>NC_135309.1:105891017-106259767 GCF_048772815.1 Callospermophilus lateralis | reverse complement strand
TATTATGTACAAATTGATATTTTGATATGCATCCTGAAATTATCACCACATTCCACATTCCAGGTAAACATAACCACTACAGTTACTATATTTGTACTCTTTGACCAATGTCATCCATTCTTCTTTCCCCCAATTCTGTGTGTGCATGTGTGTGTACACTAGGGCCTCACACATGCCAACCATGTACCCTACCACTGAGCTACATGCCTAACCCTGGTATTTTGAATACATATAGAAATCAAAGACATTTAGGGAGGATCCCTCGAACTTCCTTTGCTGGATTTAAAAAAAATGTATAGCTAGATCTGGCAGTGCATACCTGCAGTTCCACAGACTATGGAGGCTCAGGCAAGAGGATCACAAGTTTGAGAATACGAGGCCAGTTATGCAATTTAGAGAGTAGGGCTGGGGGTTAGCTCAGTGATAAAGTGCCCTTGGGGTAAATCTCTAGTAGTGCATGAGAACACAGACACACATTATGTGCATAAAAGGAATTTGATAAATACATTAATAAATACTTTGGCTTGGTTGTAACTCAGTGGTAGAGCACAATGCTGTGAGTTTGATTCCTGCTGCAGTTGTAGCTTAGTGGTACAGCATGTACTTAGCAGGTTCCAAGCCCCAGGTTCAATGCCCAGAAACAAAACAAACAAGATACTAGAAAAGTGAATGGTAAGTTCCTATAAAGAATTTAAAAACTGTTTGATTAAAAAATAAAAATAAAAAACCTGTTTGATCCATGTAAAGATAAAATATGTTTTGACAGTCAGGATGGTGGTGCGTAGGAGGGCAAAGATCCTTAGTCAATATGTAGAGAGAAGGCTGTGTCCTGCCTGGTCTGAGTTACTCCATGATATATAGAACAACAATTTCAGGCTATATCTAGCCCCAAGGTGGTACATTTTACAAAACAGCAGTTTGCCATGAGTTCCTCCATTTTGAGTACAAGTGTCATGGTGGAATGACTCTATACTTTTTTTACACAAATAAACAACCACCATCTGCTCAGCCCAACTATAAGGCACAGTTAATAATTTATTCCTGCCTACTTACCATATTAAATAAGGAACACATGGACTCTTGGACATATCAAATCATATCAGAAACACCAGATATAGGAGCTTATTGAGCTCACAAGATGTAACTCCCTCATAACACATAAAAGGAGACACACCCCAAGACTGGACACAGTGGCACACACAAACTCATGAGGTTTAACAGGCATTGAACTCCTGATTCTGTTCCCAGGGCTCCAGCACAGCAAGATCCTCCTGCTTGCCATGGCCCACTTTGGAACTGCCTACAGTCAATACCCACACCTAGATTCAGTTCCATGCCCCAATCAGCTCTCACCACCAGTAAGTTTTTTGGCTGGTCCTGATTAGAAACTTTTCTGATCGCTTGCATTTGTATCTGGTCTTTGCCTTTGTTCTTGGTACTGCCTCTTGAAACTCTGTGATCCCCTAAACCTTTTTAAAATTTAATTTTTCTGAATTGTAGTTGGACACAATACCTTTGTTTACTTTTACGTGGTGCTGAGAATCAAACCCAGAGCCTTGCACGTGCCAGGCGAGTGCTCTACCGCTGAGCCACAATACCAGAACCCATTCCCCACTTTTTTTTTTGATTGAACCTAGAGGATGCACTACATCCCCAGCCTTTTTTTTTTTTTTTTTTTTTTTTTTTTTTTTTTTTTGAGACAGTCCCACTGAATTGCTAAGGCTGGCTTTAAATCTGTGATTCTCCTGCCTCAGCCTCCCAAGTAGCTGAGATTATAGATGTGTGCCACTACACCTGGCTTCTCTAAGCATTTCTTAGCCATTCTGTAACCTATATATCGTGTAAAGTGTGATGTGTTACTTCAATGTTTTAGTTGTTAGCAATTAAGATTGGAATGGAATAAAAGAACCTGTTATAGCCTCAGTCACAACACCAAGTGAACTATGTTTCTGTGAATTGAAGTGGATGAAAGTAATGTAACTTGAAAATTTATTCTGACACTGTGGGAAGATAAAATGTATCCAGTTTATGTTGATAGCAAAGCTAGCTCAAGACAATCTATACAGTATTTTATAGCTTTTTGAGTTGAGGGGAATCTGGGGATTGAATCCATGGGCTCTCTATCACTGAACTACACAGTCCTTTAGATTTTTTTATTATAGGAGACAGAGTATCCCTAAGTTGCTGAGGTGAAGGCTGGCTGGAATTTGTGATCCTCCTGCCTCAGCTTTCCAAGTCACTGGGATTACAGGCTGGCGCCCAGCTTTTTTACTTTTGAGACAGGTTTTTGGTAAATTGCTGAGGCTGGCCTTGAACCTGCCAATCTCCTGCCTCAGCCTCCCCAGTTGATTTTTTTTTTTTAACTTTTCAATTTTGGAGCCCAGGATCGCTTTGCTCAAGAAAGGCCAAGCGCTTTTAACACTGAGCTACATTCCAGCCCACTTTTTAAAAAGAATATATTTTTAGTTGTTGATGGACCTTACTTTATTTATTTATATGCAGTGCTAAAAATGGAACTCAGTGCCTCAGACATGCTAGGCAAGCGCTCTACCACTGAGCTCCAACCCCAGCCCTATAGCCCACTTTAAAAACAAAACAAATAATACTTGTGGGGCCGAGGTTGTGGTTCAGTGGTGGAGCACTTGCTTAGCATGTGTGAGGCACTGGGTTCAATCCCTGACACCATATAAAAATAAATAAAATGAAAGTATTGTGTCCATCTACAACTAAAAAACAAAATAAAATTTGTTTATATTTTTAAAACAAAGATTTAACCCATGAACCACAGAGCCACATCCCCAGTCCTTTTTGAGACAGGGTTTCACCGAGTTGCTTAAGTCCTCCTTAAACTGCTGAGGCTAGCTTGAACTTGAGATCCTCCTGCCTCAGCCTCTTGACTCGCTGGGATTGATTACAGGAGTGTGCCACCACCCGGGCTGCTGACCCTCATTTTCTTAATTACCTTAATTAACATTTGCTGAGAGTTTGTTTAAAACAAGGCGAAACACAAAACCCTGGCGGGAGCCGTCAACTTCCAGCAGCTAAGCAACTTTAGGGTCGCTAATTAAAAAATAAAGGCTGGGCTGTGGCTCAGTGGTTAAGTGTCCCTCGGTTCAATCTCTGGTACCAAGGAAGAAAGAAAGAAAGAAACCCTGATGAAATCACTTTACAAAAATACAACAAAGCGAAATCAAAGAGTTAGGAGACAGGGGAAAGAAACACCCACACGACCAAGCCGGGAGGGTGATAACAATTCAAAGGCAGCTTGAAGAGTCGCCCAAGCCGCCCTCCGGGTCACTGTGCTCTTCCGGTCCCAGAAGCCCCCGCGGCGGAAGTCGTCACTCTTGGGTCTGCACCCCACGCCGTCCGTCCTCCAGAAAGCTCGCCATGGCGATGGGTCCAGGTGGAGGTAGCAGCGGCGTCCCGGAGCAGGAAGACTCGGTGCTGTTCCGGCGCGGCACAGGCCAGGTGAGGTCACGGTCCGCGGAGCCTCGGTACATGCGCCCATTGCGTGCTGGTAGCGTTGGCCTCTGGGCAGGACGTGACCGGTTGTTCGCGGGTGCTGAGGTCCTGCTTTACATCTTTCCCCACTCCGCTACTGTGAGCCCCATCCATAAGCCCCTTCCGTGCGCAGACGGAGGCCTTGATGGCTTTGAGGCCATACTGCATCGTGATTTGTCTACTCTTTCCTGACCTGGGTGGAGGGTGGGCAGGGTCAAAGGGGGAGCAGGGAAACCTGGTAGGAGGTTATTGAAATGATCCAGACCTAGATCGGCGTGTTAGCAGTGGATTTAGACTAAAGGTTTTAGGTTCTAGATATACTTTGTCATCAGAGAGACCAGGATTTGCAGGTGGATTCGATAAGAATGTTTTAGAGAAAAAAGTCAAGGGTGACACTGAAATTATCTTGAGCAGTCGAAAAGCAAAGTTGCCATTTACTGAGATGCACTGAGATGGGGAAGAGGGAAGATCCCATAGCTCAGTCTAGGTCATGACATGGTGAAATCTGATTGAAGTTGAGCGTGGGAAAAGACAAATACTTAAAGGAATTTTATTATAAGTAGAAGTTAGAGCAAGTGGGCAATAGATGAGGGAGGGTATGCAGTAAAGAAGATTTAAAATTGTGGCATTTGTTTTTAAGATGGAAGCCACATGCTTCAGTTTCTTTATGGGCTATGTTTGGAAAGATTCAACAAAGTTGGAAAAATTAATTATTCCTGAAGAGAAGAGAATTCTGGAGCAATAGGTTAAGTAGATGAAAGGGATGAATTTAACCTTCCTTAGAAGCATTGACAGTAGTGAAAGTTATTTGGGTTACAGATCTCTGAAGGGGCAGAAGTGGTAGCAGAAGATTGTTAAAAGTTTTCTTTTGATTTTTGCCATTCTCTTAGAGAAAGAGGCAAGGTCATCAGCTGGGTGGAAGGAGAGGGGAGGAGGTGTTGAAGGTTTGAAATATGAAAAGACAGGAAGTAGTTCTCTAGGAGAGGGGATTAGTGTTTGGGGAGGAAAATTTAGTGTAAATGGCTAAGCATCATGAAGGCTTACTTGAGATTTGGGGTTGTGAGTCGTAGGAGGTCAGACATGATTGTATTTTTCTCCAGTTAAGTTCAGATGAGTGAGTGAAGGCATAGAATAAACCAAGAGTTGAAATTAGCAGTATTATAATTTTGCCAAGTAGATATGAAGAAGTGAGGGGAGGGCTCACTCAGTGGTCCAGTGCTTACCTAGTGTAAGTGAGGCACTGAGTTCAATACCCAGCAGTACAAAAGATCAAAAAAATGAGAGAGAGGTACATATGGGTTATCCTTTTTTAAAAAATATCTGTTTGTTTAATGTGGTGCTGAGGATTGAACCCAGTGCCTCACATGTGCGAGGCAAGTGCTCTGCCACTGAGCCACAACCCCAGGTGCCCCTCTCCCCCTTGGGTTATCTTAATGATGGACCATAGAATTTAGGCTGGCTAGAAAAGGAAGTGAGGGCATTAAAATGCTGAGAGACAGTTAAAAATTGTGAGGATTGCCAGTCTCAGTGAAGATAAATGATTGTCATCAGGCTACTAGAAGTAATAAATTGCAGATCTTAGAGAGTGGTTATTAGGGTGTGGGATTCTTGAAATTGAATTTATGGATAGGTTGTAGTTATTATTCATGATAAACAAAGACCATAAAAGTGAGTAGCTGACTTTGAGGATGTCCAACCTTGTGGAGTTTAAAGACTCAGAGGATTAGGGTATTGGAAGGATAGTTTACATCTATGTTTAAGTCACCAAAAATTCTGACAGGACTAGTGTTAGAATGCTGACATGTAAACTTTAAAGAATGAGGAAGAGTGACCCAGGAGCTTGTAAATGACTGCAACTGCAGACTGATGACAGAATTTTTTTGAGGGCAGGGTATGGGAGTTGAACCCTGAGGTGCTTTACCACTGAGTTACTCATCCCTAGCCCTTTTAGAGTCAGGGTTTCACTGAGCTGCTGAGAGTGGCCTTGAACTTGTGATTACTCTGCCTCCGCCTCCCAATTAACTGGGATTACAGATGTGCAATCGTGCCCAGTGGACTGGGAATGTTTTAGAGAGATGGGAAGGAGAATAATCTGGAAATGGAAGTAAGGAACAAGGAAGATTCTTCCCTACCTCTAGTGTAGGGCTATGAAAAGTATGGAAGAGAAAATATCTGCCTTTTGAGATTGCTTCAAGGAAAGTGGCATCCTCAGGGAAAGGCAGATTTTGGTTAGAGCAAGATGATGGGAACTTCATAGAAGAGGTTGCTTTTTTTTTTTTTTTTTTCCCTAATTGCTCAAGACAGCACAGTTGAAGTTCCAGGAGTTGAGAAGTAATAAAAGATGGCAGGACATGAAGAATAACTTTAGAGCTACTGAGAGTTACCTAATCTTCTGGATTGCTGTGTGACAGATCACTCAAACTTAGTGGCTTAATGGTAGTAATGATTGTTTGAACCACTCAGGGTTTTTGTGGGTCAGGAATTTGCTAGGCAGTTCTTGTTCAGTGCTCTCATGTAGTAGCATACATACAGTTGCGAGAGCTACATATGTATATAGCAGGGGACTGGGCAGCTAGGGCGCAGCATAGCATTTCTTCATGTAGTTCCAGGATATCTCCATGTGGTCTCAATGTGTAGATTGGTTTGGATTTCCTTATAGCATGGTGGCCTTGGAGCAATTGGATTCTACCTTTATGATGCTCTCCTCCCATTCCTCCTTTTCTTTTATCCCCAGCCACTGATTTACTTTTTTTAAAAAAAATATTTATCTTTTAATTTAATTTTAATATATTTTATTTATTTATTTTTTTGTGGTGCTGAGGATGGAGCCCAGGTCCTTGCACATGCTAGGCGAGCACTCTACTGCTGAGCCACAACCCCAGCCCATGATTTACTTTTTTTCCTCCCTTCACTGATCCACTTTCTGTCACTACAGATTAGTCTGCATTTTTAGAATTTTATAAACATGAAATTATACAGTATCTTTTATAGCTGTTCTGATTTTCATCCATTTTGTGTATGTCAGTTTATCTTATTTTATTACTAAGCAGTATCCCACTGTGTGTGTATGTTGTACTTTTTCCATTCACTTGTTCATGAACATTTGGGTTGTTTCCATTTTGGGACTGTTTTAGATTTCCCATGAATATTGGTATAATTAATTTTAGGAACAAATGCTTTCATTTTCTTTTTGGACATGGAGTAGATTATTTTAAGTCTTTTAGAAGTTGCCACACTCTTCAAAGTGTATGTATCATTTTACATTCTATTCAGCAATGTATGAAAGTTCCATTTGCTCCTTATCCTTGCAAACATTTGGTATAGTAGGGATATATATATAGTTGTAGATGGACACAATACTTTTATTTATTTATTCTTTTATGTGGTGCTGAGGATTGAACCCAGTGCCTCCACATGCTAGGAGAGTGCTCTACCACCAACCCCAGCCCTATAGTCCGTCTTTCTAATTTTAGATGTGGTAATAGGTGTATAGTAGTATCTTAGGATTTTAATGAGTATTTTCCTAATAACTAATGATGTTGATCTTTGTTTTATGTGCTTATTTGCTATCCACATATCTTCTTCAGTTTAGGTCTTTTACCCTTTTTTTATATTGGATTGTTTTCTTTTTATTGAGGTTTGAGAGTTCTTCATTAAGCTTGATTAAGTCTGGATAAGATGGCTCTTGGTACTAACATACTTTTTTTTTTTTTTTTTTTTTGTAAATAGCTTCTGATAACCATGTATTTATTTTTGTGGTGCTGGGGATTAAACCTAGGGCCTTGTGTATGTGAGGCAAGCACTCTCTACCAATTGAGCTATATCCCTAGCCCCTAACATACATTTTTGATAAAGTGTATCTGAACATGAATTGTTTCTATTCCTTTCCCTTCCCAGAGTGATGATTCTGACATTTGGGATGATACAGCATTGATTAAAGCTTATGATAAGGCTGTGGCTTCTTTTAAGGTATGAAATGTTTATTTTTCCCTATTCCTTCATGTTATTCATTTCGAAAAAATAATTGGTAACAGTAAGACATTGAAGTACATATTATTTTGTTTTCATTTTGAAGCTTAGATAATAAAATGGGTTAGCCAGGTGTGGTAGAACATGCCCATAATCCCACTGGCTCATCCTGAGGCAGGTTTAAGGCCAGCCTTAGCAATTTAGCAATACCTTGCCTTTGGGAGGGATATCAGGAATTGAACTCAGGGGACTAAACCACTGAGCCATATCCCCAGCCCTATTTTGAATTTTATTTAGAGACAGGGTCCTACTGAATTGCTTAGTGCCTTGCTGTTGCTGAGGCTGGCTTTGAACTTGCAATCCTCCTGTCGCAGCCCTCCAGCTCTGCTGGGGAGTGGACCACCACGCCCAGCTCAAATAAAAAATTGCACTGTAGCTCAGTGATAGAACACCCCTGGGTTTAATTCCCAGTACATGAAAATAAATAAATAAAATATGGGTGAGTTAATCATCCTTTAGAAGTTGATAGCATATCTGCATGTCATTCCTTTTGCAAAAGCAATTTCAGTATTTTAAACATTTATTTTTTTTAATACTTTTACATCATATCAAACTATAGATATCCTCTAATTTATCCAGGCATGGTGGCACATGTCTTTACTCCCAACCACTTAGGAGTTTGAGGCAGGAAGATCCCAAGTTCAAGGGCAGCCTAAGAACTTAGTGAGACCCTGTTTCAAAATAAGAAATAAAAAGGCTGGGGTGTAGCTCAGTGGTATAGCACCTCTGGGTTTTATCCCCAGTACTGGGGGAAAAAAAAAAAGGAGGGAGGGAGGGAGGAGGGAAGAAGAAAGTGAGGAAGGGAAGAAAAGAAAGAAAAAGGAAGATGTCCTCTAGTTCAGATAAGTAGGAAAAGGACAGTCTGAATTACATTTTTAAACAATTAATAAGCTTTTAGTGAAATAATGATGATATAAATAGCAGTAATACAATAATTAATAATAAATAACTATAGAGTATGACAAAATTCTATGCATTGTGCTTTACATATTTTGGTATTTGGGGTTTGGGTTTTTTTTGTTAGTGATGCTGTTTTGTTTTGTTTTGTTTTAAGTACTGGGATTGAATCCAGAGCTTGGTGCCTGCTAGATAAACACTCTACCACTAAGCTACATCCCTAGCCTCAATTAAATTAATCCTTCCAAATCCCATGAGTTGGGTGTCAAGTTAAGTGTTCCTGATGTAGGATTATACACGTTTTTTAGGAGGTAAAGTCTGGTTCTGTGGCTGAAATAAGAAATTTATATAAATATTTAATATCTTCATTTTCTTCACTGTTCAAAATATTTAGTCTTATTGAGCATCAAGTGTTTGTTGGTTATCCATCATCCTGTTTAGAATGAGCACATAGAACATATATTTATGCAAAGCACCAGGCAGAGAGAGTCCACTTCTTTCCATAATTACACTTGTAACATGAGTTAAAGATCAGGTCATGTGTCATCTTTGTATCCAAATTCTAGATATTTTAATGCCTTCCATTATACAATGAAACTAGAAGTTGGCTCAGAAAGAGTTACTAAGAGTTCTGGTAAAATACAGATTGAAATGGGGCTTAATGTGGGATAGGATTGATCATATTGAAGGGTGAATTAGTCTGAGTAAAGGAGGAAAATAACTGGTTGGAGAAAAGGTAATTAGGTTTATTCACTTTGAGTGTGAAAATGTGAAATTGATAATTCAAAATGTTGGGTTAAACTAAGGAGAAAATTCAGACCTGGATAGTAGCTTTGGAAGCATTATAATTGAACTAATGGAAATAGATTACCTTGAGCAAGTAAAAATGGACAGCCAATTCCTGTTGGGAACGTGTAAGTGTAAGACTTGGTTAGAGAAATAACTAAAGCATTGGGGCCTTATATTTTTTTTATAATTTTTTTTAGTATTTATTTTTTAGTTGTAGTTGAACCCAATACCTTTATTTTATTTATTTATTTTTATGTGGCGCTGAGATTTGAACCTACAGCCCTGCACGTGCTAGGCGAGTGTTCTACCACAACCCAGTCCCCGGGCCTTACATTTTTGTGTCATCTAAATTATCATGAATATCAAGAAGAAGGAGGTGATCAATTGTAATAGTAACTGTCTATTGTTACAGAGGCTGAGAGCATGGAGACTTGGGAGTCCTTAGAGCTGGTATTCAGGTGAACACCATCTTCATGGGCAGTTCCTGTAGAATGTGAGATAATGAAAAGAGGAATATAGGCTTTCGAGGTGATGAGCCTTGAGACTAGCTTATAGTAGAAACTGAGTTATACTCTGACATTTTTAAATGTATCACTCTAAATGTGTACATTTTTATTTCTATTTTCATAGCATGCTCTAAAGAATGGTGACATTTGTGAAACTTCAGATAAACCAAAGGGTACACCTAGGCGAAAACCTGTTAAGAAGAATAAAAACCAGAAGAAGAATACTGCAACTCCCTTGAAACAGGTTGTTTTAAAACTTTGAAATTTAACTTCAAAGAATTTCTTCTGTTCTTATTGAATAGTGTCAAATACCTTTAACTTATTTTTTTTTTTTTTTTTTTTTTTTTTAAATAGGTAGAAATTCAATGTCTCAAGAGAGAGAGGGAATTTTATTATTTATTTTTTAGTTTTTGGCGGACACAACATCTTTGTTTGTATGTGGCGCTGAGGCTCGAACCCGGGCCGCACGCATGCCAGGCGAGCGCGCTACCACTTGAGCCATATCCCCAGCCCCAAATACCTTTAACTTAAATGATTAATTTGTACAGTGTTTTCTATTGACATGTGATCTTGCAACTTTTAAAATGACTATTAAACTTCCTGTTACTTAGGAATGTACATGTTAATAATAAAAGTATAGGGAATATTAGTTAGGATTGACAAATATTAAGATCAGGACAAAAGCCGGGTATGGTGGCACATGCCTGTAATCTCAGTGGCTTGGGAGGCTGAGACAGGAGGTTTGTGAGTTCAAAGCCAGCCTCAGCAATGGCGAGGCACTAAGCAACTCAGTGAGACTCTTGTCTCTCAATTAAATACAAAATAGGTCTGGGGAAGTGTAAGCAGCTTGGGAAGCTGAGACGGGAGGATTGTGAGTTCAAAGCCAGCCTCAGGAATGGTGAGGTGCTAAGCAACTCAGTGAGATTCTGTCTCCAAATAAAATTCAAAATAGGGCAGGGGAAGTGACTTAGTGGTTGAGTACCTCTGAGTTCAATCCCTGCTACCAAAAAAAAAAAAAAAAAAAAAAAAGATCAGGACAAGATTTACTTTGAGGATGGAGTAGAGGAAAGGTGATGATGCTGTTTGAAAGGAGTAACTGAGGGCCTTATACTGAATCAGCAGTGTTTATTTCTTAAACTGAGATGGATATCCTTTTTGTTTTTCAAAAACACTAAAATTGCTAATTCCAGACAGCCAAAAATTCTGGGTTAAAGTAGTTTCTGTTAATTAGAAACAGTTGACTTGGAAGCTGTCTCCTTAGTCAACCTTAAATTCATCATTACCAAAGGAGAAGAGAGTTAACGTGGCTCTGTGGCAGGCACAGAGCTGGGCTGGTGCTGGGCATTTATATACTTTTCCTGCTTCTCTTCACATCAAATATGGAGGTAGACTGTATTATAACCAGTCTATAGACAGGTAAAAGATGACTCAAAAGTGTTTAAGAACATTGTCCATGATTATATAAATGCAAAATCTGGAATTCAGATTTGCATGGATTTGGTCCTAAGCCTTTTTCTCTTTCTGCCTTCCAAACATATTAATTAGAGACTGTCCACTATACCTGTCACCACCACCCCATCTAAATAAGATTACAGTTTACTCTCTTTCAAGAAATAATTGTGTGTGTATTTGTGTGCATATCTTTCATTTATAGTGGAAAGTTGGTGATAAGTGTTCTGCCATTTGGTCAGAAGATGGCTGTGTTTACCCAGCTACCATTGCTTCAGTTGATTTTAAGAGAGAAACCTGTATTGTGATTTACACTGGATATGGAAATAGAGAGGAGCAAAATCTGTCTGATCTGCTTTCCCCAACCTCTGAAGTAGCTAATAATATAGAACAGAATACTCAGGAGGTAAGGATACAAAAAATTTCGGTTTCTGAGCTGGGTAGGGTGGTGCATGCCTCTAATCTCAGCTATTCAGGAAGCTGGATAATCACTTGAGTCCAGCTGCAACACCCACCTGGGCAACATAGCAAGACCCCATCCTTTAAAAAAACAAAAAGGAGTAACTGCATACCAAGTTATCCATTTGATCCACTGAGACATTATTTCTTTCTCTCTTATTTATTTATTTATTTGACATAGGGCCTCCCTGTGCTGCTCAGACTAATCACCTGGACTCAGGTGATCCTCCTGCCCCAGCCTCCCAAGTAGCTGGGACCATAGGTGTCATTTTCATATAACACAATTTTTTTTTTCTTTTTAAAGAATGAAAATGAAAGTCAAGTTTCAACAGATGAAAGTGAAAACTCCTCTAGGTCTCCTGGAAATAAACCAAATAACATCAAGTCAAAAGCAACTCCATGGGACTGTTTTCTCCCTCCACCACCCCCAATGCCAGGGTCAGGATTGGGACCAGGAAAGGTAAACCTATTATCCAGAAAAGGTTTCCAGAAATAATTTATATTGGAAATTAACTCCTCCATTGAGTAGTTTCCCTGTGAAACTTTGATAGCTCTCTTTAGATGTTATATTACACAGGTGAGAATTTTTTGAAAAGAAAATGATGCAAAATGGTTCATATTGAAAGACCTATCAAACTACTTTTGTGGAGTAGTAGGTATTAGACTTAATAATTTAGTTTCTTAGAAGATATAGGGCTGGGGATATAGCTCAGTTGGTACAGTGCTTTCCTCACATGTACAAGGCCCTGGATTCAATCCCCAGCACCACCAAAAAAAAAAAAAAAAAGATATATATTATTATATGTAAAATATATAATAATATTCTGTCATCACCTGGACAATATGTTATATAGTCCCATGTGTTACCCATATCAGATATTTTGGGGGGGGGAGAATACAGTTTTTACATCTAATATGGATAAAATTTTGAGGAGTCCCCAGATTGTTTTGTGGATTTACACTATTTTTATTTGTGGCTCTTTCAGGCTGGCTTTGAACTTGCAATCCTCCTGCCTCAGATTCCCAAGTCATTGGGATTATAAACATGCACCACTGAGCCCGACAGAAATTAATCATTTTAAATGAAAATTATTTTTATGCCAGGTATGGTGGCAAATGCCTGTAATCTAAGTGACTCAGGAGGCTCTTGCAGAAGAATCATAAGTTCAAGGCCAGCTGGGCAACTTAGCAAGACCCTGTCTCAAAACTTAAAAAATAAAATAAAAAGGGCTAGGATGATGTATGCAGCACAGTGGCAGAGTGCACTAGATTCAGCCCCCAGTACCAAAAAAAAAAAAAAAAAAAAGGTCTTATTATAGGGTAAGTTGTTTTAGAACCCAAGTGATGTCCTTATCTAGTTCTTTGTGAAAGAGTGTGGTATTCTGATAATAACTTAAAAATCAAGATTCTCCTTGAGATTTTTCATGATAGCTTTTTTTATTACACTGTATTAGAGGTTCTTGAACATAAAATGATCAAAGCTCTTAAAATTATGCTTCTTTAGTCTTGGGGCTGATTTTTGTTAGATGAGAGGTTTTGCTAATTTTCACAGTATGTGCTCTAAGCATATATGACAGGGCTTTCATAAAAAGATTATATAATGTAGTTAATAGAAGTAGGGAAGAGTATATAATCTTTTATAATTGAAATAGCTTGCTGAATGCACTGTCTTTGATCCATTAGGTAATTAAAAATCTTCCTTACTTTGATTTTATTTCCTTAATGTTTACATAGAAAAGAAATGAGAAAAATCTAGAGGTTATTATTTGACTTATGGGTCTCTTTGACTCTAGGATTTAGTACATGAAATTCCACTTAATCTTTTTGATATTATTATTTTGATAATAATACAATATTATGCTGGGTAATTATTTTTTTTCTTTTGGGTTTCAGTTCTTTCCCTTCATTGAAATTAGTAAATTAATTTTCCTTTGAAACATTCTTTATAGCCAGGTCTAAAATTCAGTGGCCCACCACCACCACCTCCACCACCCCACTTCCTATCATGTTGGCTACCTCCATTTCCTTCTGGACCACCAGTAAGTATAAAAGAATTCATATTAAATTTTGATTTTTTATATAGTTTGGAATGTAGCAGAATATAGGGGATTAGGAATTATCATTTTAGATCATTCCTTGGGCCACAGAATAATGAGAAAAGATTTGCACTAAACCTCAGTTTTCATTTTGAATTCCCTTCTGTTACTCAGACAGTGTTATCAGAACCCCAATTCTGAACTATATGTATTGCCTGTTTTTTCCTGGCAAAAGTTGGTATCTTTCTATATGAGGTAGCTCCTAATAGGAAGAACCTCTGTGCCTTCCCCCAACTACACAGCAGGCTGAGGCCCAAGGATAGAAAGCTCAAGCACAGTCTGGGTAACTTAATGAAACCCTGTCTCAAAATAAAACATAAAAAAATGGAGGAGAGGCTGGGGTTGTAGCTCAGTGGTGGAGCACTTGCTTCGCATGTGTGAGGCGCTGGGTTCAATTCTCATCACCACATAAAAATAAATAAATAAAATAAAGGTATTGTGTCCATCTATAACTAAATAAATATTTTTAAAAGGTGTGTGTCAGCAGGCAGGCTATAGCTCTGTAGTAAAGCACCCTTGGGTTTAATCTCTAGTACTTCCAAAAAAGGGAAAAAGGACATAATTAGGACTGGAGGTATAACTCCACCAAAAAAAGGAAAAGGAAGAAAGGACTCAGTTACACTACATATAAGACGTTGATTGTTTTACACCCCTTGGATATACTTTGGATATTAGCTTTTGATCATGTAACTTATTTCTGATGATGATATTTAGGTGTTAACAATAGATACAAATAGAGTTTGGCAGACTGTTTTGGGGTAGGGATAGGGCAAATATTCTACCTAAGACCTTTACTTAAAATGGTCATGAAGTACTGTGTATGTGTGTGTAGGAAAAATAAGGTATTTGTGCTTTGTCTTTCTATTCATATCTTCATAATGAAACAGAAAAATAGTCTAATCAAATTAGAACATCTAATATTTTGAATTGCATAGTATCTTTTTAAATTTTTAAATATTTTTTTTTTAGTTGACAATGGACCTTTATTTTTATTTATGTATACGCGGTGCTAAGAACTGAACCCAGTGCCTTATACATGCTAGGCAAGTGCTCTACCATTGTGCTACCAACCTAGGCCAGGCCTAGTATCTTTTGATCTTTGTTAAATTTAATTTTGGTCTTTTTATTACTGTTAACTTTTTCCAGATATTCAAAAATAAAAAAAAAACTTAAATAGGACGTGCCATGATATGTTGGTGAAGATACAATTAATACCCAGCATCCTCTGTGTAAAACAGATCTCCAGACTTCATGTTTTTGTTTGCTAAATTAAAGATCTTTTTCCCTTTCAGATAATTCCCCCACCACCTCCTATATGTCCAGATTCTGATGATGCTGATGCTTTGGGAAGCATGTTAATCTCTTGGTATATGAGTGGCTATCATACTGGCTATTATATGGTAAGTAATGGCCAAGTCAAGCATTTTTTCTTTCTTTCTTTTTTTTTTTTTTTTTTTTTTTTTTTTGAGTCAGAGTCTTACCCAGGCTGGCCTCAAACTTAGATCCTACCTCCTCAGGCCTCCAAGTATCTGGTAGCTTGGATCATAGGCGTATGCCACTAGGCTCAGCTCAATTACTTTTTTTTTTTTTTTAAAGAGAGTGAGAGAGAATTTTTTAATATTTATTTATTTATTTTAGTTTTCGGCGGACACAGCATCTTTGTATGTGGTGCTAAGGATCGAACCCGGGCCGCACGCATGCCTGGCGAGCGCATTACTGCTTGAGCCACATCCCCAGCCCCCTCAATTACTTTTCTATCAATATTTTTTTTATTGGTACATTATAGTTATACACAATTGCGGGATTTGTTGTTACATAGTCATACATTCATACAATGTAACAGTATAATTTGGCCAGTATCATTCTCCAGTATTTCCCCTTAAATTATTTTATAATCTCAGTAGCTTTTTTGCTTTGATTTGAAATAAAATGAATTATAGGTAATGGGGAAAAAACAGATTTTTTCTCTTTTTTGCTGTGCTAGATACCAAATCTTGGATCTTGTACCTCCTAGGCAAGCACTCTTATCATTGAGCTACACTTAGCTCTGGCTGGTTGGGCTTTTTGTTCAATGTTTTGTTTGTGAGCTGAATCTACATTATTATGTGTAGTGATAACTAGGTTACATTTTATTGAGTGGATATACTATAATCTGTTAATTCATTCTACCACTGATGAATCTTTATGTTCAAACCTTTTACTCTAGTTGGCAGAGTATGATGTGTGTTTTCCCAGTTTGTTTCCAGTTTGGGGCTATTAAAAATTGTGTTGCTGTGAATATTTTCTCTTTTCTAATAAAACCTTATTTAAATATAATCCTCATGACATACAGCTCCCCTTTTGAAGTATACAAGTCAAAAGTTTATGTTTTTAATATATTAACTGCCATGCAACTGTCAGCATAATCAATTTTAGAACATTTCCATCACCCCCAAAACAAACCCTGTATTCTCAATTTTCCCAGCCCTAGCAGCCAATAAGCTTTCTGTCTCCATTGATTTGTCTATTTTGGACATTTCATGTATACATAATTATACTATGTATAGTCTTTTATCTATGGCTTCTTTTATTTAGCATAGTGTTTTCAAGGTTCATCCAAGTTGCCGCATATACCAGTACTTTATTCCTTTTTATAGCTGAACAATCCATTTTATGCATAGTATACCTATTATACAATATCAATTCATCAGTTGATAAAGTTGGAGCTATTTTGAATAATACTGCTATGAAAATTTTTACGTAAAATTTAATGAGCATATTTTCAGTTCTTTGGGGTACATACTACAAGTAGAATTGTTGACTCATGATTACTTTGTTCAACTTCTTGAGAAACTGCCAAATTTTTCCAAAGTTCATGGGAAAGAGTTCTTTCTTTACATCCTTTTCAACACTTCTTATTATCTCTGTGATTGATGATAGCCACTGTAGTGGGTATGAGATAGTCCCTTATTGTGGTTTTGATTTGCATTTCCTGATGATGGAATGATGTTGAACATCTTTTCTTTTTGGCTTGTTACGATTAGATATCACCTTAAATTTAAATTTCACCTTCCCTCCTCAATGCAGAAGTGATACTCCTTATTCTCTTACCACTTTACCTCACTTACGTTTCTAAGTTACATTTATCATTCACTTCCTGGTATAATTTTTCATGTCTGTTTGTCTCCTTCCAGTGGAATATAAGCTCCATAACATCAGGAACCTTGTCTGTCTTGATAACATTGGATCTCTGTAGAATAATACCTGGTTTATGATAAGCTTGGTTCAGAATAAGTTCATAGTTTCTCAATTGATGAACATTAGCAACTTTTTATTCTGAAAGTAACTATTTTTATATATTAATTGTCTTGTGTATCATTTCCTTATGATTTCTAGAAGTGTTATTTTCAGGTCAAAGAGCTGAGGATTGAACCCAGTAGTGTTCTACCACTGAACTTCATCCCTCAAAGGGTCGTGTCCCCCCCCCCCCCAGCTTTTTTTAACCCAGGATTTCTATTTAGAGACAGAGTCTCACTAAGTTGCTGAGACTGATTTTGAATTCACAATCCTGCTTTAGCCTCCCAAGCCACTGGGATTATAGGCATGTGCCACCGTGCCTGCTGTAGCTCTAGTTTTTGATTCTGCTAACTGGCTTTTTCAAATTCTTATGCACTGTCTCCTGTGTATTTTGAAAATTCCTATTTTAACCAGGTGCAGTGGCATATACCTGTAATCCCAGCAACTCAGGAGGCTGAGGCAGGAGGATCACAAGTTAGAGACAAACCTCAACAACTTAGTGAGACCCTAGCTCAAAATAAAAGAGTAATGTTATTGGAATAACAAAATGGGTTCTAACTTTTTTTTGTCCTCATTAGTAAAAAGTCAGTTCCAGTGTACCTTCTGGCCCCATAGGTATACATTGGTAATGAATGGAAAGCCTCTACAAGTGGTACAGATGTAGGGAAAGATAAAAGGCATTGAAACCCAGAAAGAAGGATACCTAAGACATTTGGGCTAGATCTGACGAGGAGAAACAGTAAATATGAGTATTGATTTTTTTATTTTGTTTTATCTTTTACATTTTTATTGAATGCTGGTTTTATTTATTTATTTATTTATTTTTTGTGATGCTGTGGACTGATCCCAGTACCTACACCCACATCCCAGTTTTATATTAACAAATGGGTGGATTACACTGTACCTTTTACTTCTTAGAAAGTGTAAGGGACCTTAGGAATATAATTGGCCTTGTTAAAATAAAAAATATTTAATTCCAACTTAATATTTTACTTTGGAATCAATCACTTTAAAAACATGTTGGAAGCCAATAAATTTAATTTATGATGATATTTTGTTAAATAAAATTAATAAAACTTTCTTAACATCTGTAGAAAAATATGCTAAAAATATAAATAAATACAAATAAATGTGTATGCTATTCTTTTAACTTCCTTTATTTTGCTTTTCTTACAGGGTTTCAGACAAAATCAAAAAGAAGGGAGGTGCTCACATTTCAATTAAGGAGTAAGTCTGCCATCATTATAAAAATGAATCTTATTTTTGTATAAATTTTCTGATTTGTGGAAAACCAATGCTTTTTGAATAATTAAAAAAAGTGAAATATTAAAAAGTTGAAAAGTTAAAGATATCTTAATGCCAAAACTATTAGATAAAAATTTGGGCTGGGCATGGTGGTGTATGCTTGTAATCCCAGTGGCTCAGGAGGCGGAGGCAGGAAGAAGAAGGATTGCAAGTTCAAGCCAGACTCAGCAAAAATCGAGGTGCTAAGCTACTCAGTGAGACCCTGTCTCTAAATAAAATACAAAATAGGGCTGGGAATGTGACTCTGGTTGAGTGTCCTAATATATGCCCCTCATCCCCCCCAAAAAATTTGATCTGTATCCCCACTAGAATAATCTTGGTGTCAGAATATCATCTCACCAAATACTTGCTGGTTGGTCATGTAGACAAAATGTAATTTACCCCCCCGCCAAAAAAAAAAATCCTCAGGATTTAGTGATACTTTGCATGACCAGCATCAGTTGAATAGCCAGGCAGCTTTTTAATTTGTGATGTAGTATAAAGTGTACTGCATTATCTATGAACTGTCTTTGTCAAGAAAGTTTAACTGAAATCTAATCAAGCCTTTAGGTCTATTTCCCATTTTGCAGGGAATATTGGAAATAGAACAATAAATTCAAAGACATTGATGAAGACATTGTGAAACAGGTTTTAGAATATGAAATGTTATAGAAGATAATTGGTTTTGTTTCTTCAAAATATCAGAAAGAAAAAAAGGAGATGGTTTGGGTAACTATTCTTGATTAAAAGTTACTTAAGAGACATAACAGACCAACTTAATGTGAAATCTCTTCTGGTACTAGTGATTAAAACCTGTGCAAGCCAAGCACCCACTGTACTACTGAGCTTTGTCTCTAGTTCCCAGTGTTAATAGCCTTGAACAGACTCTGATGAGAAAAGCCATTTGTAAAAACCTTGAGTTGGGGGCATTGAGGAAATTTTTAATATGGATTGGATTTTAAATATTAGATCATTTCTGATTTTGTGAGTTGTAATAAAACTTGTTTATAGAGTAATTTTTTAAATTAGTACACTGAAGCATTCAGGAATGAAATATTATAATGGCTCTAAAATATTTTTAAATGGTTTCACCAAGTGTGTTTGTGTATGAAGTGTACATGGAAAATGTTAATCTAACTGGTATGTATATGAATATTCATTGTACTATTTTCCTATTTTTTTGTATGTTTAAAAGTATATAATAAATATATTTAATTTTTTTAAATCAGCAAAAATTAGCTGTGTATGTCATTGTATTCCTTTTTTACATATTATTGTGCACTTTCTGTTTTTTTTTTGTGTGTGTGTGTGGTATTGGGGATCAAATTAGGGCTTCACTTAGGATCTACAAATGCTATACTACTGAGCCCCGTTTTATACTTTTTGCCCACAGTTTGAAATGGATGTCATCGTAGCATTTGGCATACACACTTGCATGTGTGTCTGTCTGTCCTAAGTCACATTTTGCATGTCTTTGCCTACTTAATATGCCACTATTCCTTTATGCAGTAGATTTTTCCATTTTGAATAGCATTACAGTAAATACCTTCATGTATGTAGTAATTTGATTCTGTTTTGTCTTAGTCTCAGGATAAATTTTTCTGTTTTGTGACATTGGTAAGAGATTGTGGGTATGTTGATTCTTGGTAGATACTTTCATGTTTCTTTGAAGATCATTTTTTTTTTTAAAGATAGGAGAGAGAGAGAATTTTTAAATATTTTTCAGTTTTCGGTGGACACAACATCTTTATTTTATTTTTATGTGGTGCTGAGGATCGAACCCAGCGCCCCGCGCATGCCAGGCAAGCGTGTTACTGCTTGATCCACATCCCCAGCCCTGAAAATCAAATTTTTGAAGATCATATTTTCTTTTCTGTTTTTCAGAATGTGAGATGTAGTCCTAGGAGGAGTGCTTTTTAAATAATATAAATGAAAAATTTTAAACGTATATTGCCAACAGTGCAAAACAACAAAAGAAATTTTTAAAAAGTAATTACCATATTTCATTTTCTTTTTTTTGGTTTTGGTTTTTGTTATTGTTGGTGGTGGATTTTTTATTTTGTTTTAGAGAAAAAAGATTGTGCTGTGTTCAAGAGAACCACATTCCTACTTGAAGAAACAATAGTTCTATGGCAACTGTAGGGACAATATTGTGTCACTCAAAGGCTGGCTTCAGAATGGTGGGTCTTTTAATTCGGAAGAGGGCTGGCTGTGAAGACCTTGACCTTCAGAGGCTGCTCAGCACAAAAGAATACTATAGAACCAGTTCAGGTGGCTCCTGTAGCCTCTACCTAGGTCCCATCCCTTTCTTCTTTGTCAGACCTTCTACTAGGCATCCCACAGACTTTGATCTTTGTGCTGGGCTCCTGCTGGGTGACCTGATTTCCAAGCACCCTTTCCTTATTTCCAACTTCAAGCCTCCAGCTCCTCATTTCCACCCTCCTCCTCAGCATAAGCAAGGTTGGTATTTTAAAACACACCTTGACATCTGCATTTTTCTTCTTCTTTTCTCTCATCAGAAACAAAAAATGACTTTCTTCTTTGTTTCTCCCAGGGCTTTCCAACAGTCCCCCACTTTTTTTCTATTTCCCAATCTTCTTTTTTCCCTAACTTTTCCCTTCCTGATCTCCTTTTTTGAAGTTTTTTTTTTAAAATATTTTTTTAGTTGTCAATGGACTTTTATTTATTTATTTTTTAAAATATTTTTTAGTTGTAGTTGGACACAATACCTTTTTTTGTGTGATGCTGGGGATTGAACACAGGGCCTTGTGCATGCAAGGCAGGCACTCTACCAACTGAGCTATATTCCCAGCCCGACACAATACCTTTGTTCCATTCATTTATTTTTATGTGGTGCTGAGGATCAAACCCAGGGCCCTGCACATGCTAGGCGAGCATTCTATTGCTGAGCCACAATCCCAGCCCTGCTTTTATTTGTTTATATGCGGTGTTGAGAATTGAACCCAGTGCCTCACTCGCAGGCAAACACTCCACTACTGAGCTATGACCCCAACCTTCAATTGGAGTTCTTTACCTAGTTTATTCACCAAATCTGAAAGGGTAAATAGAAAAATTAGCAGCGTATGAAATGAGTTAGACCATTCCATGTAAATGTGCAAAGCCAGAAGTTTCAGGGCATAGTGTGTTTAGAGGCCTAGGATAGTTCAAATGTATCTGTATTCCATTTTTTTTTTTTTTAAATTAACTGTATTAAACTCAGGGTCCCTCTATCACTGAGGTACATCCCTAGCCCGTTTTATTTTTTATTTTGAGACAGGGGCTTGCTAAATTGCTGATGCTATCCTTGAATTCATGATTCTCCCTGCCTCAGCTCTAGTCACTGGGATTACAGGTGTGTGTCTCTGCACCTAGCTTGAATCTCTATTCCTCATGCCACCCAACCATCTTACCTACTAGTCCCCATCCATGTAATTCACTCTCTTTGAATCAGCTTTATATATATATATATACACATATATATGTGTGTGTATATATATATATATATATATATATATATATATTTTTTTTTTTTTTTTTTAATTACATAGCTTTCCACAGAATCTTTTTTTTTTGTGGGGCGGGTTACCAAGGATTGAACTTGACCACTGAGACACATCCCATGCCCTACTTCGTATTTTATTTATAGACAGGGTCTCACTGAGTTGCTTAGCTCCTCGCTTTTGCTTAGGCTGGCTTTGAACTTGTGCTCCTCCTGCCTCAGCCTCCTGAGCTGCTGGAATTATAGGCATGTGCCACCTCACCCGGCCACATAATTTTTCTTGATTACATATGTGCCTTTCCTCTATAGAAAGCTATATTCTATTCATTGTATCTACAATATCTGGCAAGTTTTGAAATTCAGGAAAGGTATCAAGCCTAGACTAGAAGGAATGTCAAGAAAGAGAAAATGGTAAATAAAAGAGAAATTTCAGAATTGTTTTCAGATCGATCTTTGTTTATCATGAAGAAATTGGGCATGCATTCTTGCTAGATTGAAGAGTTTTTTAAAATGGTGCCAGGGATTAAACCCTCCCAGCCCATTTTATTATCATTATTTTAATTTTGAGGCAGTGTCTTGCTAAATTGCTTAGGGCCTTGCTAAGTTGTTGAGGCTGGCTTTGAATTTAAATTCTCCTGCCTCAGCCTTCTGATTTGCTGGGATTACAAGTGTGTACCACTGCACCCAGCTGAAGGTATTTGTTCTGATAAATCCTTTGTTAGGTGAATGGTTTTGAAAGTTGAGTTAATCGTAATAGTGTTTGACCTAGAGTTATTTTTAAATAATATTTACCTTAACTTAAATATAGAATAATGAAGCAGCTTCCCCCATTAGTATAGACAGAAAACAGCAAAACCACTAACCACACATCTAGAATAATCCTAACAATGAAATCAAAGCAGAGCTATTACAGCAATACCTACATTCAGAAGAGATGTGCATAGGTGCCCTATCGCCTTAAGGGATCATCCAGAGATTACTTAGTATCTGAGTCATATTGTTAAGTTTAGATTTTTTGCATGGTTACTCTTAGCAGAAAGAAACTACAGGTTAATGTTTTATTTTTATGAACTTCAGTCTTGTGCTTGAAGCTCCTGGTGAGTGGAAGAATAATATATTTAGTTTAGAAATCAAATTCTGAAAGAAGAGCAACTCCTACTACTATGAAGTCCATGTTTTATATATAGAAAATAAAAGACATTCAGTATTTGGTTATCTTAGTAAGTACTGGGCATTAAATAATTTTTCTGTATGAATCATGGCCTTCAAAAGAATTAATTGAACAATGTAGAGAATTTGAAGAAAGTACTCAACTATTTTTTTTTTTGGGTACTGGAGATTGAACCCAGGGGCAATTAACCACTGAGCCACATCCCCTGTCCTTATTTGTATTTTATTTAGAGACAGGGTCTCACTGAGTTGCTTAGGGATTCGCTAAGTTGCTGAGGCTTGTTTTGAACTAGATCCTTCTGCCTTAGCCTCCTGAGTTTATGGGTGTATGCCACCAACCCTGGCTCCAGTACTTTTTTTGATATTTATATGATAAAATGTAAGGATTTACATCAAGCTGAGTCAGTATTGAAAGAACATTCCCTCAACCCAGGACATTTCTTTGTGCACCTTTCATCACACTTGCCCCCCACCGTTCTGACTCCTGAGCAAAAAATAAGTCTATTTTAGAACTTCATTAATGGAATCATACAGTATGCACTCTCACACAATTTTTTTAAAGGTATGTGAGTTTACCTGCTTTCTGAGATAATGCATGCAGCATATGTTTTCGTTTTCTTGTTTGTTCTTCTGTGCTGGGAATTAAACCCAGGCCTCACACATGTAGGGCAAGCTCTCTACCACTCAACTCCTTTCAGCCCTCTTTAAAACTTTTGAGAAAAGGTGTTTTAAGTTGCCCAGGCTGGCCTCAGAGTTCTAATTCTTCTTCCTTAGTTTTCCTGAGTAACAGATTACAGGTGTGTGCCACTGCACCCATCTTATGTAGTACATTTTAAAGATATTAGGTAATATATTTAGAAAAGCTTTGGTAAAGCATTCATGATTCTTTGTAATCTTAAACTTTTCATATGATTGTAGTACACAAATTGTCCTTTACATTTAAAAATGGCATGTGATTTAGAGTTGGGCATATTCTCTTTTAAACAAAAAGTCCTTGGTTACTGGATAAAAAATGAGAAATGTGAAGCAGTATACCTAAGCATTAATGAGTCTTTATGTTTCAATAAAGATTTTTAATTAAGAACAAATGAAACCTTATTTTATAAATATTAGTTTCAGTAGACTCAGATATATTTTAGTGGATTTGGGTTTTGTTGCAAAGGAAACTGAAAACTACCACATGCAAAATTTCTTATCTTTATAAGTAATCATATTAGCTACACTTTGATTTCTGTATGATGTGCATAGTTATTTTGTTTAATCTTTATAGTATCGATCAAATTAGATGCTATTTTCCCATTTTCAGATGAGAAAACATATTCACAGCAGTAAAATGAGTTGCATTGGACCACATAGTAGTTCCATAGGTCATGGAACTCTGTTTTTTTTTTTTTTAATATTTATTTTTTAGTTATGGGCGGATACAACTCTTTGTTTTGTATGTGGTGCCGAGGATAGAACCCACTCCCAACAACTGCTTTTTTTTGGGGGGGGGGGGGACTGGAGATTGAGCCCAGGGGCACTTAACCTTTGAGCCACTTCCCAGCTCTTTTTAGATTTTTTTTTTTTTTTAAATTTTGAGATTGAGCCTTGCTAAGGATGACTTTGAACTTGCAATGCACCTGGCTCCCCAGCAACCTTTTGCCATGCCCTGTAGAAACATGTCCTATATACATACAATTGAGAATTCAGCAAGGATCTAAATGGAAAACTTCCAACATTTCTGCTGCATTTTCTCTTCAAGTTCCTACTCTCTGCACCTTGCTTGCTCAGATTCTAGCTGCCTTAGTCCAAGGCCTGAACTGGAGAACTGAATTCTATTCAGGAATATCAGAAATCTCAAGCTCCACTTATATATAGGCACCTAATCTAGGAACCATAACCAGCCAAAAAAGGTGAATGCTAAGTCCATGTCAAAGGTTTCTCTTTCTCAAAGATCTCAGCCCTGCACCATCTGTTACTTAGTACCTGGAAATAGTGGTATATGTTATGCCCAGTTTTGAAGTCTTTAGTGGTAAGACAAGTCCACCTCCAGCTACTCACTTTTTCTAAAAACTAGTTAGTTTTAGGGCTGGGGTTGTGTAGCTCAGTGGTAGAGGCCTTTCCTAGCATGTGTGAGGCAGTGGGTTCAATCCTAAGCACCACCTATAAATAAATAAAATAAAGATATTATGTCCATCTACAACTAAAATTATTTTTAAAAAGACTAATTGGTTTTAACAAATGTTTCATAATTTTTTTCATGAATATTTGGCTGGATGACGCAAATCATTATCATCTTTCCCATTTTAGAACAATTTCCTTCGTTTCTTCCTTCTTCTGTTTTTCCTCCTCCTCTTTTTTTTTTTTTCCTTCTGATGCTGGGAATGGAACCAAGGGCCTTGCACATGCTAGGCAAGTGCTCTACACTGAGCTATATCCCCCTGAAGAATAGAATAATTTTCAGTTGTTTCATGTTTTTAGAAAGATGAGTTTGTTGTGATGGTTAAAACAAAATGTACTATGCAATGATACCATATAATTCCCAAGTACATAGGTTTAGATGTAAAGTTTGAGATAGCCATGTAGGGATATGTATCAGTAATCTATTTTGGTCTGGGTGCAGTGGCATATGCCTATAATCCTAGCAGCTCTGGAGGCTGAGACTGGAGGTCATAGTTTCAAGGCCAGCCCTGGCAACTTAGCAAGATCCTGTCTCTAAATGGAAAATGAAACGGGCTGGAGATGTAGTTCAGTGGTAGAGCACGCTGGGTTCAATCCCAAGGACCTAAAAAAGAAAATCTATTTTGAACTCTTTTGCTTACAGGTGTCATGGAAGTGATTTTATATATTTATTAATTTTGTATATGAGTTCCTAGATTCTAAGTAATTCTAAACATCATGTTGTCATATTGCTTCTCTAAAAAGAACAGTTAGTAAAGTTCTAAAATAGTTTGAATCTGTTTTTGAACACTATTCAGTATATTCTTAAAATTTATTTTTGTTAGATTGTTGTTTAACAATTTGTTATCCTTTTTAATTGTTTTTTAAGAAGTAATATTGTTGGGCTGGGGATATAGCTCAGTTGGTAGATAGCTTGCCTCACATGCACAAAGTCCTGGGTTCAATCCCCAGCACCAAAAAAAAAAAGGAATATTGTTGCTTTGCTCTATATAAAATAGTCTAATAGGAAGGTCTACCTACATTTAAGTGAAAAAAGCAAGAGGCAGAACTATTGTATTATGTTAATCTGCTATTTGTGTAAATATACATTTATGTGTTTGTATGTATATATGTTAATTATGCCCGGGCAGTATTTGAATTATCTCTGGAGATATAGAAGACACAGGGACATGAGGGAGATTTTCCATAGTGTTTTTTAAATTTGTGTCCCAAGATAAGTTTTTTTTAAAAAAAATTTATCTGAAATAAAAAATATATAATTAAAATAAATCTAGTATGATATATTATTCTCCCTTTAAACTTTAATTTTTTTATTTTTATAGGTAACTCATACAGTATTCTTTAATAGGTAAGTACTTTTCCCTCAATATATCTTAGAGAGCCCTCCATATCACTATGTAAAACCTTCTCATTCTTTTAAATAGTGCAGGATGTTCTTATGTGGAGATGCATATAGCATTTAATTGAGATTTTGTAGATGAAATTTTAGGTTGAGGCTGAGGATTTAGAATGAAAAAAAAGTTGAGGTTGTTTCCAGTCATTTAGTATTTAATATGATAGTCAATATTCTTATTACATAGTTCTTTTGTAGGAATGAATACAGCTTTAGGATTAAGTATCGAGAAGTAGAACTATTGGATATGCACTTAGCATTTTAATAAATTTTGACAGATTACTCAGAGTAGAGGTTGTATTAGTTTATGTCTCCACCAACATTGAGAGTTCCTGTTTCCCACAATCTAACCAATAGTTTACTAAACCTCTGGATCTTTGTCAGTCTGTTTTTATTTTTATTTTTTATATTTTTGGCACTGGGGATATTTTTGGGAGAGGTGATTTATCACTAAGCCTTTTTTATTTTTTATTTTGAGACAGAGTCTTAGTAAGTTGCTTAAGATCTTACTAAATTGCTAAGGCTGGCCTTGAACTTGCAATTCTCCTGCCTCAGTCTCTCTATCTTTGTTAATCTAATAGTTGAAATTGGTCATTTCATAGTATTTATACTTTTTAAATTTATCTTATTGTGAGGCTTAGTATTTTGTTTATGTGTTTGAGAGCTATGTTAAATTTTTTCTCGGTGTTTATTTTCCCAATTATTTCAGATATTTATGTTTACTATTTTTAAGTGTGTGTGTGTGTGTGTGTGTGTGTGTGTGTGTTTGTGTGTGTATTGAGAGGAACCAAACACAGGGCCTGGCATATACTAGACAAGAGCTCTACCACTGAGCTTCATCCCCAGCTCTGTTTTGAGGCAAGGTCTCATTAAATTGCTGAAGCTAGCCTCAACTTGTATTCCTCCTGCCTCAGTCTCCCAAGTCCCTGTGATTACAGGTGTGCACCACAGTACCAGGCTGCTTATAAAACTGATTAACAGTTGAACCTCATTATTTATGGATTCTGTATTTGCTCATATGTCCACTTGCTCAAATTTATTTATTTATTTATTTATTTTAAAGGATTTTTATTTTTATTTTTTGAGAGAGAGAGAGAGAGAGGAGAGAGAGAGGGAAATTTTAATATTTTATTTTTTAGTTTTGGCTACCGCTTGAGCCACATCCCCAGCCCTCAAATTTATTTTTAACCCCAAAGTCAATACTCATGACATTGTGAACATGCTCAGAAGAGGAAACGTTTTGAGTACCCAACAGAGGTTCCTGATTGGGGTTGAACATGCTCTGTTTTCTTATTTTAGCTCCTATGCTATAAACAAGTGTCCCTTTCAAAAAGAGTTTATTTAGTACCACATGTTTCTCATTTTTGTGACTTCTCTTTGTGATTTTTCTGTTTAAAATGGCCTGCATGCATTGTGCTGAAGTGTTGTCTTCTACCCCTAGGTGCAAAACACACCCCTCTGTGATGTGTTTTACAGAGGAAATACATGCATTAAATAACTTTGTTTAGAACTTCATTTGGGCATGAGTTATATTGCTGTGAGGAGTGAGTTCAATGTTAATGAATCATAATATTTGTTAAATACTGTGTCTTTTTAAACAAAATACACATAACGGGCAACCTGCTAAATAGGATTCCCTCTTTCCCCTGCTGGAGTTCCATTTCTGTTCTTCACACTTGGAAAAAAAAAAAATACTGTTTTCACTCTTATAAAAACAACAAAAACAACAAAAAATACACAAAACAAGATTATGTGTATTGATGGATGATGAAAATGAGGCCAGACCTGGGGATGTGGCTCAGTGGTAGAGCACTTGTCTAATATTGCATAAGGCTCTGGGGTTCAATCCCCAGCACTGAAAAAAATTTAAAAACTATCTTTGTTCCATAGCAGCAAAACATTTTTACATTCATAAGTACCAATAGAAGGATCAGTCCAAATATTGTTTTTATTTCTGTATTTTTACCTTCCAATTATTTTGTCCACATATGTTCATCAGTGGGTTCCTTAAAAGAGATCACAAGTCTCAGGAGATTAAGAATTTTTCATCTTATGCTCCCAATTACTTTATATATACTTCTATAGACTTTAGCAAGTACACTTTTTTTTTTAGTTGTAGATGGACACAGTATCTTTCTTTCTTTCTGTAGTGCCAAGGATGGAGTGTACACATGAACTAGGCAAGCACTCTACTACTGAGCTACATCCCCAAGCCTAGCAAGTACACTTGTAGACAATCATAAAAGATTAAAAAAAAAAAAAAAAATAGAGACAGCATTTTTTTCAACAATGGCAAAATGGGATGGTTCAGTTTTTGTTTTGTTTTAAAACAGGGTCTTACTCTTGCCCAGGTTGGATCTCAAACTCCTGGGCTTAAGCACTGGTCCTTCCTCACCTCTCAAGTAGCTGGTACTTCAAGTACCATGCTAGTGGTTCAGATTTTATCACAAAATATTGTATTATGTAGCCCTCTGTTGAATGAACTATCCTGATAAGACTCCCATATTTTCTTTTATCCTTAAATATATCAGTTCTCCACTCTTTTCTTTCTTTTTCTTTTGGCATCACTGGGATTGAAACCAGGGGTGCTCTACCCCACTGAGATAGAGACTTGCCAAGTTGCCCAGGTTGGCCTTGAAATTTTGATCCTTCTATTTTATCTTCCTGAGTAGGTGGGATTACAAGTATATATACCATGACTGATTTGTGATTCTTAAATTGAGTTTTGTTTTCAACCTAAAACCATTTGTGTTATAATTTCTAGGTGGTTAGGTTTACTTTCTAGTTATTAGTATACTTTGGTTAAGAGAAGTTGTGGGAAAAAAGTTTTGCTGTTGTAATCATTTAAAACAAATTTTTAACACATGGGTTTTTAAAAAGATTTTAGATGTTGATGGACCTTTATTCTATTCATTTATTTATATTCAGTGCTGTGGATCAAACCCAGAGCCTCACACATGCTAGGCAAGCACTGTATCACTGAGCCACAATCCCAGCCCCTTAACACAGTTTTAATAATTGTTTTATAATGTTTTTAATTCTAGTAGGACAAATAATATACCAGTATTCCTTAAATTTTTTTTTGAAATTATTATTAAGTCTTTATACTGGCATATTTTTATTTTTTGTGTTCTATACAAAAGTGTTATATTTTGATTCTAGTTTGATGAGTGTATTACTTTCTATTTTCTCATTTCTTTATGATTTTATAAGGTTTTATATTTTGTAATTGGACCTAGCCTTTATTTATTTTTTTCCTTCAAATTCAGGTTCAACTTTCTCCCAAGGAGAATGGTATTTTGATGTTCCCTGGTTGATATGAACAAAAGTCTCACCCTTATCTTCATGGATTATCTTCACAGATACTTGGTTGGGTGACACCATCATCTGCATTTTCCCCTGTGTAGTGTTCTATGCCTAAATAACCAGCAAGGTGTTTTTAGGGAATAATCAGTTTAAGGGACTGAACAATGGGAATGTAAGTAATTTAAAAAACTCAAGGTCATGTTCAGTGCATTAAAGTCAATCTGTCAAATTGTTATTGAGCGCATTTGTATAATTGTAACTTTCTTAGTATATTAAGCTTTTTATTACTGCCTTTAAAAATAAATGAAAATTTTTGAAACCCTGAACATATGAATATTTTTCTTTGGAATGTATACAATGAAGTGGAGTCTGTGTCTAAAGATGTGGAAAGAAAACTACTCAGGCTTACTTGTATAAAGGGTAAAATTGTAAAGAAGGAACAATTGTAAAACACTCCTACTGATAATCCAAGGTTAGGAAACATGAGAAGGACATCATATTGCAAGAAATGGGAGCACATGCATAGGTCTTTTGGTCTATCTCCTTATGAAGCTACCAGGTTCAGTCATGGGGCCTCCACCTTATTAATTCCTAATCACCTCCTAAAGGCTCCATTTCTTTCTGTGTGTCTGTGTGTGTGTGCACGCGCACGCACTAGGGATATTGAACCCATGCAAAGCAAGCATGCAAGGCAAACACTCTACCAACTGAGCTATATCCCCAGCCCTCTAAAGGCTCCATTTCTAAACACTGGGGTCAGAACGAGTTTCTACTCTTAATACCACACAATGAGGATTACATTTTAACATATGAACCCTTGAGGGAACATACTCAAACCATATCCAAACCAAAGCAAGAAAGAATCTTCCAGGAAAAGGAAATGACAAGTGCGAAGGCCTTGCACAAGAGTGGGTATGGAATGTTCAGGGAACAGCAAGGAAGCCAAGAGGGAGAGGGAAAGAAGAGATTTGGGAGGTAGAGGAACAGAAGTAGCCAAGGGTCAGACCATGTGTAAGCCATTGTAAGGTTTTCAGCATTTACTTTGAGCTGGGAGCCAGTGGAAGATTTTGAACTAGAGGTATAGTATGCTGTGACTACAGAAAGCCTTCCAGCTACATGTTGAAAACACTACAGGTGCCAAGGAAGGAAGGAGGCTAGTTCCGACCAGTTGGATCTGAGTGTGTTTTCCAAGTGCGGCCACCAGGATTTATTAGTAGGTTAGATGCAGAATATGAAAGAGTCAGGGATGACTCCAGTGACACCAAGGGTTTGGGCTAAATAACTGGGAGGAGAAGGTTTAGTGCGAAGGAATCCTGTGAAAGGACTTTTTGTGGAGGGGAAGAATAGGACTTAGATTTTAGAGATGTGACATTTGTGATTCCCACTAGTATGAGTGGAGGGGGATAAGGGTGTAGCTCAGTGGTAGAGCATTTGCTTAGCATGTGTGAGACCCTGGGTTCAATCCCCAGTACCCAGGGGTGGGGAGACGTCAGGGAATAGGTCTTGGCTAGGGATGGAAGTGGAGAAATTGGTGTAGACAGAGAATTTAAAGCCATTCAACTGGTTGAGATAACTGAGGAAGTATTTTTAAGTTGAGAGGCTGGACTGGGCACAGTGGCACATACTTGTAATGCCAGCAACTCCAGAGGTTTAGTTAGGTAGGAGGATCACAAGGTCAAAGCTAGCCTGGGCAACTTAGCAAGACCCAGTCTCAAAAAATAAAAAGGGCTGGGATGTACTTCAGTGGTAGAATGCCTCTGGGTTCAGAGATGTCAGAGAACCCTGGGATACCCCCAGGGTTAGATCAGATAGAAGAAAACAACAAAGGAGACTAAGATGAAGCTCTCAATGAGGGAGGTTCCAGAAAGCCAAGAGCCATGTCCTGGAAGCCAGTGGAAAAAAGTGTTTTGAGGAGGAAGGGGAGGGGGTAACAGGCTCTATCAAAGCCACCAATGGATCAGTTCGATGCTGCTAACAAGATGAAGATAGGAATGTTCACTAATCCAGCAGTGTGGAAGTCATTCACGATGCTCAAAACAGCTATGACAGTGGAATGGAGGAGATAAAAGCCTGGTGGGAGACAACATAAGGATGAAAGAACATTTATCAGCACATAAAACAACTCTTTCAAGGAAATATGAATTTCTGTATTTTTGTAATTATAATTCTTGTGTATTTCTGGATATTAATAAAATACTTGACATAGCTTTGTTTTAGTAAGTTATTTACATGACACTTGTATTCATGTATTTTTAAAAATTTTTTTGATTCTTTTTCTTTTTTTAGTTGGACACAATACTTTTATTTATCTTTATGTGGTGCTGAGGATCGAACCCAGCACCTCACACATGCTATACTCTACTGCTGAGCCACAACCCCAGCTCTATGTGTGTGTTTTGATGTAAAATATATTTCTAATTGTGGGTCATGGTAAAAAAAAAAAAAAAAAAGAAAGAAAGAAAAGAAAAAAAAACTTGAAAATAAGAAGTTAGATCAAGAAGGTGCAGGGAATGTTTGGAAAAAGAGGTTGAAAATATAGGGGATTTTGCAAGCCCAGCACAGTGGCACATACCTGTAGTCCCAGCTACTTAGATGGTAAAGGTGAGAAAATCGTTTTGAGCTCATGAGTTCAAGCCTGGCTAAGGCAACACTGAGACCCTGTCTCAAAAGGGTAAGGGATTTTTTTTCCATGTGAGCATAGTAGAAGGATGCAGGAAGTCAGAGTGGGCTGGAGTGGGTATTCAAGGAGACAGAAATTTAGGTTCTTTTCCATCCACACTCTTACTGACTTACACCAGTTAATCAAATTATTGCCTCATGTCCAAATTCAGCCTTCATTGCTGGTCCTGCAAGACCCTCTAAAACTTGTCCTATCAGCAGGCTCAGTGTAAAGCTTTGTCAGTGGGATACCGCTGAGGAAGGGGCTTCTTTTCCTAGTTCAGTGTGCTCCTACAGGCAGATGGTGCAGTGCCCGACTCCTATTACACACACCTTTTACAGAGCCCAACTTCACCAGTACCAAGTAGTTAACCACATGCAGCTCTGTCCCCCACCCCTGACTCTTCTTAACAAAATGCCCCAAGCCCACACCTCTGTATGCTGCAACTAAATAGCACTAGCGAACCTGTCTCCTCTCCCACCGGAACTGGATTTTTTTTGTGGAGGGGGGGGTACTGGGGATTTGAACCGAGGGGCATTCAACCATTGAGTAACATCCTCAGCCCTCTTTATATATTACTTAGAGATAGGGTCTTACTAAGTTGCTTTGGGCCTTGCTGAGTTGCTGGGGCTGGCTCTGAACTCTCGATCCTCCTGCCTTAATCTCCAGGTTATTATTTTTTGTAGCCCTTTTTTTGGGGGGGAGGGGGACAGAACCAGGGATGGAACTCAGGAGCACTCAACCACTGAGCCACATCCCCAGCCCTATTTTGTATTTTATTTAGAGACAGGGTCTCACTGAATGGCGAAGCGCTTCATCATTGCTAAGGCTGGCTTTGAACTCATGATCCTCCTGCCTCAGCCTCCGGAGCCACTGGGATTACAGGCATGCACCACCATACCCAGCTTGCAGCCCTATTTTTTATTTTATTTTATTTTTAAAAATACTTAGTTGTAGATGAACACACAGTATCTTTATTTTTATGTGGTGCTGGGGATTGAACCCAGTGCCTCACACGTGTGAAGCAAGCACTTTACCACTGAGCTACAGCCTCAGTCCCCTATTTTTTATTTTAAATATAATATTATAGGCAACTGTAAAAAAAAAAAAAAAACTACAGGAAGGGAGTGAAAAATAAAAATGCCTTCTAGTCTCACATCCCAGAGGTAAGTGGTATTGACATTTTAAAATAGTCTTCCAGAAATCTTTTTTCCTCAACTTTATTGAGGTATAATTGACAAACAAAAATCATATATTTAAGTTGTACCGACATGGATATTTGTTTTAGTCAGCTTTTTCATTACTGCGACTGGAAGACCCAAGCAGAACAAGTGTAAAGGATAAAAAGATTATTTGAGGGCTCATGGTTTCAGAGTTCTCAGTCCATATATAGCCAGCTCTATTCCAGGGGGCTCCAGGTGAGGCTGAACATAATGTTGAAAAAGAGAGGCAGAAGGAAGCAGCTCACATGATGATTAGAAAGCGGAGAGAGACTTCCCTCCCAGATACAAAATATATACCTTAGAGCCACACCCCCAATCTCTCATTGCCTCTACCCACATCTCACCTGCCTTTAGTTACCACTCAATTAATCCCATCAGGTGATTAATTTACTGATTGGGTTGAGACTTACATAACCCAATTATTTCTTCTCTGAACCTTCTTGTATTATCTCACAATTGAGCTTTTGGGGGACACCTCACATCCAAACCATAACAGTATTCAATGTGATGTTTCAACATACATTGTGAAATGATAAATGATTATCACAGTCAAGCTAATTAATATATTCAGAAATCTGTAATGCAACTAGAAATATTAAGAGGAGGGCTGGGGATGTGGCTCAAGTGGTAGCTCGCTTGCCTAGCATGTGTGAGGCACTGGGTTCAATTCTCAGCACCACGTAAAAATAAAATAAAGATATTTAAAAGATATTAAAAAAAGAAATATTAAGAGGAGTTAATTTTTTTTGTGTGTGTGGTACTAGGAACAAACGGTGCCTTGTGCACAACTAGGCAAGCACTCTACCACTGACTTACTCCCAGCCCCAAAAGGTTTTTTTGTTTTGTTTTGTTTTTTAAATGGGATTCTATCATAGTTATACCAAGTAGAGTGGGTTCATAAGAAATCCTCAGGGCATTATACCTATGTTGAGCTCTCAAAAGCCTCTGGAATAAAGGCATTTTCCCCTGAACCCTATTTCTTCACATTGGCAATGTACAAAGAAATGGTACTCACTATACCAAGGCTAAATATGTAAAAGAAATCCTGCAAAGATTAAAAAATATCTTTTGGAAGAGATTCATCTGAATCCTGTGTTAAAGTCAAGTCTTGTCTTATTTCTGTGCGAAACTAATTCAATTATTAAATTAGCCACTTCTTACCCAAATTGAACGTTTCTTCATATTGTGGGGATAGATTGTGTGCCTTTCACACCCCCTCCTTGTGGACCTTGACAGTGGAGGGTTCATTTTGTATTAGTGATTGTAGAGCTAATCTATAGCAGGAGAGCATCATTCAGAGCCTGCATAGGTACTGGTGATGATCTGTTTCTTAGATTCAGTAATGGGTGAGCAGACTTTTAAAACTATCATTATTACAAGTCTTACACATTTAGTGATTATTCTTTAGTATTCAGTACTTAATAAGATGCTGGGTACAGGTGCATGCCTGTAATCCTAGTAGCTTGAGAGGGTGAGGTAGGAGGATCACAAGTTCAAAGCCAACTTCAGCAACTCATCAAGGCCCTGAGCAACCCAGTGAGACCCTGTCTCTAAATAAAATACAAAATAGGGCTGGAGATGTGGCTCAGTGGTTGAGTGTCTCTGACTTCAATCCCTGATACCATCCCCCCCAAAAAGATGTTTTTGATAATTAGATTTTTATTTTTATTTTATTTTATGTTTTTGGTATCGGAGATTGAACCCAGAGGTAATTAACCACTGAGCCACATCCCCAGCCCTTTTTACTTTTTATTTTGAGACAGTGTCTCATTAAGTTGCAGAGGCTGGCCTCTAATTTCCAATTCTCCTGCCTCAACTCCTGAGTCAGTGAGATTACATGTGTGCCACTGTGCCCAGCCTAAATATTTTTTGAATCAGCAGTTCTTAGCTGAATTATTTACTTCTGAATGATTGGAGAGAATGGCAGTATCCATTTCCATGAAATAACCAGGTGTTTCGATTTAGGATGTCTTTCTTTCATGGCATCAAGCAATGCAAGGTCTTCTGCATCCAGGAGCCAACTTAACATTTGAAGCCTGGTGAGGCTTGGCAGGCGCAGCACACACTGACTCAAAGCCTTGACAGTGGTGGCCTGAGCTTTGATACAGGCTGTGAAATGCCTGGAGATAGTCAACTCTTGCAAGTTTGGCAGGTTGTCCAGTGCCCGAAAGAAATTTCTGTATCCTTCCTCTGTAATCTCATGATTGATGGAAAGATTTAAGTTCTCAAGCTTCTGGAAGCCTCCATTGATTGCAACCTTGGCTACAAAAACAAAAGAGAATCAGAAGGACTTCTATTTCAATGATGGTAGATGAGGGTTTTTAAATCAGCTTTCTCTCCCGCCACCACCATCATAATGAAGGTAGGAAATTCTGAATATAATTTTTTAATGTTTATCTTTTAGTTATAGGTGGACACAATATCTTTATTTTATTTTTTATGTGGTGCTGCGGATCGAATCCAGCACCTCACACATGGCAGGCAAGCGCTCTACCTCTGAGCCACAACCCCAGCCCACCAAATATAGTGTATTTTTAAGTATCTCTTTTAAAAAAGCCCCAAAGATAGCCATATTGCCAAAAGCAATCTATAGATCCAATGCAATCCCATTAAAATATCAATGACATTTTTCACAGAACTAGGAAAAGCAATCCTAAAATTCATATGCAAGAACAAAAGACCCAGAATAGCCAAAACAATTCTCAACAAAAATAGCAATGCAGGAGCTGGGCATGATGGTGATGCCTGCAATCCCAGTGATTCAGGAGGCTAAGACAGGAGGACCCTGAGTTCAAGACCCTGTCTCAAAATATAAAAAGGGATAGGGATGTAGCTCAGTGGCAGAGTGCCCTTGGGTTCAGTCTCCATTATTGAAGAGGGGAGGGGGTGTGGGGAGGAAGCAATGATGTTGGAGGCATCACAATACCCAACTTCAAATTATATTACAGAGCCATTGTAACAAAAGCACCATGGTATTGGCATACAAAGACACACAAACCAGGGGAATACAATAGAAGTCAAAGATAAACCCACACAGCTGCAGTCACCTGTTTTTTTTTTTTTTGTTTTTGTTGTTGTTGTTGGTTTTTTTTTTTTGTGTGTGTGTGTGTGTGTGCCTAAAAAATATGTAGGAGAAAAGACAGCCTTAATAAATGATGCTGGGAAACATTAATTAATTTTGAGGCAAGGTCTTGCTAAATTGAGGAGGCTGGCCTCAAACCTGTGATCCTCCTGCTTCAGCCTCCCAGGTAACTGGAATTAGAGACCTGCACTACCACACTGAGCTGTGAAACACCATCTCTTTTTTGCAGGGGTACTGGGGATTGAATTTAAGGGCACTCGACCACTGATCCACTTCCCCATCCTTTCTAGTATTTTACTTAGACACAGGGTCTCACTGAGTTGCTTAGGGCCTTGCTAAGTTGCTGAGATTGACTTTGATCCTCCTGCTTCTGCCTCCCAAGCCACTGGGATTGTAGGTGTGCGCCACTGTACTCGGTTTGTGCTACTGCACTCAGTTTGTGAGACACCATCTCTTTAAAAGAAAAAAAATCTTAAAATCCACCACAGTGGGAAAAGATAACATGACATAAAAGCAGACAGCTCATTAAACAAAATAAACAATGCAAGCTAGAAAGGTGAGAAGATAAAAGCCAAGACAGAATTCTATACTCCCTGAAAAAAAAAATACATGTCAAAGGTGAAGGCAAAATAAAACATTTCCAGACAATCAAAACACAAGACAATTCATTACCAGCTAACCCACTGGAAAAGAGATATTACAGGAGGTCTTCAGATAGAAGGAATGTGACCCACTCATAAAAGGAAGTACAGGAGACCATAAAGAGCAACAGGCATAAAAAATGTGTGGCTATGTATAAGAATATTCATAGAGACATTATTCATAATAAGCCAAGTGTGTGTGTGTGTGTGTGTGTGTGTGTGTGTGTGTGTGTGTGTGAAGTGCTAGGGTTTGAACCCAGGTTCTCACACATGCCAGGCAAGCACTCTACTACCAAGCTACACCCTCAGCCCTGATGTTCTGTGTGCTAATCTGCTTCATTGTTACCCATAAGTGGTATGTGTATTTTCAAGTATGTTCACTGGAAAAGTCATTGATTTGTATACTTAAGAGTTTTATACCTTTCTGTATGTATATTAATCTTCAATTGAAAAAAAAGTACTTTGAAAATATTTGGCCAGGTGTCTGAAACATTAGTTGTCAAGAATACAGACATGCCTGGGGATGTAGCTAATTGGGAGAGTGTTTTCCTAGCACACATGTGTGAGGCCCTGGCTTCATCCCCAGTATCTCTCACACACACAAACAAAAGAATAGAGACTTGCAGGCTTGGATAGCTTCAAAAGGGAGGCGCTCTTGGAATGTCCAGATCTGACTAGGATGAACTTAAATCCACAGAAGGACACGGAAGGAACAATATGATAGAAAGAATGAGGAAGTAGGTTGAAAACTTTAGGAGAGGCAAATGTGTTTATAGATACTTCGGAGCGGAAAGCTTGAGTAGCCGCCCCCCCGCCCCCCCTTCCCTGTGAGCTGAAACCCTTTCTCTAAGAATAGCTCACCAATTTCCATCAGGCTGTCATCATTCAAAACTTGGTAAAAGGAGAGGACTCGGAGACATTGAAGCTGCTGACACTGCTGGATAATCAGTTTTGCCACTTGACGAATCCCATCCCCAGTAGGAAGGATCAGCTCTTCCAAGTGATTAAGAGAACCTAAAGTATAGGCTGTCAGAAGAAATTAAATTTTTTTAAAAAAAGCTATTCTCTTTGTACAGTTAATTCCTATACATCAGTAGTCTGTAACTTAAAAAAATTATGCACCATCTGAAGACTCCATGTAGCGTAAAGGCCATTCCTCATCCTCTCCATGGGAAAGAGAAAAGGGGTCAGCACACACTTCCTCCATCCTCCCCTGACGAGTTTCTACTGTCCTGAAGTCTAAGATGCCTATTATATTTCCATTTTCTTTTTTATGGTGAATTGCAATTACTCTGGTAGCTCTGCAGTGCTTTCAACCCCCTTTCTTCCCATCCCACTCCCTTTCTTCCCATCTATACTCACTGAAAAAAAAATCATCTTCAATGATTTCCACATTGAGGAAATTTACACTGAGTACTAAAACCTCACCATCTGCCACTCTGATAACCTTCATTTCCACTTTGACCCCTCCTTAGCATGCCACATTGTGAATCTCTTTAAAAAATTTTCTATACATTAAAGTTTTTTGAATACTTTCTAGCATAAAACAAACTTCTAGGCTTTCCCAGTTTCAGTTCTTGAATGACCCATTGCTCCATAGACTGTGGTTCCTTTATGAAAAGAGAATTTAGAAATCAAGATCTGGGGGCTGAGGATGTAGCTCAGTGACATAGTAAGGACCTTCCCAAGAACCAAAAAACAAAACAAAAACAAAAAATCACTAGAAATCAAAATCTGGGCCTTTTGCCTCCTTGTGTCTCTGAAAGCAGGATGGGTCACCCACAGCTGCATGCGAGCCAGCTGCAGAAGTTCAGCCCCAGTTCTGGTTTTCATCCTTTGCTCACACCAAGCAAGGTTTGATCCAAAAATACAGCCTTAATATGTACTGCCAACGACACCATTAGCACACAAAGATATAGTCTTCATTAGTTAGACTATGTGATCTTCCTTGGATAGATTATCCAAGACATCTGCCCACTGAAAGGAACCATACTAGCTCTTTTTTTTTTTTTTAAAGAGAGAGAGAGAGAGAGAGAGAGAGAGAGAGAGAGAGAGAGAGAGAGAGAGAATTTTTAAAATATTTATTTTGTAGTATTCAGCGGACACAACATCTTTGTTTGTAATGTGGTGCTCAGGATCGAACCCAGGCCGCACGCATGCCAGGCGAGCGCACTACCGCTTGAGCCACATCTCCAGCCCCATACTAGCTCTTTGTACAGAAAATTAAAATATTTAACCAGGCACAGTGGTGCATACCCATAATCCCAGCAACTCAGGAGGCAGAGGCAAGAAGATTACAAATTCAAGGAATTTTTCTAAGACAATTTTTCCATATCATTATTCCCTAAACAATGCTGCATAACAGCTATTACGTAGCATTTACATTATTTTAAGGACTACGAGTGATCTAGAATTGATTGTATGTATGCACGATTATGCATACATACAATCCCAACTCCTTGGGAGGTTAAGACAGGAGACCTCAAATTCAAGGCCAGCCCCAGCAATTTAGCATAATCCTGTCTCAAAAAAGAAAAAGGATTGGGGACATGGCTCAGTGGTATAGGACCCTAGGTTTAATTCCCAATACTGGGGGTGTGGGGGGAAGGAGGAAGATGTGTGTGGGTTATGTGCATATACTATACCATTACACCATTATGAGGGACTTGAGCATCCTCTGAATTTGGTATCAATCAGGGATCCTGGAAACAATCTAGTGGATACTGAAGGACAACAGTACATATCTTGCTTTGTTGTAGCTAATTAAAAATAGAAGAAAGGGGTTGAGAGAGGGAGGGAATAAGGAATAAGTAAAAAGAACTGCTTTGAAAACATACCAAAATTTTCAGATGTTTCCTTGTCTGGAAATTGTTGGAATGAAAGATTTAATATCTTCAGAGAGAGAAAATTTGGCAAAATGGTGACTATGAGAGAGAAAATAAGAATTTAGTTATATCACTTATATTTCTTATAACAAAGAGTAACATCTTTAAATAATATTTGAGAAGTGATCAACATTAATAAAATAATTCAGACTGAATTAGTTTGACTAAGAGGATACAAATCCTTGCTCAGAAAATGATTCTGGAAACAATAAAAATGTTTAAAATTATAGAAACAATTAAGCTTTATTATTTGAGAAATTCATTAAAGATCAAGTATAAAATGTTCCTTGACATCAACTGCATTTTAAGATATTGACTCTTTTTATAGTGACTTTGACTTTGTAGAGTGCCTTTTAATATGATAGTCCACAGAAACATCTTAAATCAAAATTTTAAGTTTATAGTTCTTACCAAATGGGATGACATTAAAAAATGATTCAGAAAACCAAATTTCTTCAAGTTTCTTGCAGGAAGCGAGTGCAGTCATTAGAGACTCAAAATTCGAAAAGAAATTACATTTCAGATGGAAAACACGAAGGTTTGGAGAATTCTGAATCAATGTGACTGTAAAATATCAAGGGTTTTCAGAAATTAGAGAAAACTACAAATTTTTTAAAGTATTTTTATTTTTTAGTTGTAGTTGGACACAATACCTTTATTTTATTCATTTATTTTTATGTAGTGCTGAGGATTGAACCCAGGGCCTCACATGTGCTAGGCAAGTGCTCTACCGCTGAGCCACAACCCCAGCCCCAAATTACAAATTTCTATCAAAACAACCTTGTAATTTATTATTTTGTTCCAACAATATTGAATTCAAACAAGGTACCATGATATAATGATCTAAGAATCAGGTTGCTTTGGACTTGTATTCAAGTTCTGCAACTGACTGACGAGCAATTTAAACTTGGACAAGTTACTGACTCTCTCTGGGGATCAGTTTTGTTTTCTAAAAAATTAGGGTTCAGAAGCCAGATGGTGTGGCACATGCCTGTAATCCTAGCTGTTTGGCATGCTGAGGCAAGAGAATCACAAGGCCAGCCTGAGAGATTTTTTTTCAGACTCTGTCTGAAAAAAAAAAAAGGCTGGAGGTACATCTCTGTTGTTAGAGTACTTGCATAGTTAGGTGCAAGGCCCTGAGTTCAGTCCCCAGCAGTACTAAAAACAAAAACAACCATAACAAAAGACTCCATAAGGTCACCTTCAGCTTTACCATCCTGTCTCTAAGTTTGTACATTGCATTTATACAATAAAAATGCTATGCAAAGAAACATAAAATGATGACAACTTTAAAGCAAAAACCTAAGTTTGACTCAAAAATTGCTGGCAAATTTAAGAAAACTATCTCTTTCAGCTTCAATTTCAATGAAGTTTTGCATGTAACTCTGTAATCAATTTCATGTGAAGCTTTACATTTCTTTAGTCTTTAGTGTTCAGCACTTACTAAATTAAGGAACTGATAGTAACTAAGTCGTTTTGCGAATGATGTATTTTAAAAGGATGGTTGCACAAACTGTCCATCAACCATGAGAATAAGATGGCTAGCAACAGGAAAATGCTATCAATTACATATTCATCTCCCTGAGCTGGCAAATGTATAAGGTGCAATGTTAAGAACAACTTATACAGAAGCAAAATAAAAGAACCACAAACTAATTTGGAGAGGCAGGATGTTAAGGTTTAAGAAGGTCAGATTTAGGAGTCAAATTTTCTGTCTTTCAATCTATGTTTCCTAACTGTATGAACTTGAGCAAATTACTTAACTTCTTTGTGCTTCAATTTTCCCAGCTGTAATGGCAATAATAATAGTACCTTACCTCACAGAATGGGTATTAAGATTTAATAAGTTAATATTTGTGAAGTGCTTAGAAGAGTTCCAAGAATGTAGTAAAGACTCAGTAATTACAAAGAGCTCTCTGCTTTCTTAATGAGAAAGAGTACTATCCCCACAATTTACAATAGATATAGCTCAGTGGGAGAGGGCCCCAGTCCCCAATACTGAAAAAAAAAAGTATATAGAAAAATGTGTGTAGGTTATGTGCAAATGCTACACCATTTTAAATGAGGAACTTGAGCATCCTCTGATTTTGATATCAACAGGAGGTCCTGGAACTCTAATACCCGTAAAAGTTTTAATTCTTAAATTAAAAGTAGTTTCTTTAACCAATGCAAAGACAAACAAATTGAGCCATACTTACCTAGTTTTGAAGAATCATCTTCACCTAAAATATGAATCAATAATTTCTCCATATGGTGGAGGTTTGGGAATTCTTCAGGAATGACTGAAAAAGTATTTGGTTTGTCATCTAGTTTCACAGACAGTTCTTTCAGGCACAGGAATTTGTCTAAGTTAGGAAAGATTTGATCTGGAAAGTGGCACACGGTTTCTCATCATTACAGTGCTCCAAATGGAAATATAGAAACTTTCATTTTGATTCATCAGCTATTTTCACATTTTGAAATGAAAACCTGTCAGATACCATTTTCTTTTTTAGAAAGTATGCATATGCAGACATTGCTATCTGCAGCCTGTACTAATTACATTCTATATGGGAAGCCCTGTGTGACTCTCTGGTCTTACAAAAATAAATAAAATATCTCCTCAATAATTGGTGTGAGAACAGTTGAGTTTGCATAAGCAAGAGAATGTAAAAAAAAATTAAATTCATTGAAATGGATCAATGGCAAACATAAGAGCTAAAATCATACAACTCCTAGATGACAGCATAGGGGTGAATCTTCATGACCTTGAACTTGGCAATGGATTCTTAGATATGACATCAAAAGCACTAGGGAAAAACAATTAATTAATTAATTAATTAATTAGACCTCATCAAATTTAAAACTTTTGTGCACTGAATACTATAAAGAGAAATTACAATCTACAGAATAGGAGAAAATATTTTTCAAACCATATTTCTAATAAGGGTTTGATATACAAAATATACATAGAACTTCTACAGCATAACAACAATATCAACAAAAAAATTTAAAATGGACAAAGAACTTGACTAGACATTTCTCAAAAAAAGAGATACAGCCATCATGAGAATATGAAAAGATGATGTTCAATATCATTCAGTCATTAGGAAAATGCAAATCAAAAGCACAATGAGATAACATTTCACATCTATTAGATGGTTTTATGATTAGCAAAAAAAAAAAAAAAAAAGAAAAACTGAGGATGTGGAGAAATTAGAACTCTTGCATATAACTGGTGGAAATATAACATTGTATAGCCACTGAAGAATAGTTTGCAAGTTCCTCAAAAACCTAAACAGAATTACCATATGAAGCAGAAATTCTACCCATAGGATATACTCAAAACAATTAAAAAGCAGGGCCTCAAACAGATACTTGTAAAACTAATGTTCATTTCAGCATTGTTCACAGTAGCCAGAAGAAAGAAATCACCTAAGCGTCCATCAAGGGAGCAATGACTAGATGAAATGTAATATATAGGGGCTGGGATTGTGGCTCAGTGGTAGAGCACTCACCAAGGATGTGTGAGGCACTGGGTTCGATTCTCAGCACCACATAGAAATAAATAAAATGAAGGTCCACTGACAACTAAAAAAGCTTAAAAAAAAGAAACGTGATATATATATTGGACCTTCATTATATATATATATATATATATATATATATATATATATATATATATATATATATATATATAATGATATTCCATTATATATAATGGAATATCATTCAGCTACAAAAAGAAATAAAGGGACTGGACTCAGTGGCACATGCCTGTAATCCTGACTACTCAACAATGTGAGGCAGGAAGATAGCAATTTTAAGGTCAGCCAGACAAGTTAGTGAGACTCTGTCTCAAAATAAAAAAAAGAGCAAAGGCTGTCTCTCCCTTTGGAGATCACCCACATCCTTCCTTGAATGTGTGTTCCTTCTTTATCCCCCAAACTGCTCACTCTTAAGATGACTGGTATTCTCCCTTGAATGTGTACTTCTTACTTTACCCCTAAAAGACATCTCTCCCTTGACATAGACTGCATTCTCACTTAAATATGTAACTGCTATCCTAAATAAATCTGTGTCTGGAGGAAAAAAAAAAGAAAGAAAGAAAGAAAGAAAGAAAGAAAGAAAGAAAGAAAGGTTGTGTGCTGGAAAATAGCTCAGTGGTTAAGTACCACTGGGTTCAACCCCCTGTACTGCAGCAAAAAAAAAAAAAAAAGAAAAGAAAGAAAGAAAAGAAAAAAGAAAAAGAAAGAACAGAACAGAACCAGGGTGGTGCATGCCTGTAACCCCAGAGACTGTGGCAGGAGGATCACAAGTTTGAGGCCAGCCTCAGCAATTTAGCATGGCTTTCAGCAACTCAGCGGGACCCTGCCTCAAAATAAAACATAAAATGGTCTGGGGATGTGGTTCTGTGGTTAAACCCTCCTGGGTTCAATCCCCAGTACCAAACAAACAAAAAAACCTGTTAATATGGAAAATTTTGTTATATATATTTTACCATAGTAAAAACATTTTTAATAGTTAAACTATTTCTAAATTTAATGATAAATATCAACCCACAGAAATTTAAAAAAAAAAACTGAATAACCCTCAAGTAAGACATACGCAAAGCAAAGCACAACTAGATATACTTCAAATTGTTGAAAGTCAAAGAGCGGCAATAATTAGAAAATGAAAAAAAAATTAAATGCCATTTACAATGACATCAAAAAATATATGTACAAAGAAATAAATTTAAGGAGAGGTAGACAATGTTTACGCTAAAATGATCACATGTTGCTTAGAAGACACAAATGTATGAGAGACATTATTTCCTGTTTATCCTTTTCTTTTCTGGAGAAGCCAAGCACTTTTTTCCGTCAGGTAGTTAGCATGAAGGTAATTTTAAAGCATCATTTAATATATAGATCATTATTTGCTAATAACAAGAATTTCACATCTGTTTACAAAGAGAAGTCACTAGTTAAATATTGATATTAATGTTGCTTTAAAAATCTTTTTTAGTTGTTGATGTACCTTTATTTTTTATTATTTATATGTGGTTCTGAGGATGGAGCCCAATGTCTCACACATGCTAGGCAGGTGCTCTGCCACTGAGCCATGACCCCAGCTCCATGTTGTTGTTTTTTAACTGGGGATTGAAACCAGGGGTACTGGAGAGAGGGTACATTGCCATCCTTTTTCATTTTTCATTTTGAGTCAGAGGCTTCCTAAATTTCCCAGACTGGCCTCAGACGTGTGATCCTTCTGCCTCAGCCTCCAGAGTCACTAGGATTATAAGACATGTGCCACTACACCCATCTTATTTTGTTAATTTTATCTCAGTTATCTGAAAACCGTTCTATTTTTCAGGGGTCTTTCATTAATTACAGACTCAAAGCTTATTTTATGCCATTCTATCAAGGAACATTTTTGGTCTCATGCCCTCAGAAATTTTCATCTACCTAAAAACTAAGAATGAAGAAATAAAGTCTCACATTGGAACAGTCACCCCAAATCTATTTAGATTTACCTTGTAGCTGGATTGTCCCTGAGATGTTAAGAGATTCCAGGGAAGGCAAGGTGAGAAGCAGCTCCTGTTCTGGGGCACAGAGTTCACACTGGTGTATAGAGCACTTGGTGACAGAGGTCTTATTTAGCTCCAGAGCTGGGCGGATGCTTTCAATAAAGCCACTGCTGTGATCTAAATGGAGTTCAATGTGCTGTGAAGCTGAGAAAACTTCCGTTAGAACCCTGAGCATCTCCTGATCCACAGCATCCATGCTGGTCACCTGGACTTCCAGCAGGGGAATCTTGTACTGCTTGGAAGACAGTTTCCAATAGCCAGCACTGATGTCTGGTGGCGCCCTGTGTTGTAAATCCAGAAAGCTGTTTATGGTCTCTTCCTGTTCAGCTAAATTTTCCTCAAATTCTTTCATAGGTTTAAAGGTAGAAGCATAGTCCTGATCTATAGTTGGTACCTGTGATTTGTTGATTTCCCAACATTTTGCCAGGGATGAAAAATTTGGGAAATTTTTCCTTTTCTTTCCTTGTATGGAGACAACAATACTCTTCAACAACAACAGGCTTTCTGGGTGGTCAAAAAAGTACTGTAAATTAAGTATATTCAAACTCAGTGTTCTCCCTTGAAGGAATTGCAAAATAAATGGAGAACATGCAGCAACAGTGTTACTTTGATAAGCAATTTCTAGAGCAAGAGCCAATAACCGTTTTGAAACCAGTGAATAGTAAGTGTTCGGAGCCAGTTGCCATATCGTCCTAAGAAATTCCATATACATTGAAATATCTGGACGGTGCTTCAGGTAGTCATCATTTTCTGACATATCTTCCAATGATTCTTTATTATCCACCAAATGAAGCAAATGAGATACAAGTTTTGGCCCTGCCTTTGATGAAGGGTGGCTGGAGACATATTTCAAAAAATTCTCATAGGGAAATACAGCCATCATGGATGACTTAATTTGTTTCAAATAATAAAGTCCCAAATCTTGATCATCCTGCCTGTCTGAATCCAGGAGTTCAATCAGCCTTATCCCAGCAAGAAATTCTTGAAATGTATTACTTAAAAACTGATAGACTGGTCTCAGTCTTTGGGCTGTGAATTTGCTCATCAAACACATGGTTAGATCTTCATCTTCATCAACCCCTGCTTCTTCGAGGTCATTGCCAGTAAACTCAAAGCAAGATGAAAAAAATCCTCTCAGGGCCAGCTCACTGCAGGAAGATATAATTTCTTTGAAACGTTCAGCTGTAGATTTGTGCTTTAAAAAAAGGTAATCCATATAGGATTTGAAAACAGCCACATCATCAAAGAACTGATCAAAAGGACATTGAAACCAGTTAGTACAGATTGCTGCCACAAAGAGGGGAGTTTTCTGAATTCCCTGCAAATTTGTATTCTTTCCAAAGTGAACCATCATCTTTCGAAGACGAGTCATATTATGTGGAAAGAGCCTCCGTAATAGAAAGATAGTATTATAAAAGGGAAACGCTTGGATCTCTAGAATCGTATCTAAGTATCGGCGGATGTTCCTGGCCCTGTTTGTATGGATGGCAATCAACAAGCAGGATCGTAATGAGTGGTTTTTTTTAATCAGTTTTTCTATGACTTGAGGGAATGAGCACATTTCTTTGTAATCATCCAAAAGGAATAACACCTGATTCTTTAACTGCCGGATGATGTTCATCAGGCATATTTCAGTAACAGTTCCTTCTGTCTCTAGGAGTTGGTCACAAATGATGCTGGCCAGCCCCTGGTCTGGTCTGGTAGAACTAAGGGAGAGGTAGAAGACCAGCTGGAATCTGTTCAGCAGAGGACAGCATCCCGATGCCCAGAGAAAAGCTATTTTCTTCAATAGGACCGTCTTTCCACTACCAGTTTCACCTTCCACACACATTACAGAGTTCAAGTTGGCAAAGACCTCAGGCAACACCACGGGTTCTTGCACAGTGCTGCTGATATGCTTTGAAATGATGGACAGATCACAACCCAGCAAGTGGTCAGTGGCTACTTTGGAAGAGAGCTCCAGCAAAGACATGTGGCGGAAACTGGCACTGGTGTAGACTGCTCTCAGTTTCTCACTCAGATTCTTTGCCTCTTGAAACCATTGGGTTTTGTCCTGTGCCACTTCTGTGGAGAGAGGGGAGGCACAGCTGGGATTCACAGTCACATCTCTCTCAATCCTAATACCATATTCTTTCCACACCATGATTCCACCTATCTACTACAGATGGACTAGGACCTTCCACAGCTATCCATGATCCCCAGTTTGGGATTCTCTTCTAGCTTTTTCCATGAAACCAGAATGTGGGGAGCATGAACCCCAGTACCCTACTTGACATGGGGACCTAGAAATGTGCTTATTAGGAGCCTCCTGGAATTCTATACTTTCCCTTTTTAAAACCTCAGGAGAGAAACTTGCTGCGTGGTGCCTTTCAACAATAGTTTGTATCTGAAACACATTGATTACCATGGATTCAGTCCTGCATTCACTCTGGAAATGCCAGAAGAACCCTGAGTTTCTCTCAATATACAATAGTCTCCATTTCAGTGATGCTCTGATCTATGAGATCTTTGGACAATTACAAATATTTTTTTAAATATTTTTTTTAGTTGTTGATGGACATTTTTATTTTATTCATTTATTTATATGTGGTGCTGAGAATTGAACACAGTGCCTCATATATGTGAGGTAAGCACGCTACCCCAGTTCCACAAATACTTTTTTCTCAAATCTTTGCATACAAATATATTTACACATACATATAATCCCATGTGCTGCTTCCAAGTTTTTTTTTTTTAATTTACTTAGACTTTTATTATTGGACCTTTAGAATAAATCTAGAACAGCTTGTTGTCTAGAACACACTTGACATTATATTCCATGATTACCTGGCAACTTTGGAATTAATGATTGTATTTCCTTAGCATTCATTCATTTATGAGTACCAAGACCCATTCTATGATTAGTGAAGACATGCTTTACATGCATTCTCACTTAATCCTTACCTTGATTATTCCAGGAGATGGTATCACCTTTTCATAGATGAGAGATATGAAGTTCTAAATGGTTTGAAATTACAACTAAGGAGTTCAGATAGGATTCCTGCTTAAATTGTCCAACTCTACCATGGAGAGGGGCAACAGAGCATAATGGTTTAGTGAAACACAATGCATGGGCCTGTTCTAGCTCTGCTACTTATTACTGCCTTTCTGATCTTAGATAAATTATCTCACCTTTCTGCGCCCGTTTCCTGAAACTAATAATAATACTTACATCATAGGGATTATTGTGATGATTAAATAGGAATTAATCAACTAAGCCTCAAGTGCATATATTATCAATGAGTAACTATTATTATTCTACCTCCTAAATAAACATTTTACTTCCAAGTTCTTACCTGGCCCTATAGAATTAACTGCTTCTGAATCTTCAAGATTGTTTTCGGTTGTAGTTTCCTTCGAAAAAGAAAATTCTTTATTAAATAAAAATTTGCATAAGAGAGTAAGACATCATATTATTATTGAGGATCCAACATCTTCTAAACACAGCCTACCCTCAAGTGTTTATGCTAAAAGGAGTGCTCTAAATGCAAAATAATTAACCATTTGCAAACATCTGCAAGATGGTACATGTGTTCTTAGATGACTGTGTCAGTCAGCTTTTCGTCACCGGGAAAAACTATCTGATTAAAACAACCTGGAGGAGGAAAGATTTATTTTGGCTCACAGTTCCAGAGGCTTCAGTCTGTGGTCAGCTCCAAGGCAGAAATATCATGGCAGAAGGACATGATGGAGGAAAGCTGCTCATCTTGCAACAGCCACAAAGCAGAGAGAGGGAGGAAGGGGCCAGGGACAAGATAAACCCTTCCAAGGCATGCTCCTAGTGACCTACTTCCACCAAGTAGGCCCCACTTCCTACTGTTTCCATCACCTCTCAATAACGCCATCCAACTATTAGTCCATTAATGCATTAATCCATTAATTTGGTCAGAGCCTTCATGATCTAATCACTTCCCAAAAGCTCCACCTCTGTACTTTGCAAGTACATGCAGCACATTGAAGACTAAGCCTTAAACACAGGAATCTTGGGGGATACTTCATATAAACAAACATAACAATGATACATATATGGTACATTCCATGGTGAATACTTTTAAGATAATCAGAATATATAATAATGTTTAGAGCAAGAAGAACCCTGAGGTGCAGCCTCTGTCCTTAGTTGATAAATACATGTTTATTATTACACACCTGGAATGTATGTTTCTTCCTTTTAAAAATGAACTATTTGGGGCTGGGGTTGTAGCCCTGTGGTAGAGCACTTGCCTTGCATGTGTGAGGCACGGGGTTCGATCCTCAGCACCAAACAAAAATAAATAAGTAAGCAAAGATATCGTGTCCATCTACAACTGAGAAAATATTTTTTTAAAAATGAGCTATTTTAAAAAGGGGCTCGGGGTATGGCTCAGTGGCAGAGAACTTGTTTAGCATGTGTGAAAAGAAAAAAAGAAAGTAAGAATAACCTATTTATGTCTCCAAATTTTTTCTTCATTGCCACTTTTTAAAAATTTTTATTTTTTTGTGGTACAGCTGATTGAACACAGAGGTACTTTACCACTGAGCCATTGTCCCAGTCCTTTATTTATTAATTAATTTATTTATTTTGAGACAGGGTCTTGCTAAGTTCCCGAGGCTGGCCACAACCTTGTGATTCTCCTGCCTTAGACTACTGAGTTGCTGGAGTTACAGACGTGGACCACCATGCCCAGCTTCAATGTCACACCCTTCACCTTTTTACATCAAATGGGTAACATACACTTTTGTAACAAGATTTGAGGGAGACACATCTCACAAAATGTCATAAAAACCCAGTCATCACACTTAAACACCCACTTATGATCGCAATGTTATTTTTGCGGGTGTCAGGGGACGGGTACCAGGGATTGAACTCAGGGACACTCGACCACTGAGTCACATCCCCAGCCCTATTTTGTATTTTATTTAGAGACAGCATCTCAATGAATTGCTTAGAGCCTTGCTAAGTTGCTGAGGCTGGCTTTGAACTTGTGATCCTCCTGCCTCAGTCTCCAGAGCCCCTGGGATTACAGGATTGCACTACTGCGCCCAGCTTCAATGCCATTTTGAATTAGATTTTATTGTTTGTTTGCAGTACTGGAGATTAAAGCCTGGACCTTGCACATGCAGTGAACTATATCCCTAGACCTTTTTTAAATTTTATTTTGAAACAGGTCTCAAAGCTGCCCAGGCTGGCCTCAAAGTTGTGATTCTCCTGCTTAAGCCTCCCAAGTAGCTGGGATTATAGGCATGCACCAACATACCTGGTTTCACTGTCAATTTTTAATTCTCAAATATAAAAGACATACCAAGTGAACAGAAAATTGCTTTGTTTTCTTTCTGTGGGATGACAAACATAACAGTCCAAAATAAGGGGGTATGTGTTTGTTATAGTTCCATACAGTCTCAAAATAAGGTGGTATGTGTTTGTTATCTATCAAACTGATAGTTGGCTTATATCTCAGAGAACTAATAGGATTTCTCAGTTTAAGGGGGTCAACCTATTATCTGGATTTATGATTTTGCTGGGCATTCCTAAAAAAAGCCAAGTAGGAAGTCAGGCCTTACTACTTGCCAAATGAAGATCACAGGTGAGATCCGTTTAGCTTGGAGCTGATCAACTCTAAGTGTGAAAGAGTCTGAGCCCCAAAGTAGAAGGAACTGATTGTACCTTTCATGAAGCTAGAAATTGTACCATCCTGGTTTACGTGGTATCCCCATCTGCACCTAGCACTTGATAGGGACTTAGTAGATAGTCATGGAATTTATTTATTTACTTATTTATAATGAGCAATTACTGTTCAAAACAGTTTTCAATCACATGATCAGGTGTTCATTACCATTACTTCAGGAAGTTCACCATGGCTCTGAAGGTCTGGAATCACTTCTGCAGTGGACTTCATATTTTGGAGAAATGGACAACTAAGCATAAAAGGTATAAGTTAAACAAGTATTGCTCTAATTAAACACTTGCATTACACTTTTTTTTCAGGGGGGGGGATACCAAGATTGAACCCAGAGGTACTCGACCACTAAGCCACATCCCCAGCCCTATTTTGGATTTTATTTAGAGACACGGTCTCACTGAATTGCTCAGTACTTTGCTTTTGCTGAGGCTGGCTTTGAACTCATGAACCCTCCTGCCTCAGCTTCCCAAGCTGCTGGGATTACAGGTGTGTGCCACTGCACCTGGCATATTATACTTTTAAAAATCAGAGTTTTAATGACAAGAATTAAGTATAAAACTAACATTTTCAGTGACTCTGTCAGTGTCATAAACACATAAGACATTTAGACTGTGGCTTTCAGCAATAGAAATGTACATGGTTTGTAAAGCCAGGGAATTTGGTGGGATGAGTGTATATTTAATGTTCATCCATAAAACCAACTAGGATTAATTTAAAGAATCAAAATTAGAGAAAGCTACATGTACAAATCCAAGGCATTTGCAGGGAAATGGATGGTATTAGAGAAGATTATGCTAAGTGAAGCTAGCCAATCCCCCCAAAACAAATGCCGAATGTTTTCTCTGATATAAGGGGGGTGACTCAAAGTGGGATAGGGAAGGAGAGCAGGGGAGGAAGATTACATCTAGATAGGGAATAGGGGTGGGAGAGAAAGGGAGGGAGAAGGGGAACAACAAGGATGGTGGAAGGAGATGGTTATCATTATACAAAATACATGTATGAAGATGTGAATTTAGTGTCAACATACCTTATATACAAACAGAGATATGATAAATTGTATATAAAGGAGTATTAAGAATTGTAATGCAAAAAAATCAATAAGAGAGCTCATGTATAATGTCATAATTTGGTGTGAACATACTTTATATACAGAGTTATGAAAAATTGTGTTGTGAATAATTATGAATGTAATTAATTTCACTATTGTAATGTATGAAAGAAAAAAAAAGACATCAGTGAGAAAAAAAAACAGGCAAATAGCTCAGTGGTAAATTTCCTTTGGGGTAAATCCCCAGTACCAAAAACTAAGACAAAATAACTTCCAATCTAGAATCCTATACCTAACTAAATTACCAAAAATTGTGAGAGTAGGGGAAAATAGATACATCCATTAAAATATATGTGATATATTCAAACTAAAATAATATATCTCTTATACAATCTTTCCAAGAGTACTGTGGCTGAGTAGTCCTCCAAAATGAGAAAGTAAATCAAGAAGAGAATGAGATTAGATCCAGGAAATAGAAACAACACAGGAGAGGAATGTCCAGGATGATCATGAAGATCCCAGGATCCCAGGATGACTATAGGATAAGTAGTTCATACTGCAGCGAGTCAAGGCATTCTGGGAGAAACTCCTTCAAGGAGATGAAAATGATGAGATATTTGATAGATTAGAATGACTGAGAAGATATCTAAGCACTTGGGAGAATTTGAAGATGAACTGGTGCTAAGTGTATAAAAAGCTAAGGAAATAGCTGTAAGATAACTGAAAAAAAAAAACTGGAAAATAAGTGTTGATGAGGCTATAGAGAATTTGGAGCCTTCATATATTGTTGATAAGAAATTAAAATGGTGGAAAACAGTTTGACAAAAAGCTAAAATTGAATTACCATATAATCTAGCAATTCAACTCCTCTATACCCAAAAGCATTGAATACAGGTACTCAAACAGTATCTTCCACTTTGTAGTAGCACTATTCATAAAAACCAAACGGTAGAAACAACTCAAATGTCCAAGAACCAGTGGATGGATAGATAAAATGTAGTATATTCATATAGAATATTATTTGGCTTCAAAAGGAATAAAATACTGATACGCTTTACAACATGGATAAACCCCCCAAAAATATACTAAGTGAGAGAAGCCAGGGTGCTGGGTTTGTTGCAGTGGTTGTTGCTGGGGTTGTTGCCTAGCACATGGGAGGCACTCAGTTTGATGTTCAGCACCACATAAAAAATAAATAAATAAAATAAATAAAACAAAGAAAGAAAGACACCAGACACAGAATGGAAGCATATTGCATGCTTCCATTTGTGTGAAATGTCTACCTGAGGTAAATCCAGAGGCACAAAGCAGATTGGTGTCTATCAAAGATGTGGCATGGAATAGCACGGAAAGATGAGGAGTGACTGCTTAATGAGTAGAGTTTTCTTTTGGGTTGATGAAAATGTTTTGGAGTTAAGAAGATAATTGCACAATATTGTAAATGTACTAAACACCACTGAACTGTGCATTTAAAAAATGGTTAATGTGGGGCTGGGGTTGTAGCTCAGTGGTAGAGCGCTCGCCTAGCATGTTTGAGGCACTGGGTTTGATCTTCAGCACCACATAAAAATAAATGAATAAAACAAAAGTATTTCATCCATCTACAACTAAAATATTTTTAAATGGTTAATATGTGAATTTTACTTCAAAAAATATATAAACAAACATCCTCTTAAGGCAATTATTATTTCCTACATAAAACGATGTACGTGCCAGGCCTGGTGGTGCACACCTATAAATCTAGCTACTTGGGAGTTGAAGCAGGAGGATCACAAATTGCAGGCCAGCCTCAGCAACTTAGTCTTAAAAAAAAAAAAAAAAAAGACTGGAAATATATCCCAGCAGCAGAGGATGTGTCTATCTTGTGCTAGGCCCTGGGTTCAATCTTTAGTACTGGGAGTAGGGGCAAATGACAAGAAAGGAAAAAATGCCACAATTTATTACAAGCTTTAGCTCTGCATAGTATTTATGTAGTTATAATAAAGTAAACATGTAAAATAAAAATATTGATCTGGGGTGGGGTTGTGGCTCAGTGGTAGAGTACTCGCCTGGCACAAGTAAGGCACTGGGTTCGATCCTCAGAACCACATAAAAGAATAAATAAATTAAATAAAGGTATTGTGTCCATCTACAACTAAAAATATTTTTAAAAAAATATCAATCTGGGCTGGGGATATAGTTCAGTTTGTAGACAGGACAAGGACATGGGTTCAATCCCCAATACCACACACACACACAGACACACACATACACACACACACACAAATATATATATATATATATATATATATATATATATATATATATATATATATATATATATATATATATATTGATCTAACCCAAACCAAGACAGAACTATAATGAGAGAAAAGATAGACAGGAAGTGTCATGGTAACAAAGGGATGAAAGATATGAAGACACGTCCTCATCGTCTGAATCAGAGAAGAAACTAAACACTTCATCCATAGATATAATAAGGGGGAAATCATTAAAGTGCACTCAAAGTCATAGACACTAAACATTCATTCTGCTCACTTGGGAAAATGTTTGGTGTGATCTTCTAATGGGTCATCCTCTTCCTTCCAGTTATGCAAACATCCTCCACAGGAAAAACACTGAACAATGTCCTCTACACCTGGAAGGAAGAAAACTTGATCAGTGTCAATGTTGTGTGCATTCATCAACTGACCAGATAATAACCATCAGATCTTTATTAGCAAAATCTAATTCTCCTCCAATTGGATTTTGTGGAAAAGTCCTAAGCTGAGTCACCAGCAAGGCAATATTCTGTATAGGAAGGACTCTTGGTCCCCAATCAGAAGTGGGGTAGTCACTGGATGCTCCTATGCACTTTGATGAACACCTTCTCCTGGCCCCATTCTCCTATCAACAGAGAGATTTGCAATCAGAATCTGGAATTCAAGATCCACAAGGGGATTTTTGTTTGTTTTGCTTCTCATGAACCTGAAAGAATGCCTAGCACTTCTTGGACAAACTGTATTTGTTTAATAAATAAATTAGAAAGAAAGAATATATTTGGAGCTCAGTGGGAAAAATAAGGAAATTATTGTCAAATTTACTCTTCTAGAATAGGACCAAGTTTCCTACGAGTTTATATTTCTTTGGAAAGAAATTAGTATTTGGATTTGCCAAGTGAAATGAATCCTTGGAAATGAAGCCTCCTTTCACTCTTGGACTCTTGCAGGTACTACAAAGCTGGGGCAAAGAAAAGCCTCCCTTTATGTCTGGCCCAAAGTATGAAGTCCTAGAGCTTGCAGGATCCTAAAAGGGCCAGATGACTAAGTTTGAAAAGGAAGAGGGTGAGCATCTTGGACAGGGGGGAGCTTGAGGGAAACTGGCAAGAAAAAAATATAATAGGGTGAGTAGGAAGAAAGGGTAAACACTCCTTCCAAAGGTTTTAAATTGTGAGGCATTGAGATTTTTTTTTTTTTAGTTGTTGATGGCCTTTTATTTTATTTATTTATATGTGGTGCTGAAAATCAAACCCAGTGCCTCACACATGCTAGGTCAATGTTCTTCCACTGAGCTACACCCCAGCCCAGCATTGAAATTTTTCATGCCAATGAAATATGTCTGTTAGATAAAGTGACAGTCACTTTCTCCTGTCTGAGCTGTCCTTTTATATTTGTGATACCTAAAATATTTTAGTTAAACAGTTAAATAAAATTCTGCTGTAATTCGGGTACACTTGGTCTGAGGAAGACCAGCAAGGTTCCTAGGAAAGGTCGAATAGTTTTACCCTATTCCCCCTGTTGTCCCTCAGGCAAAACAATTTTTTTTTAATCTTTTTATTTTTTAATTTTTCATTTGTTCTTTTTAGTTATACATGACAATAGAATGTATTTAGACATATTACACATACATGGAGTATACCTCTCCATTCTTGTGGTTGTACATGATGTGGAGTTACACTGGTCATGTATTCATATATGAACATAGAAAAGTTATGTCCAATTTGTTTTGTCTTTACCATTCCCATCCCCCCTTCTTTCCTCCTACTCTGCCCTAATCAAGTTCAAATCCAGTGAACTTCACCTCCACCCTCCTTCCCGCCCATTATGAGTTAACATCAACATATCAGACAGAACATTCAGCCTTTGGTTTGGGGTGATAGGCTTAGTTCACTTAGCATTATACTCTCCAGTTCTATCCATATACCAGTAAAAGTCATAATTTTATTCTTCTTTAAGGCTGAGTTATATTTCATTTTGTATATATACCACATTTTCTTTATTCATTCATCTGTTGAAGGGCAGCTCAGGCAAAAATTTGACTGAGGGCAAAAAGCTTTGTGGATTACAGAGTGGAGCTGCCTGATGACCACAAGCTAGAGAATACAAGGAACTGGTGGAAGATTCTTCATGCTTTCAAATCATGCAGATGAATTTCCTGATTTTCTTTTCCAAGCAGAGTGTAGCCAAAATTGTTTTCCATATTCCCAGTCTCTCCCATTCTCCCATAGAAATAGAAACTTCAATTCTTAGCTAGGCACATTGCTATCCAAGACAAATATTAAGTTTCCTAGCCTCTCTTACAGGAAATTATGTCCACCTAAGTTGTGGTTAAAGAATAATAAGCAAAAGTGTTCTGTGACAGTCTCCTGGGGCTGGGGAAAGTAATATATAGAAAGGAAAAGATGCAATAATTATCCCAGACTACTTCTATTCATTGTTAATCTGGATCTCAAGGTTCTACCTCCTAAGGGAAGTAGGGAAAACTGAGAGAGATTTATGATGAGCAAGGAAAGTAATCTGGAAGGAATGATGCAGAAAAGGGATAGCAAGTCCAGAATCATAAGGTCTATTTGGGATTTAAATGGTCGAAGAAGCGAGAAGTTACCAACCACCGACTCACCTGTGTAGAAAAGACCTGCTCTAGCCAAAGCTGCAGTTTTCAGACCTGATTTGTGGGGCCATTTCTTAAAAGTGTCCAGCCGTAGTTCTTCATTAGCAAAGACACTGTCATTGCAATAAGCTAGAATAAAGAAAGGGTGAGACCAGCAAGCTTTGATATTGCAAAATTCAAGTTATCCCTCCATATTTACAGAAGGATTGATCTGACATGTTGAGTTTGTTTCAAAATAATGGGATTGGTTAGGAAGTCAGACATGATGTGGATGAAGCAAGACTATCACATAAGAATGGCTGAAGCAGAATGTTGGATATTGCATGAGTATAAATTCAGTTGTCTAATTTCTGTATATGTTTGAAATTTTATATAGTAAGATATATTTTAAAATTATTTCTTCATCATCTAACACCAGAATAAAATAAGAAAAAGCTCGAGTAGATTTCCTTCCTTCCAAAGTCAGTGTCAAGATTTTAAAAAGATAGTTTTCCTTGTAAGCTCCCTTAAGAACAGGCAGTTTTATTTCTTGCTCTTTGGGATATACACTCTTGGTAGCCTCCTTTAGACTTTCTGCCTCAGACTAGCCCTGACCTTTGATTCCTATCTTTAGCATGCTGAGAGGTTTTGAAAAATAAGTTTATATTACCTTTGTTCTGCAAATTTCCTTACAACAAAAGCTTGTTCCAGTGTTCCACTTAACTCTTGGGTTCTTACTGTTATTTCACTTTTAATATGAATATTCCTTAACTTTTTTTTTTCTTTTTGATACTGAGGATTGAACCCAGCGGTGTTCTACTACTGAGTTACATCCACAGCCATTTTTTAAAAAAAATTTTGTAGTTGTTGATGGACAGAATGCCTTTATTTTATTTGTTTATTCTTATGTGGTTCTGAGATTCGAACCTAGTGCCTCACACAAGCGCTCTGCTGCTGAGCAATAGCCCTAGCCCTCCACAGCCATTTTTATTCTTTATTTTGAGACAGTGCCTTGCTAAATTGCTGAGGCTGGCCTCAAATTTGTGATCCTCCTGCCTCAGCCTCCCCAGTCACTGGGATTATAGTGTGTGCCACCATGCCTGGCTCTAACTTCTTAAAAGCACATTGAGCTACTTAAAAATGATTTCAAGACATTTTATCTGGAAATTCAGTTGTTTTCAAGGAAATGGCAGTTAAGGAACAAATCCTACTGTATTTCCCTATGTTCATCTATACTAAACCCACGTTTCTCTATAAGCGCAGAAATCTCTTTATGAAAATGATTCTTAAAAGACAGTTAAGGGAGACTGGGGCTGTAGCTCAGTGGCAGAGTGCTTGCCTTGCACGTGTGAGGCACTGGGTTTGATCCTCAGCACCACATAAAAATAAACAAGTAAAATAAATATATTATGTTCATCTATAACTAAAAAAAACAAAAAATTAGAAATAAAAAGACAGTTAAGGGATTGGGGTTGTGGCTCGGTGGTAGAGCGCTTGCCTAGCATGCGTGAGGCACTGTGTTTGATCTTCAGCACCTCATAAAAAAATAACTAAATAAAGTTATTGTGTCCATCTACAACTAAAAAAAAAAAAAAAAAAAAAAAAAAAAAATTAAGGAGGTATCCCGAGTTTTTAAAGCCAGCCTCAGCAATTTAGCAAGTCCCTAAGCAACTTAGTGACTTAGTGTAAAAGTGGGCTGGCGATATAGCTCAGTGGTTAAGTGACCCTAGGTAAAATCCCCAGTACCACAAAGAGGGGGGGAGGGAGGGAAAATGGGGGGTGGGGGTGGGGAGAAAGTGCTGTAAAATGAGGAGCTGGAGGGTTAAAAAAAAAATGATGGGAATCAAAATGCCAAAGAAGAAATAAATAAGCAAAGCCTTTGGAATATTTCTGAGTTTTTACCTGATGCCATAAGAAATTCTCTTTTAAACCAGGAATTCACAAAATGTTCTCCCTGAGGAAGATTAAATTCATGTTATTGATTATTTAGCTTATATATACCTATTTGTGAATAAGAACTGAAGAACCCCCATATACACCATGAAGAATCTATTAAATAAAAAGGGCAGAGTTGTTGGAGAAGCATTCTTTTAATTAATTCTCTTAATGCTGAATGTGTCTTCAGTGACTGTTTACCTGTACCTGTTAGGGGACAGACAGACCTGAACCGTGGGAACATGAGGCTAAGAGAATAATTCTGTAAGATGGGCCCACTGTGCTGACCCCTACATGCTTTCTTTTCCGAGAGGCAATTTGCCTGCAGCCCTGCCTGACCTCAGTGGACAGGATATGTCACATTCCTCAGCAAACTACCCGTTTACTGCAGGAGAAACGCATGTCCAAAATAATGTTGATGAGAAGAACCCGAGATACCCTGAAGGAAGAGACTTTTGTGATCAGATTGTGAAACTCTAAGAGATAAGGGTAGTTTCTCCTAATGATAAAGTCTGTAAGAATATATGGTTAAGAATCCAATTAGAACTGGTCAGCATGGGCCAAGGTGACCTAGAGTTGCCATGGCAGTGGGAACTTAAAAGTCTGATGTCACTCTGCTGTCAGTCAAAAGTCAAGAGGTAGACCTGGGCGGAACTCTCTGGAAACTTCTCTGGGAATAAAATTGGAGTGCAGGAGAGGCAAATTGTCCCTTTCCTTTCTGAAAGGACCCACTCCCCTCCTTTTTCCTATCCTTTCAATAAACTCATTCCTGTGAGGCTGAGTGACATGTCTGAAATCTTTCTGACTTGATCTCAAGAATCAGGGTTTGAAGAGGGGGTCTTCATGGTGCCTCAGTTTCTCAAAAGACCTCAACTCCATAACATACCCAACAGGAAACCTTGTCAGGGTCCCTTTTTCAAGAGACTTGACTCAGAAACAGAAGCGCATTTAGATACCGCAGATTCGTTTTGACTAATGAAGAAGTACAGGACAGAGGAAGGAAACAAAATTCAGAAGTGCATTAGGTATTTAGCAACAGATTTTTCTGGGAAAATTGCCTGAAGAATCACCCCTCCTCCCCGACTCTTAGTCCAGGTTCTCTGCTGGGTTCCAGTCTTCTGTGTCCTGTTAGCCAATCAATTCTTTTTTATTTAAGCCAGTTTGGGTTGGGTTTCCTGTCACCTGCCACTAGGACGTCCTTACTGATTGAGGCTAACTAAATAACCAAGTGGAAGACCCTCTGTGGATGATGGTCTCTCATCAGAAGAACTTACTCAGGCATTTGCAAGTGGTCAGCTCCAAGAAGCTGGGGGAATGGCCTCAGCAAAAGAGCAAAGACTATGGGGAAGGCAGGCAGAGCCAATTAAAAGCCAGTCCCAGAGGGGTTGGAGGGGAAGGGAGGGGGTATGGGATTATAAGTGATGGTGGAATGTGATGATCATCATTATCCAAAGTACATGTATGAAGACACGAATTGGTGTGGAATATACTTTTTATACAGCCAGAGATATGAAACATTGTGCTCTATATATGTAATAAGAATTGTAATGTATTCTGCTGTCATATATAAATATAAATAGTTAATTAAAAAAAAATAAAGAAGGCAGTCCCAGAAAAAGAAATTCTAGGGGCTTGCAATTAACAAAAGAATGTGATTTTTTTTTTTTTTTTTTTTTTTTTGCAGAAGAGAAGCTGGGAATGAAAGGACAGAAAAAAGAAATAGAATCCATGACACAAAAAGAATGCTTCCCACCTTGTGATTCAGATATTACTAGGCAACCAAAGACACTTTGGGAAAAATTTTGCTGTTCTAATTTACCGTTACATCAACAAATCCCTTGTAGCTTTCAATATACTGGGCAATTTCATCTGAGGATTTCTTACTTTGAAGATATTCACATCTATAATAAAAAATAATTAAAAATTACCCAATAGTGTGATACAGTTGTCCTATATCCCAATGAATATGTATTAAAAATATATTGAATTATTGAATTTTCAATAGAGCTGTCAAAAATTTTTACCCTGAAACTTACTTGTGAGAATTATCATTGTTCAGATGTAATTATTCTTTATTTCCATATTGACAGCATGTGTAGTTATTTAATTAAATCTTCAAACAATCCCATACCACCTCACACATAGACAAAACCAAACCCAGGGGTATCTACTGTTTGGTTTAGATCTTTTCCTATATAGATCATCAAACAAGTCCCTATATAGCTTGTATGGTTTTCTATTTTTTTGTTTCTATTTTTTGGCAGTTCTGGGGATTGAACCCAGGGCCTCACAAAGACTAGGCAAATCATCTACCACTGAGCTACATTCTCAGCCATATGTGGCTTCTTTTTTTTTTTAATTTATTTTTTTAGTTGTAGCTGGACACAATACCATTATTTTATTTAGTTATTTTTATGTGGTGCTGAGGCTTGAACCCAGGGCCTCAAATGTGCTAGGTGAGTGCTCTGCTGCTGAGCCACAACCCCAGCCCCATATGTGGCTTCTTTAATAAATAAATGACAAGGAAGAAAAGACAGGGAAGAATGAAATCTATAAATTAAAATCTCAAGAGGAGAGAGGTGAGCATTGATTACTGACTCAGATTGGATTACATTGAGAATTAATGGTCATCTTCTTTAAAGAGAGATAATGATATTGTGATTGTGGTTTTTAAAAAGGCACTCATAATTCAGAGTTTCACACTAAAATATTAAGAGTATTAAAATATTATGGATCATGTAATATCTGGGATTTGCTTTAAAATAACCTAGTTAATATTATTTCCAGGGGAGATGGGCAGGAGATAGATGAAATATGATTTAGCCACATGTTGACAGGTGGCTAAATAAAAAACTTTATTAAAAAACTTTTTAAAAAACTTTAAAGAAATTAATCTGTGGTAGAAACAGAGAAAGTCATGTTGAAGACACTAATTAGTATTAAAAATAACTAAAATATGTTTCCTTTTCTAAATAAAGACAATTGCAATTTAAAAAGAAATTCTCAAGTTTTTGAAATGAAACATTTTCATTTGGCATATATCAGCAGTATGTGAAACCATTTGTAAGATTGTTTCAAACATTGTTATTTACTTTCTAACTTCTTCTATAAACCATTTTACACCATCTCTATGCAAAGTATCTTGTTTATTAATTGAGGCAAATCATGAATCTTCAACTTGGCAAAACTTATCTTTGTATTGGGGGTAATAAAACAACATTTATAAACTGTTTAAAATTACATAATTCAATTTTTTTTTTTTTTACACTGTGACCAGGCTTACCCCAATTGCAGAAGAGAAGCTGGGAATGAAAGGATAGAATAATTCTGGGGTACTCCAGTTTTGGATAGGGAAAGATCAAAACTGATACTCCAGCAAGGTGGCTCTTTTGTCTTTAATTTTGTCTGTTTTTTTTTCAAAACTGAAAAATTTTATCAGAAAATACTTATCTACTTACTTGGGGAACCACTTGGCATGTTCCTTCCAAGGATTGTCTCCTTCTTCCCAGTCTCCTAAGCATCCACCACAGGAAAAACACTGCACAGTGTCCCTTTCACCTACAGGTGAAAGAAAATGTTTTGATCACCCAGCAATGCCACCAGAGGTGATCATTTTGTGTATGAACAAGACATGCTCCATCTTGCCTGTCCTCTCACAACACTCTGGCTCAATCTCCATTTCATAGTCCTGCCTTAAATGACCACTTTTGAGCTCTGGAAAGTGACCCCTTGGCCATAGCTATCCTTCACAGAGGACCTTAAGCTATAGAACTCAACATGCTGCCCCAGGTGCTTCCCGGGGCTGGCATGAATAACATTTTGCTCTTCAACCTCTCAGAACCAAAATGATGGAGAAGTGGACAAACATCAGTGAGAAGATCTAAGTTTGACTTTTGCTATGCCATTTCTGTAGAAATGTGCCGCAGTCTCTCGGCTGGGCACAAATCACGAGTCTCCACACAGCTTGTAGATTCAAACAGCAATTCTTTATTCCCGAACTCACACCGGCCGTCTACAAACACGTTCTGGGGGAATCCACGTTCTCTGCCCAAATCCACTCCGTTCTCTGCCCAAATCCTCTCCTGCCTAAATCCACACCGCATGGGCTTCTGTCTCTCAAAATATACTGTCTGACCCTAAGCACTCAAGAGGAACTCAGCAGCAGGATACGCCCTATTCCAAAAGAGGAACACCCTAATCTCCTATTACTAAACCGCCCTATTCTAAAGGGGAAACACCCTACTCTCCTATTATGCTAAACTGCCCTATTCTAAAGGGGGAACACCCTAAACACGGATCCTGCCCTGGTCCTTGAGCAAGGTCACCTTTCAGAAGTCCTTCCACTAGACAGCATGGGAGTAAGCTGGCAAGGAATTTGTCATACCTACTTGGCTGATGGCTCCCAGCAGAAATGCAGGCACATTTCTTAATTATTTGAGCTCAATAAAAAATAACTGAAATCTGAGGAAAAGGGGCATATTAGTTGGATTAGAATTAGTGCTCATTCTGTGCCTAGCATGAAGTAAGTACTCAGTAAATGATATCTGTTCTTAGAATTCTCAATCACATCCATCAGAACATCTATGGCATGACTACGGCAATTCAAGGTGCCATGCTCTGAAATGCGTTTTGCCCTATATGTTACTCGAGTAAGATTTAAGATTAAAGTAAACAAGCCAGGCATGGTGGTGCACACCTGTAATCCCAGCAACTTGGGAGGCTAGGGCAAAAGGATCACAGGTTTGAGATCAGTCTCAGCAATTTAGCGAGACCCTAAGCAAATTAGCAAGGCATGGTCTCAAAATAAAAAATGAAAGCTGGGCATGATGGTGGCGCATGCCTGTAATCCCAGGGGCTCGGGAGGCTGAGACAGGAGGAGATTATGAGTTCAAAGCCAGCCTCAGCAACCCAGGGACCCTGTCTCTAATAAAATACAAAAAAAGGGCTAGGGATGTGGTTCAGTAGTTAAGCACCTCTGGCTTCAATCCCCAGTACTAGTACTACTACCACTACTACTACTACTACTAATAATAATAATAACAATAATAAAACCAATATTACCTAAGGTCAAATTTAAGGACCAGTAACATTCTTATTTTCTATATACTTGACAAATTAATACACATTGTGCTAAATGCAAAATCAAAACAAAATTGCTGAAGTTGAATTTTATTAACTTATTTAAATTAATTAATTTTTTTTCAGTACTGGGGATTGAACCCTGGAACACTCTACTACTAAGCTATATACCCAGCCATTTTTATTTTTTATTTTGAGACAAGTTCTCACTAAATTGCTGAGGTGGGCCTTATCTTGCAATCAGCCTGCTTCCGCTTTCCCAGTTGATGGGATTACAGGTATGCTCCAACATGTCGTGCTTGAAGTTAATTTTTTTTTTTTTTTTTAAACCCAGAGACACTTAACCACTGAGCCACGTCCCCAGCCTTTTTTATATTTTATTTAGAGACGGGGTCTCTCTGAGTTGCTTAGGCCTTGCTAAATTGCTGAGACTCGCTTTGAATTTGCTATTCTCCTGCCTCAGCCTCCCAAGCCTCTGGGATTACAGGTGTGCACCATCAGGCCCAGACTTGAAGTTCAATTTTAATAAAACAGACTTCATATTGGATACAACATACTTAACAAGTGAGGGTTCATAAAATATTGAGAAATGCCACCAGAATATGGAAGTTAAACACTTTAGAGAAACACTTCAGAAAAAGATTTCAAGTTACCTGTAAAGATGAAGCCCGCAGCTGAGAGGGCATGTGGGGATGTCCCATGGGCATAAAATGGCCAGTTCTTGAAGGATTCGAGTCTGGTCTCCTCATTGTGGTACCTTGCTTTGTCCCCTCTCAGCTTCTTCCCTGGATTCTTCACCCTTACGTCATACTTGGCAATGTTACCAACATCTTTGCCCAGAAGGAACTCACAGTGTGGACGAAATTTCTTGTGATTTTCTATGGGAGGTTTTCTGAGGCTGGTACCAAAGAGGATTAAGCTACAGCAGAAGCACTGAATCCCAGATTTTACCCCAGTGAAGTAAAACCCAGCTGCTGCCATCTCTGATGGTATCCATGAACTATATGACTCGTAGGTCATGAAAGTCTTTAACCTTTTGACTTCACTGCGCATTTGTGAGTTAAAGCCTTTCTGCATTTTCGCTCGGATTTTCTCTTCATTTTCTTCCATTTCCTTTGCCATCTGAACTGCATCTATGCCCAGAAGGGTACTCAGCTCTGGGAGCAAATCATAATCAAATTGAGAAATCCTCTCCTCAGAGGCCTTCCCCTCAGTGGCCATTTTCTGAAAAAAGGGACAAAAGGAGGTTGATTGGCTATGGTATACTTTTACCATAAACAGCCTTGCCTCACTGTTTCTGAAGAAGGCAGAACTTGAAGGAATTCAGAAATTACCTGGATTTTCAAGGCAAAAAAAAAAATTGTTTGGACAATGTCAGTGCTCATCCACTTTATCAACCCACAAATATTTGCTAAATGCTCACTTGTGTGTTAAGCACTGTGTAGGCACCGAGGATCTGGCTCAGTAAGACAGATCTGGCTCTACTCATGAAACCTTCCAAATGTCCATCATGGACACATGCAGTAACATGGACATAAATTTACATTTGTGTTAAGGGAAAATATATACAAAATGTTATAGTCCAGTAGTGGTAATTTGATAAAATTATTTAGCTTCTTGTCTGTTTGTTTTAATTTTTCTGGTATTAGGGATTAAACCTGGGGGTGCACTACCTCTGAGCTGCCCCCCCCACCAAGCCCTTTTTTTACTTTTCATTTTGAAAAAAATGTCTTGCTAAATTGCTGAGACTGGTCTCAAATTTTCTGTCCTCTTGCCTTAGCTTCCCGGGTAGCTGAGATTACAGGTATACATCACCATGATGGCTTAGATTTTTTAAAAGTTATTATTTTAATTGCTTTTACTTTCTAATTGTGCTCACTTTCAAAATGGCAGTGCTCTGTACCCAAGCTGTGACCTACTATACTTACCATTATGTGTGTGATACATTTTATTTCATAAGCTATTTTCCTAATTAAAAATTATAAGGTATTATCACATTAATAAATATATTTCTTCAGACAGGGCTGTGGCATTGTTATGGGGCAGGCTATATGGGCAATGACCAAACAGACTCCATATTACCCTGAGGCTCCATATCATGTAAGAAATGCTTCTCCCTTGGGAAAGCCCCACCTCTGTACCCATTAATAGTTACCTAGCATAGCATATCTGGCAACACAAAATAGCAATTCTTATACAATGTAAAATTGTTCTCTTTGCTTTCCATTTATCTTGGACAATGTACCTTGTCAGAGATTGTCTAGACCTATTCTCTAACTTGTACTCCACTAGTGTCATTTTGACCCCCTTCCCTTCTGCTTGCTTGCTGTTATGCCAACCTGCAAAGTCCTGTGAGAAATACCAATGTAGCCATTGCATTGTCTTGCAGACTGCCCAATCCAGCGTCTGTACCTGCTTGCTTACAGCAACGTCAACCCAGATGTAGTTTTTACCTTTAAATATCCTAAAATTCTCAGGCTTGGGGCTGTTCCTACAGAGACAGTTATGGGTCCTGTGGGGAGCAGTTGCCGGCCGGCTGGCTTAATAAAGACTATTCAATTTGGTTCAATTTGGACAAAACTGGGACTTGGTGTGTTTTCTGAGTGTCCTGCCCCACAATAGCATATGCCTGTAATCCCAGCAACTCAGCAAGCTTGAGGAAGGAGGATGACAAGTTTGAGGCCAGCTTCGGCAATTTAGCAAGACCCTGTCTCAAAATAAAAAATAAAAAAGGGCTGGGGATGTATCTCACTGATTAAGTGGCCCTGGGTTCAATTCCTAGTACCTAAATAAATAAATAAATAAATAAATTTCTTCAATGTACTTTTTTTTTTTTTTTTTTTTTTTTTGGCACCAGGAATTGAACCCAGGGTTGCTTTGCCACTGAGTCACATCCTCAGCTATTTTATTTTGAGATATGGTCTTGCTAAATCACTTAGAGCCTCAAAAAATTGAACTTGTGATCCTCTTGCCTCAGCTTCCTCAGCCACTGGGGTTACAGGTGTGTGCCACCATGCCTGGCCATATTGCATTCTTAAAAACCACATCAGACATGGCTGAAGCTATTGGAGGCACAGCTGGATTTCATCCTCTGTAGTCCACAACGAATATCCTGTATTATCAATTTATATCACAGGCCATACCAGATTTTTTAACAAAGAACTCATCATCATTAGTACAACTGCATCTAACATGTCCTTAATTGGGGCTGAGTCTCTTGACATCTCCCAAACATCCTGCATTGCTTCAAATGAAACACTTGAATAGGCTTGAGTCATTCTAAAGACCCCTATTCCAGCATCTCCAAATAAAATCAAATGAAGACCAGATTTTCATGAAATCCTTTTCCTCAAAGGCATGGGTAAGGGACATATTCCCCATTCAGACATCATGTCCATTTCAATAATATATCAGGGAAAGATAGCACAATAATTATGGACAACATAATTATATTCTAGTACAACACAATTTTTTTCCTCATTAATTCCTGCCATCTTTCATTTTTAAATCACAGCTTTATTGGGATATAATCCACACATCATAATATTCACCTGTTTAAAATATAATTCCAGAGATTTTAGCATATTCAGACTCATGCAACCCTTAAAAATCGAAAACACTCGATTTTTAAGTAGTTTCATCACCTCCCCCACAAAAAAAATGCCCTTTAGCAGTTGTTTCCCACTTTTCTCTAACTCTCCTAGCTCTAGACAACCATTAGGTTACTTTCTGTCTCTGCTAGATTTACCATTCTGGACATTTCATATAAATTGTACAATATGTGGTCCTTAATGTATGGTTGCATTCACTTAGCATAATGTTTTCAAGGTTCATCCATGTTGTAGCATACATAATACTTCATATTTCCTTTGTTGTCAAATAATATTCCATTATATAGATATACCACATTTTATTTATCCATTTATCAACATTTGGCTTATTTACATTTTTTTGGCTATTATGAAGAATGCTGCTGTGTGCACTTGTGTACAAGATTTTGTATAGACATTTTTTTTCTTAAACCTATAGTTGCATTGTCATATCATAAAAATTAATTTAATTGTACTTTAACTTTTCATCAGTAGGTTTAGATATGACAATACATTATGCACCACGGTCCAATAATGGCAATAATTTTTTTTTACCACCTGCAGGCTATTTTATCCATAACAATGTAAAACATCATCAGGCCCCCAGGGGGCAGCACCAAGAGACCTTGACCATCCTCTTCTTCACATCACATTGTTTGTTTGTTTTAGTTGTAGATGGACACAACACCTTTATTTTTATGTGGTGCTAAGGATTAAACTCAGTACCTCACACATGCCAGGTCAGCACTCAACCACTGAGCTCACATTGTTTTAAAAGGACGGTAGATTTCACTTTTGAATCATCATAATTTTTTTTAATTCATCAAGGCTAGTATAAATTAGAAATCCATGGTGATTCTTTCACAGTTTAAGGATTAATGGAGCAGACAGACTAACCACCATAATGAATCATCTTAGAGTGGTGTGTTGAAATTTCAGCAGCAACTCCATTTCTTTCCTCCTTTTTCATGTCATTTCTTAGTACTATTTTGTTTTTCAGCATGGTGACTGAATCCAGGGCTTTGTATATGTTCAGCCCATGGTAGACCAGTGAGGTACAATCAGCCTTTTCATATCATTTGTAATTATCCATCTGAACATTCATTCAGTTCACTTGTCCTGAGGGTTTATTCATCTTTTATTATTTCAGCACAACTGACATCAAATGAGCTAGTTGGTCGGCAACAGCCTTTCTTCACTGTTCTCCTGACATTCAGGTCACATAGTCTAAGCAATTAGAGGACCTTTATCACAGCATCATTTAAGTCAAAGGCATAAAATTTAGGCTACCTTTGTATCATCATGTCACCAGTCCAAAGGTGCTTGGTTGTATCTCAACATTTCTGTAATCTCACCTATAGGTATAGTTTGACAGTTTTCCTTTACATGATGTTTTATGTACCCCATTTTTTCCAGCTCAACCAATTTGGAATTTTCCCATATTTCTGCAAAAGCTGCAACAAATTGAAGATCATTATCAAGACCAAGCATGCCTTTCATGTGAAAGAACATTTGACAGTACTTTAAAAAAGGAAGAGCTCCTTTGTCACTAGTGTATTAAATATACTTTAGCTGGGCATGGTGGCATACACCTGTAATCCTAGTGGCTTGGGAGGCTGAGCAGGAGGGATCATGAGTTCAAAGCCAGCCTCAGCAAAAGCAAGGTTCTAAGCAACTCAGTGAGACCCTGTCTCTAAATAAAATACAAAATAGGGCTGAGGATGTGTCTCAGTGGTTGAGTGAGTACTGGGTCTATCCCCAGTAACTCACCCCCCGAAAAAAATTTAAAAAATAAAAATAAAAATGGATGGTGGAGCATCCCTATATTTAATCCCCAGTATCATGAAAAACAAAGCAAAAAACAAACAAAAAATAAATAAAATTAGCAATAATCTAAGAAGCTCTCTGTGTCAATCTACAGTTTACTTATCTCTTTGAATAATTATACTTTTAGTTGTCTCTTGATGTCCTTTCCCTATAGAGTCACTTTAGTGATCATCTCTAAGATGAGGGTCATAGTCCCACCAAAAGAAACATCGTCCCCACTTTCATGTTCCTTCCCTATACAGAAGGAAGTGGTCATGGTTTGGCAACCTAGGACTCTTTTTTAACTTACTTTCACTTTTGCCAATGCCAGCTAATATACAGTACCCTTGACTGACTTCCTCTGTGCCTGGATTTCTTTTTTAATCAATTTAGTTATTTATTTTGGTTTTAGATCCACTGCCTTCAAATTCCATTAACAGATGCATAACCGTAAAGCAAAAACCATAAATCATCTAAGAAGGGGTCTTTTATACTCCTTGGAGTCAAGTGGCCCAAACTAGGATGTATAACCAGACTTGGAAACATAAACCAGATGCTATAGGGCTGTCTCCTGGTCTAACTCACACCCTAGCATAAGACTACATTAATAAATAATTTCTTTCATTCAGGTTTGGCCAATAAATGCCACAAAGCTCTTGACCTCCCTGGAGATAAATAAGCACAGGGCTGCAACAAACCAGCTGTTTCCCATAAGGCGCTCTGGCCCACATGAGAATCCAGAACCAATATATTGACTCAACAAAGTTTTGGTCAATTTTGCTGGCTGTGAGATCATTTCTGGGGAGAAGAGATGATTGCCAAGGCCCTTTTCAATGCTCTTTGACTATAAGTACCAAGAATGCCATTGAAGTAAATATGGTCACGGAGCTAGGATTTAAACTCAAGTTTAGGTCACTTCAGCCCCTGTCCTTTTTCTTCCATACCAGCCTTCCTCTGAAGAAAGAAACAAGAACAAGAGAAAGAAGGGAGGTCGTAAGTTTAAATGTGGAAGAAAAGTCCCTTTGTCAGAGAGATCACCTACTTACCTTGAAATTTATCCGGAGTCGGGGTCAAATGGAAGGAGAAAGCCAGCTAATTGGAAAGAGAATGAGAAAACATGTGACTTAAATACAAATGCTCTGAGTTTGTCCTTTAATGGGAAATTGTGAGAAAATATTTGAGGAACTAAAACTCAAAACAAATTGCACAAAAAAGTCACCAGTAAATGTGCTAAGATACTGAGTCAACAGGGTTAGTGAACTAACCCTTTCAGGACCAAAAGTGGAATAACAAAACAGACCAATTCCCACAACAGGAAATTTTTTATTCTATATATGCGATTTGGTTAATAGTTATGCTGCAAGTGTAAGTCATTAACAGTGACAAGTTTCTATCTTTCTGGATCTTTCAGGATCTTCTCTTTTATCCTTGGAGTTATAATATTACAAAATATTGTGTCTAGGTGGTCTTTCCATATTCACTGTGCTGGAGCAGGAGACCCGCGAATGCCAGGGGAATGCACGAGGGGAATGGAAGAAAGGGGCTGTGTGAGGACCAGGAGACAGAGGGAGGCACAAGGGGCACCCAGGGGAGTGCGCTAGGGGCCCTCAGGTCACACCCGACAGGAAACAATGCCATGCTACTCCATGGGACACAAGGAATGCAGTCAGAAGTTCAGGCTAGCAGCCAGGCCCAGGGACTGGAGAGCAAAGAATCAGGGTTAGGGAGAACTGGATTGGGGTAGGGGCAGCATGCAAGGTGAGAGGGCAGGGGAAGAAAGGGAGGGGATCGCTTAGGGCTAGGTAGGCCCAAGTCCCACCTCCATTACCAGGCGTCAAGGTTTGAGCTGCTAAAGGGACCCAGGCAAGGGGCAGGGTTCTGTTTCCCATGGGGAGCATTCAGGGCCCAGAGGCGAGCCAGTTCCACTCCTCTGCCTACTCCTCTGATCTACTCTGTGAGTAGATCCTCAGAGGGACCTGGAACAAAGGAGGGCCAAAAGAGGGTACTGTGCAGGGATACCTGTTGTGCAGAGGTGGGGGGGGGTAGTCGGTGGGAAGCCAGGACCCCCTGGAGGAGCCCCGGCTAAGGAGAAGAGGGTCGGGGCAGTGCCAGGATACCACAGCACAAGGGGAACAGAGGGGAGGCACAGGAGGGGGCCGGAAAAAGGGGCCTGAAATCAAGAGACAGGGACAGGGTCCTCAAGAAAGGTGGCCAGGGCCTCAAGCAAGGAGCTAGGCCCAGGAATGGAGAGCCAACTGCCAGTGCTGGGGTGTGGTGCATGAAAATGGTTAGGGCTGGGGAGGGGAAGGAGGGGAGAAAGGGGAGCGGCTGGTGCAAAGGGAGGAAGGCTCATGAACCAGGTCCACCAGGGTTGGGGAACTGGGCCCCGGATGAGAGAGGCCAAAGGGCCCAGGTGAGGGCTATGTTCTCTTCAAGGGAGCCAGCAGGGACAAGAGGCTAGATCCAGTCTCCTGGCCCCGGTGAGCATCCTGGGAAGGGGATCGGGAAAAGGGCCCTGGCAAGGACAGGGATGATAGGAGGGCATAAGGAGGGCACAGCCTGAAGACAGGGAAACAGGTGTTGATAGGGTGGGGGCCAGGACCTCAGCAAGGAGCCCAGGTTAGGGACTTAGAGGAGGGCAGTACAGGGAAGCCAAGGGGAGCAGGGAAGCAGCCCAAACGAGGGGCTGCAGTGCAAGACCAGGGATGCACAGAGCAAGAAGGGACACCACAGGCTCAAGTGAGAAGCCAGACCAGGGAACGGAGAGCCAAGGGAAAGGGCTGGGGCAGGGGCTTCAGGACAGTGGACAGGGCTGAGGAGGGAAGGCAGGGGATCCAGCAGGGGAGAGGCATGTTGGAGTGCCAGCGGCACTGCTAGGTGTCAGACTTCCAGGTGCAGGAAGACAGCAAGGGGCCCAGGTGAGGGGTAGGGCTCTGTTTCCATAAGGCTCCTACCCCAGATGAGATTCAAGGTTCAGGAACCAGGCCAAGGGGGCCTGGCAAGGGATAAGAACCAGGAGGATGGCAACGGAGTGCATGGCACCAGTTCGCAGTGGGTGGATAGAGGTGTAAGAGCCAGGACCCAAGCAAGGAGCCCAGAGGGAACAACCTGACCAGAAGAGGATTAGGAACCTAAGGGGAGGAGGCCCGGGCTCCAGGGGATAGAGCTAGGGGAAGGAGAGGAAGGGGCAGTGCTAGGATGAGGAGACAGAGGTTGGTGCAAAGGGCAAGGAGGGGAGCTCACTAGGGGGCCCAAGCAAGGGGCCCCCAGGTCAGACTCAACACCAAGAGACACAAGATGAAGCCATGCAACACCAGGAACACTGTCAGGGGCTCAGGTGAGAGGCCGGGCCCGGGGACTTAAGTACCTAGTGTCAGGGTTAGGAGGGTTGGGGTAGGGGCAGCATGCAAGGCGAAAGGACAGGGGAGGGAAGAGAGGAGGTCGCCCAGGGCAAGGTCGGCACTAGTCCCATGTCCACTGCCAGGTGTCAAGATTCAGGTGGTGAAGGGGGCCCAGGGAGGGAGCCTTCAGGGTGCAGAGGCCAGCCCATTCCACTCCTCTGCCCCAGGTGAATAGATTCTCAGAGAGAGACCAGGAACCAAAGGAGGGCCAAAGGTGATACCTTGTGTCCAGAATTGGGGGGCGGTGGTGGGGAGCCAGGACCCATAGGAGGAGCCCAGGCTAGGGAGAAGCAGGGTGAGGGGAGGGTCCAGCAGTGCTGGGATACCACAGTACTGTTGTAGAGACAAGCGAGACAAGGCACTAAAGATAGCAGGATATGGTTTTATTTGGTTGCAACCAGGCTCAGAGGGCACAGCTTTTGCTGTAATCAATCAATCCCCTGAACCTCGAGTTCAGGCAGTTTCAGAATTTTATTCCCAGCATGTAAGGATAGGGGCTCAGAAGTTCACAGTCTGCAGAAGTTCACATAAAAGCAGCTTTTTCTTTCACTGTTTTGGGCAAGTTAACTCTTCAAGGACAACACCTGAGAAGGGGAGAGCTTCTTCTCCCCTTTCTTTCCTCCCCCTGCCAGCTGTTTCCAGGGAGCCCAGTTGGTAACTTATCTTAAAAACATAGACATCTCTGTGAAGCCCAGCTTAAGGCCAGAGGCCTTGTTTGCACATTTCTACCAAGTACTATACTGGGTATGTTTTTGAAAACCTAGTAAGGGGGTATCCAGCACCTGGAGTGCTGGTATCTTCTTGGCCAGTGGCAAAGTAAAGCAAGGCCATGTGAAAATAGGAAGTTTATCTACATTGAACTCTTTTGCAGAGATTCTTTTGCTGACAGTCCTAAAATCAGCCATGGTGAAGATTTCTGGAGAAGCCCAGTTAAGACTTTTGTGTGGAGAAAGGGGGTGCCACTTCAGTACAAGGAGAACAGAAGGGATACACAGGAGGGGGCCCCATAAAGGGGCCTTAAATCAAGGGACAGGGACAAGGTCCCAGAGAAGGGTGGCCAGGGGTTCAAGCAAGGAGCCAGGCCCAGGAATGGACAGCCACGTGCCAGGGCCCGGGCTAGGGCCCCATGAAAACGGACAGGGTGGGGAGGGGAGAAAGAAGAGAAAGGGGAGCATAAGGAGAGGAGAGCTCAAGGCCCAGGTCCACTGCAGGGTATCAGGGTTTGGGAGCAGGGCCCGGCCTGAGGGAGGCCAAAGGGCCCAGGCAAGGGGCAGGGCTACATTTTCCCAAAGGGAGAACGAAGGGCAAAAAGGCCAGGTCCAGTTCCCTGGTCCTGGTGAGCATCCTGGGAAAAAGATCAGGAAAAGGGTTACGGCAGGCCAAGGGACAAAAGGAGGTCCGAAGGACGGCATGGCAAAAAGGGCCAGAGGATGGGTATTGGTGGGTGGGGGCCAGGAACCAACAAGGAGCCGAAGCTAGAGACCTAAAAAAGGGTCTAGGCCAGGGGAGAGCAGGGAAGGGCAGGGCCAGGCAGGTGGGCATCAATAGGGTTCTGAGGGGCAGGGAAGCCAAGGGGAGGGGAAAGCAGCTGAAGTCCAAGCCTAGGGATGCACAGAGCAAGAAGGGCCACCAGAGGCTCAAGTGAGGAGCCAGGTCAGGGAATAAAGACCCAAGGGTCAGGGCTAGGGCAGGGGGCTCAGGACAGTGTACAGGGCTGGGGAGCAAAGCCAGGGGATCCAGCAGGAGGGAGGCAGGGTCGAGGCCCAGCACCACTGCCAGGTGTCAGGGTTCCAGGTGCAGGACCAAGGGCCCAGGGAGAGCAAGGGGCCCACGGGAGGGGCAGGGCTCTGTTTCCCATTATGCGCTCTGGCTCTGGTGAGAATCGTGGGCAAGGGACCTGGCAAGGGACAGGGGCCAGGAGGAGGGGACAGGAGAGCTTGGAGCAGGTCTCGGTGAAGGTGGAGAGGGGCAAGAATCAGGACCCAAGCAAGGAGCCCTGGCAAGGGACTGACCGGATCTGGGAAAATGAGAGACCCAAGGAACAGGTAGACCTCACGAGGGGAAAGCAGGGAAGAGGAGGAAGGGGGGGGCACGAGGATGAGGAGACTGCGGGCGGGCTGCACAAGCGGCACCGAGAGGATCACGGTAGGTGGCCCAAGCAAGGGGCCCCAAGTTCAGACCCGACATGAAGAGACATGACAGGATGCCAGGCAACACAAGGAATGCAGTAAGGGGCTCAGGCAAGCAGCCAGACCAGGAAACTGGAGTGCAAAGGGTCAGGGTCAGGGAGGGTTGGGTTGGGGCAGGGCAGCATTCAAGGAAAGATGGTAGTGGGGGAAGGGAGAGGATCCTGCAGAGCAAGGTCAGCAGAACACTCCAGTACACTGCCAGGTGTCAGGGTTCTGGGTGCGGGACCCAGGGCCCAGGGAGAGAAAGGGGCCCAGGTGATGGGCAGGGCTCTGTTTCCCACAAGGCGACCTGGCCCAGGTGAGAATCCAGGGCCAGGGACCGGGCAAAGGAGGCCTGGCAATGTAAGGGGGCCAGGAGGACGGTGACAGGAGGGCACGGCGGAGCATCACGGTGGGTGCTGAGAGGGGTGAGAGCCAGGACCCAAGCCAGGAGCCCAGGCAAGGAACCGACCCAACCGACCGAGGAAGAGGGACCCAAGAGCAAGAGACATGCAAGCGCCAGAGGAATGTAGGAAGGGAAGGGGAGAACGGGGCTGCGAGGAGCAGGAGATAGAGGGAGGCGTAAGGGGCACTGAAGAGCCCCCAGGTCAGACCTGAGAGGAAGAAGTGCCACGCTACTCCATGCGACATCACTCGACAAGACAACGTGCTCAGGTTTGGAGGCTAGCAGCCAGGACCAGGGACTGGAGCACAAAGGATCAGGGTTCGGGAGAGCTGGGTTGGGGTAGGGGCAGCATGCAAGGCGAGAGGGCAGGGGAGGGAAGGGAGGTGATCGCGAAAGCCAAGGTCAGCATAAGGCCCACATCCACTGCTCAGGGTCAGGGTTCGGGCAGGGAAGGGGGCCCAGGTGGGGAGCAGGGCTATGTTTCCCATAGGGAGCCCTCAGAGTGCAGAGGCCAGCCAATTCCACTCCTCTGCCCCAGGAGAGATCCTCAGAGAGAGAACAGGACCTAAGGAGGACCAAAGAAAGGCACTGGGTTGGGATACCCTGTGCCCAGAAGCAGGGGCGGGAGTGGCTGTGAGGGTGGGGAGCCTGGACACATTGGAGGAGCCCTGGCTAGGGAGAAGCAGGGGGAGCGGAGGGTCCTGGCACAGGATACCACAGAACAAGGGGAACAGGGGGAAGCACAGGAGGGTGCACGAGCAAGGGGCCTGAAATCAAGAGACAGGGACGGAGATGGGGTCCTCGAGAATGGCGGCCAGGGCTCAAGCAAGGAGGCAGGCCCAGGAATGGAGAGCCAAGTGCCAGGGCCCCTGCAGGGCTGGGGAGGGGACGGAGGGGAGAGAGGGGAGCGGGTGTTGCAGGGGGAGGAAAGCTCAAAGCCGAGGTCCACTGCAGGTGTCAGGGTTGGAGAGCAGGCCCCGGGCTGAGGGAGGCCAAAGGGCCCAGGCAAGGGGCAGGGCTACGTTTTCCCAAAGGGAGCCCCCAGGGTGAGCATCCTGGGAAGGGGATCCCGAAAAGGAGCCTGGCAGGGATAGGGACAACGATAGGTGGGCCTAAGGAGGGCACAGCCTGAAAGGCTGGAAAAAGGATGCAGGTGGGGTGGGGGCCAGGACCTCAGAAATGAGCCCAAGTGAGGGACCCAGAGGAGGGCCCAAGCCAGGGGAGAGCAGGGAAGGGCGGGGCCGGGAAGACGAGGGCCGGGCTGCACGAGGGTACTGCAGTACAGGGAAGCCAAGCGGAGCAGGGAAGAGGCCCCAGCAAGGGGCCCGCAGTCAACACCCAGGGACTCATGGAGCAGGAAGGGCTACCTGAGGGAGGCTCAAGCAAGGAGCCAGGCCAGGAAATGCAGAGTCAAGGGCCAGGGCTGGGGCAGGGCGCTCAGGACAGTGAACCAGGCTGGGGAGGGAAGATAGGGGATCTGGCAGGGTGGAGCTAGGCTCCGGGCCCATGGCCACTGCCAGGTGTCAGGATTCCAGGTGCAGGACCAAGGGCCCAGGGAGAGCAAAGGGCCCAGGCGAGGGGCAGAGCTCTGTTTCCCATAAGGCTCTCCTCAGTACCATGATTTGAATCCTGGGTTACAAACCAGGCAAGGGGGCACATAACTGTAATACTAGCAACTAAGGAGGCTGAGCCAGAAGGATAGCAAGTTTGACGCCAGCCTCAGCAGATTGTCAAGGCCCTAACTTATTTAGTGAGACTCTGTCTCAAAATACAACATAAAAAGGGCTGAGGATGTAGCTCAGTGGTAAATCACCCCTGGATTCCATCCCTAGTACCCAAACCCCTGACCCTCAGCATCTCAGGCTTTCTTCTTTAGATGGGACATGTGCTTTCCAGAGGCCACCCCTCTTTGCCTCACCTGCCTGCCCCTTCATACATGTGAATTCGTGCAGACCCATTTCACAGCTCCTCCTTCCCACTCCTCTAACACTTGGGACAGTATTAGCACTTTCACATGGACTTCTTGACAGGGCTGCTTATTTTTAGACTGGGGGGTTCACAGACCCAGGAGGTTAGGGCTTATGTCCTCTTTTTAGTGTCCATATCCCCAAGGCCTAGGATCTTGTTGGACTTTTAGATGACGTACAGGGTCTGTGGGGTGAATCAATAAATTAATGAGTGTACCTTGTTTCCCGGGTCCTGGCCTGAAATGTAATTCAAATAGCACCTCAGGCCAAATCAAGAATTTAATCCCACAGGGAGCCTGCAGAGTCCCCTGTCCACGTTCTAATAATACCTGTCTTCAGAACGGAACTAGGCAATATGCAAAAAAAAAAAAAAAAAAAAAAAGGGTTAGTAGGGTTTCCAAAAGCTTACCTCTCAGGCCCAGCAGCCCTTGGCCAGGCTCAGTGGGCACTAGGACTCCAAGATGGCATCGGTCAAACCGGTGAAAGCAGAAACTCATGGATGTCAAACTAGGGGAGCTTCCACAATGCATACTGATGAGGGATTTCACCCCTAAAGGAACAGCGGGAGCATCTCGGAGAGATTACTACCATTACCGCAGCAAGTACATCGACGTGAAGAAGGGGAACATCGCCTGGGCTAACATGGGGCTGGAAGCTTATGTGCTTTGCAGCTACTACTTCCTTACAAGGGACTCAAGCATGAGCAGCGACACTAGTACCACTGAAGAGGGGCCAATGTGGAGAGTCTATTTGACCAGGACCACCTCCCCCAGGCTCCCCGATGAAGAACTCAAGTCACAGTCAAGGCTGAGTTATTTCATATTCCTGAGAACTGACAACCATAAAAGGTGACTGGTCTGTGGGGGGAAAAATGTGACAGCATCTTGTGCCCTTTTCTTAGGGGACTCAAACTTCTTGCCTTTTCTCCTCAGCTATGCTACCTAGTAAAGGCATAGTATTAGTATTCTACTAACCCATTTCCCAAGGACTGGTTGTGACCCTTCTCTCTTACCATTCATGAAATTAGTCCATGTTATGAATTTGCTAACCACTAAAGAGACAGAGATGGACACAGACATCACCACAAACATGAGGAAGTCACGAAAAATTGAGTGATCTTGAAAAATCCCTTCCTGTTTTTTCCCATTGTTATTCCGAGCAGCAGAAGCCCTGCTGACCCCTGTTGCAACATATTAATATTTTTTTGTTTAAAAAACAGCTTTATTGAGATAAAATTCATGCAACTTAAAAAACTCAAAAAGATTATAAGGGAGACTGTGTCTGTGGCTCAGCAGTAGAGCACTCGTCTAGCATGTGTGAGGCCCTGGGTTCAAACCTCAGCACCACATAAACTAAATAAACAAAATAAAGGTATTGTGTCCAACTACAACTAAAAAAATATTTAAAAGAAGATTATAAGGGAATACTGTGAACTAGAAGATATAGATAATTATTGTTAGAAGGTATGGGTTTCTTTTGGGGGGGTGAATATGTGAATTGTAAGATTTAGAATAATGTTTCTCTTTCATTCCTGATATTAGTAATTTCAGTCTTTTTTCCCTTGGCCATTCTATTGAAAGATTTGTAAACTTTGTTGAACCAATTTTTGGTTTTATTGATTTTTCTCTATTAATTCCCAGTGTTTCTTTTTCTTATATAAATGCATATTCTTATTTTTCCTCCTTTTTTATATAATAGGTAGCTTGTGATATACTTGGAATGTATTATATTCTGAAGGATGTGCTTCAGGTAGAAAGAAAATGATCCTAAATAGATCTAACATGCAAGAAATGGAGAGTCAAGAAAATGGTAAATATATAATTAGATTAAAAAAAATTTTTTTTGTAGTTGTAGTTGGACAGAATGCCTTTTTTTTATTTGTTTATTTTTATGCAGTGCTAAAATTGAACCCAGTTCTTCACACATGCTAGGCAAGTGCTCTGTCACTCGGCTACAGTCCATCCCCTAATTAAATTTTAATAAACATTGACTGATTAAAATGAATATTAGTTGGAATGGAACCACCATTTGACCCAGCTATCCCACTCCTAGGTTTATACACAAAGGACTTAAAAGCAGCATACTACAGCGATACAGCCACCTCAATGTTTATAGCAGCCTCAATTCACAATAGCTAAACTATGGAAACAGCCTAGATGCCCTTCAATAGATGAATGATAAGGAAACAGGTATGTATACACAATGGAATACTATTCAGTGTTAAAGAAGAATGAAATTATGGCATTTATGGGTAAATGGATGGAGTTGGAGAATATCATGCTAAGCGATATAAGCCATTCCCCCCAAACCAAAGGACAAATGTTTTCTCTGATAAGTGGATACTGATCCATAATGGGCGGGGGGCAAGGGAAGAATGGAAGAACTTTGGATAGAGCAGAAGGGAGGGAGTGTGTGTGTGGGGAAGATGGTACAATGAGATGGACATTATTATCCCTATGTATGGGTATGATTGCTCTAATGGTGTGACTCTACTCATGTACAACTAGAGAAATGAAAAGTTGTGCTTCATTTGTGTAAAAAAATTAAAAATTAATTTTAAAAAAGGAAATATGATAATAGGGAAAAATAAACAAATATTAGGGCTGCGGATGTAGCTCAGTGGTAGAGTGCTTACCTAGCATACTTGAAGCCCTAGATTTTTTTACCAATACAGCAAAACAAGATACTCAAATATTAGTATTTTATGAAACAGAAAAAATTAAATATATAACAATAATATTATATATGAGAGAAGGAGTTAAATGAAATTAAGGTAATTTTTTATTTCATTTAACATGATATTCTCCAGTTTCATCCATTTACTGGCAAATACCATAATTTCTTTTTTTTATTTAAATTTTTTATTTAAAATTTTTTTAGTTATTCATGCCAGTATAATGTATTTTGACATATCATATATACATGGAGTATAACTTTCCATTCTTGTGGTTATATGTGATGTGGAATTACACTGGTCGTGTATTCATATATGAATATAGGAAAGTTATGTCTGATTCATTCAACTGTCTTCCCCATTCCCATACCCTTTCTCCCCATTTCTCCCTGTCCAATTCGGTGAACCTTTACTCCCTCCCCTACCGCCTATTGTGAGTCAGCATCCACATATCAGAGAGAACATTTGGCCTTTGGTTGTATGGGATTGGCTCATTTCACTAAACATGTTAGTCTCCAGTTCCATCCATTTACTAGTAAATGCCACAATTTCATTCTTCTTTTTGGCTGAGTAATATTCCATTGTGTATATGTACCTCATTTTCTTTATCCAGGAACTTGCGGATCTGGCAGCAGGTAGAAGGGACTGGAATTGAGCAGACTGCTTGTTTGGAGCCCAGTTGCTGTTGTCCCTGAGTTAGATAGAAACCAAGATACTTGAATTTTTCTTGTCATATTTGGACTTTCTTGAGACTTTGTAACCAGCTTTACATAGGACAGTGAGGAGTCTTGTAGAGACATCATAGAGACATATTTGGGTTGCTCTGGCCAGCAACAGATCCTCTACATACTGGAGAAATGTGCACCTACATTGTTTTATAGGAAAGGCCCTCAGAACAGGCCAGCACCATCCCAAAGATGGTTGGTGAGGTTTTGAAGCCCTGTGGCAGCCTGGTGCAGGTCAATTGGCCCTTGTTCCTGTTAGAGTCTCCCACTGGAAGGCAAAGAGTGGATGACTCTGAGGTGCCAGTCAAATGTAGAAGAAGGCCTCTTTGACATCCAGGCATGTGAAATAGGCTGCCTCAGCAGGGAACAGACTTAGGAGAGTATACGGATTTGGGACCACAGGATGTAAGGTGACTGTGGCCTGATTCACTGCATGCAAATATTGAACTGGCTGTTAGTCATCAGTTCCTGCTTTCTGGACAGGCAAAAGATATGTATTCTATGGTGATTGGTAAGGATTGAGAATTCTATATTGTAAAATTCTGTCCAAATGTTTTTGAATTCCAAGTTGTGCTTTATGAGGAATATAGTAGTCTCAGGCAGACCAGTATGGTTCCTGGTTTTAATTCCACCACCATGGGGGATGTCTGGGCTAGTGCAGGTGACTTGTCCTCAGCCTACTCTTGGTGCCCAGAAAGGGAGCTGTTGTCCCTGTTGTGGTGCCAATGTAAGGCCAAAGAGGCACCACTACTCTTCCCAGGGAACTGTAAGAATTAGAACCTTTACTCAGGTTTTCCCAGTGACAGGATTGCCCGGTCTCTAGCCAGGCTGTCAAAGGTTATCTGGCCTTAGAGTTTTCCCGGCAGGTCTCAACCCATCATGGCACCAGGCAATCTGGCATGTACAGAAGCTCATGGATCACTTTGTGACCTGCTACGTTGCAGTGCCAGGGTATCAGGAAAGGGTGACACCCCTTGTAGCCAGTGGGTCCCACAATTATGGTCTGTTTCTTTGAAAGTGGGCCCACAGGTTGGGTTACCATGAAATGGTGAGCCCCAGTGTTCGCCTTAAAATCAATAGGAGGTTCCCCATAATCATTAGGACTCCTGGGGGCCCAAAGGGATGGAGCCCAGTTGGTCCTAGTCCTCATAATTTTTCATGGTTTTCCAGACCCATAAAATCCTTCTCAGAGGCATCAGAGAGATATCCACAGTGTTGAGCATCAAGGGGATGTGAGTGGGGCTGGGATCACTTGGCCCTTTTATGCTGGTAAGGAGTGATTTCAGCCCACTTGTCTTCCTCTAGTTAGGGGCATGCATTCTTCCAGTGGCCCTCTAGATGGCAGTAGGCACATTGGTTTAGTCTCAGCCTTGTCCCCACATCCCTCTGTCCTTCCATCCAGACCTTCCTTGAGATCTGCATTTGGCCCCAATTTTGATATTTGCTTTGGTTTTGTCCTGGTGGGACACCCCCCCACCCTTTGGGTGACTTCTGGTTTTGTGGTGAGGGGCAGCTGAAAGGAGATCCATCTTCTTCATCTTCCAGTCTGCCTCTCATTGAGTCCATTGGTCTCCGTTGATGAAAACGGGGGTGGCCACTTCAATCAGCTCACTGGCATTCTTTCCAGCAAAACCCTCTAGCTTGGTTGATTTGGGCGAATGTCTCCCTGAGTTTGTCCCACCAAGCCGGCATTGATCATCTGCTGGTTGTGTGGCGCCTTAAGATCAAAGGGAGTGAAGAGTCGGAAGGCCTTGCACAGTCGTCCATAGAACTAACTGCCTGGGGCTTCCATTGGGCATTTGGAGTACTTGTGATATTTAGTTCACATTTAGGGCTCTTTTTCCCTCTTCTTTCAGGCCACCAGTGAGAGCCGTTTGATATCTTTTTACCTTTAGAAGATCTTCCTCTTTGTGGAGTCCCACCTGGGTCTGTGTCTGGGAATCGGGTTTGGGCATAGGCTAGAATGTCACCTTGTGTGTCTGGAACATGTTCCTCTAGTCATTTTATTTGTGGATGAAACTTTATTTATTTATTTATATGCAGTGCTGAGAATGAAACCCAGTGCCTCACGCATGCCCTATAGGCGCTCTACCACTGAGCCACAACCTCAGCCCCATCCTCTAGCCATTTTAAAGCAGCTTGGGTCACTCATCTGCACTCCTCCATATTAAACAGAGTCAGAAGCAGGGGACAGCAGTCAATCCAGGTGGGCTGGTGGGTCTGAGTAATGGATTACATCAGATCAATTTTGAAAGCAAGTGGCTCAAGCAAGGAGCCCATGCAAGAGAACACACAAGGGGACATTCAACCTTGTGCTCAAGCCACAAAGCCAGGCCAGAGCCCAACCAGGCAATGTGACATAAGAGTGGAGGACAAAGTGGGCACAGGATGTCTTCTGTGAGTTTCTAGGCAAATGGCCCAAGAGAGGAGCCCAAGCCAGGTGCTTGTGCAATGTCCCAGGTCAGACCTGTAGGCGCAAGGGAACTGTGCTCCATGGGTCAGAGCAATGAAGCTGCTCATATAAGTAACCCAGTCAGTGGACTTGGTATTTTGTACACAAGTGGATCCAAGGGATCCATAGAATCAGTCTCTCAAGTAGATCCCCATTGGGAACTATTTCAATGCTCTGGCTAGTGTGGGTCCTTGGCAAGGGAACAGCTGAAGCACTGTGCATTAGGTGTTGAAGTTGTGCATGAAGATTCCAGTTTGGAGCAGATGCAAGCTTGATTCTTCTTGAACGGGTTCTTGATTGCTGCTGCGATTGTCTGAGGATTAGTTATGGCCAAAACCCTCTATGAAGCAACAAAGGGCAGGTAGGGGGAACCGGAGCCTCTGATGTGGGGACCAACACAACAAAAAGTCTTTGAGGGCATTAAACAAGTACTCACCAGTGTGCCTGGACTAGGACTCCCTACTCTCACAGGCCTTTCTTTCTGTATGTCCATGAACAGTCTGAAATAGCTGTAGGAGTCCTAACTCGAACTCTGGGGACATGGCACCATCTAGTGGCCTATCTTCCTAAGCAGCTGTGATCTGGGGCTTAAGGCTGGCCACCTTGTCTACAGGGTCCTTGCAGCCTTGGCTCTTCTGGTGGTAGAAGCTGACACTGACTATAGAACAGAAACTGACAGTCTAGGTGCCCCACTCTGTACTGATGCTGTTAGAATCCAAATGACAATATGGCTACTAATGCAAGGATGATCTGATACCAGGGCATGTTATGTAAAAATCCACATGTCCACATTGAAGTTGTCAGGACTCCTCTAAACTCAGCAACTCTGCTGCCCATTGGGACTGGACAGCCTAATCACAACTGCACCGAGGTCATCTCTAGTAAACCAGACCTGACAGAGCAGCCCCTCAAAGACCCTGGTGTGCAGTACTTCACAGATGGAAGTAGCTTTACAGAAGGTGGAATACGTCTTGCTGGACATGCAGTGGTCACTGTGGACTCCACCGTTGAGGCAGATCCTCAGCTTTAGGGAAATTCAACACAGAAGCAGAACTAACCTCTCTGACTCAAGTACTCCAATTGGCACCAGGAATTGGTGGCAATATTTACACAGACTCAAAATATGCCATTACCACTTTTCATATTTATGGGGCCTTAGATTAGGAAGGGGGGATAATTAATTCAGGAGGAAAAGACATAAAACATGGCCAGGAAAAGATCTTTTAGATGCAGTAGGGGCACTCAAAAAATTGTGGCTATGTACTGCTGTGGCCACCAAAGGCACCATTGCCACCATTGCTCAGGGCAACCAAAGAGCAGACCAAGAAGCAAGATTTGCAGCTTGTAAAAAGCAGACAGAACATCCAGCTACCAATCTTAAACACTGCTCTTCTCCCTAATCCTCTAACAGAATGCGAACTATAGTAATCCCAGCAGAAAAATAATTAGTTTAAGGCTGAAAAGGGAAGCTATCTCCCAAGTGGATGATGGAGATTTTCTGATGACTGAATTAGCCATCTCTGAGACTGCAGCCCCTGCCATAATCATCACACAGTTCCACAGGGGAACACATTGGCCAAATAGCACTCAAGTCAGCATTTCTACACCCCCCCCATAAGCCTCTCCTGTGTGATTTGTGAGCAATGGAAAACTCGTACCTGCAACACCCACACCAGGGGCCAAGGCATCCACCAGGAATCCAAACTATAGGAGAAGCACCTTTTGAAGACCTAAAACTAGACTTTACTGAACTACCATGTTCATGAGGCTATAAATATCTTTTGTTTTTTGTGTGCTTATATGCCGGCTGGGTGGAAGTCTTTCCAACTGGCACTGAAAAGGCTCAAGAGGTAGCCAGGATGCTCCTCTGGGAAATTGCTCCCAGATTTGGCATCCCAGTAACCATTAGCTCAGACAATTGGGCCAGATTTTGTGGCAGAGATGATACAATTATTGCAATAGTTTAAATATTAGATGGAAATTACATACTGCTATAGGTCACAAAGTTCTGGTAAAGTAGAAAGAATGAAAACAACTTTAAAGGCTTAGATGGGTAAACTGCATCAGGAAACTCACCTGCATTGGGATGAAATCCTGCCTACTGCACTTTTGAGAATTACATCCTCTCCCATTAAGAGGACTTGATAGAGCCCTCTTAGAGGCTGGGAGAGCCCTATGAGACAATGCGTGGGAGACCTCTCCCACTTACAAAGGGATTGCAGGAAATAGAGAATTAACATTAAGACAACAGCTTCACAATCATGAAATTCATCTGGAAAAATAAGAGACCCAGAATAGCTAAAGTAATTAATTCTAAGTAGGAAGAGTAAAACAGGTGGTATCGTGATTCCAGATTTTAAACTATACTACAGAGCAATAGTAACAAAAACAGCATGGTACTTGCACCAAAACAGGCTGGTAGACCAATGGTACAGAATAGAGGACACAGAGACAAATCCACAAAATTACAACTACCTTATAATAGACAAAGGTGCTAAAAACATGCAATGGAGAAAGGATAGCATCTTCAACAAATGGTGCTGGGAGAACTGGAAATCCATATGCAACAAAATGAAATCGAATCCCTTTCTCTCACCATGCACAAAAGTCAACTCAAAATGCATCAAGGAGCTAGGAATCAGACCAGAGACTCTTCGTCTAATAGAAGATAAAGTTGGCTCTAATCTTCATCACGTGAGGGCAGGCCCCAAATTTCTTAATAAGACACCTATAGCACAAGAGTTAAAACCAAGAATCAACAAATGGGACAAATTCAAACTGAAAAGTTTTTTTCTCAGCAAGAGAAATAATATGTGAGGTGAATAGGGAGCCTACATCCTGGGAACAAATTTTTACCCCTCAAACATCAGATAGAGCTCTAATCTCTAGAGTATACAAAGAACTTCAAAAAGTTAAACAACAAAAAAGCAAATAACCCAATCAACAAATCGGCCAAGGACTTGAACAGAAACTTCTCAGAAGAGGATATACAATCAATCAACAAATACATGAAAAAATGCTCACCATCTCTAGCAATCAGAGAAATGCAAATTAAAACTACTCTAAGATACCATCTCACTCCAGTAAGATTGGCAGCCATTAGGAAGTCAGACAACAAGTGCTGTTGAGGATGTGGGGGAAAAGGTACACTCATACATTGCTGGTGGGACTGCAAATTGGTGCAGCCAATTTGGAAAGCAGTATGGAGATTCCTTGGAAAGCTGGGAATGGAATCACCATTTGACCCAGCTATTTCCCTTCTCGGACTATACCCAAAAGACCTAAAGAGAGCATACTACAGGGACACAGCCACATCAATGTTTATAGCAGCACAATTCACAATAGCTAGAATGTGGAACCAACATAGATGCCCTTCAATAGATGAATGGATTAAAAAATGTGGCATTTATACATGATGGAATATTACTCAGCACTAAAAAAAAAACAAGATCATGGCATTTGCAGGCAAATGGATGGCATTAGAGCAGATTATGCTAAGTGAAGTTAGCCAATCCCTAAAAAACAAATGCCGAATGTCTTCTCTGATATAAGGGGTGGGGGGTGACTCAAAATGGGATAGGGAGGAAGAACATGAGAAGAAGACTACCACTAAATAGGGAAGAGAGGTGGAAGGGAAAAAAGAGGGAGAAGGGGATTTGCACGGAAGATGGAAGGAGAACCTCACTGTTATACAGAATACATATATGATGTTGTGGTGAGAAAAAGAAAAAAAAAGTGTGTCACATTAGATTGGATAGAGAGAAAGGATGGGAGAGGAGGGGAGGAGTAGGGAGGATAGGAAGGACAGCAGAATAGAATAGACATTATGATTGATGTATGTACATTCCATGTATGTATTACATGTCAAAATACATTCTGCTGTCATGTGTGACTAAAAAAAATAAAAATAAATCGTATGGTAAAAAAATTATTTATGTACAAGTATAATGTAACAATTAAAAATATTAGAAAATAAAAAAAAAAGACAACAGCTTCAAGCTTTAGGAAAACACAGACTCTCAATCAGTGGGTCAGGGAAGGTTGCCAGTAAGTTTGACCACAGGTGCACACTCCTTCAGGCGTGGAGATTCAGTCTAGGTCAAAGGATAGACTATTCCACCCTTAAAACCTCTTTGGAAGAGTCCTTGCACTGTTATTTCATCCTCCCCAACTGCAGTAAAAGTTGCAGATTCATTACTCCAGGTTCAAGCCCACAGCCATGGACCGAAAGTGCATTCCAGACCCCTCTGCACCTCATAAGCTGACCATCTAGAGGAAGGAAACAGCAGACAAGCTTGAGGGTCAGAAGGACAACAGCCCTGCTGTGGTCACTCTGGAAGCTGACTAGCCTGCTCATGGTGGAAGCTTGAGGAAACAACAGCCCTGCTTCAGCCACTCAGGGGCTAGCTCATCCATGCACAGTGGAAGATACACTAACCAACAGGACAAATGAACTGTTTCATCCTCTAAGAGGGTTGTTATATTGTGATGCATTGCCACCCCTTGCTTCTAGCTGTGTATGTAGTCCTTTCCTTGATCTTTGCCACAGGACTGATACCAGTAAGTCCTGCTGACTGGACTCTTGGTAACGAAATTTCATTTGTACTTTTTAATTTTGCTTACGTAGGTTTTCTAGGCTTTGGTTGGTGTTATTAGTTTTACTTTATTGACAGTTTTACACAGTTTAACCCATGCTAGCCAAAACTTTAATCTATCACTTAGTATGTTTTCCTTTGATAATCTTAGAAGGCCCTTCCCCACTATGGACACATCTTTTGCCATCATGTGATCCATGTGTCCAACTAATTTATTATAACTAAGGGACAGTTCAAAATATATATTTAGGACCTGCACTGTCAGAGAGATGCTATAGTTCAGTGGCCACTTGCCTCTGGGAAGGAGAAAGAGTCAACATAGCTAGGGTCAAATCCCAATATGTGGGAGACACAACTTACCCAGGAATTGACCCTCCCACTTGGTATTGCTGGCGACTGGTCACTCAGCCTCTAAAGGGGAATAAGAATTTTGATTCAAAAATGAACCACCCTGGGCTGGTGTTGTGGCTCAGTGGTAGAGCACCTGCCTGACACATGTGAGGCACCAGGTTCAATCCTCAGGACCACATAAAAATAAATAAACAGGGGCTGGGGTTGTGGCTCAGAGGCAGAGCACTCGCCTAGCACTACATAGAAATAAATAGATAAATAAAATAAAAGTATTGTGTCCAACTACAACTAAAAAATAAATATTTAAAAAATAAGTAGAGGTATTGTGTCCATGTAAAACTAAAAATATTTTTTTAAAAAATATCAACCATGGGGTGGGGATGTGGCTTAAGTGGTAGCGCACTCACCTGGCATGTATGCGGCCCGGGTTCGATCCTCAGCACCACATACAAACAAAGATGTTGTGTCCGCCGAAAACTAAAATATTAAAAAAAAAATTCTCTCTCTCTCTTTAAAAACAAAACAACAACAAAAATCCAAAAAAACCAAAAAACCACAAACAAACAAACAAAAACATCAACCATCCTGGGCTGGTGATATAGCTCAGTTGATAGAGTGCTTGCCTAGCATGCACAGGGCCCTGAGTTCAATCCCCAGGGCCACAATCAATCAATCAATCAATTAAAAAAAAATAAATCAATCATCCTGATCTCCATTACAAGCCCTGGACCAGCTGCTAAACTATATGAGGGTTTAATCCCAAATATTAACCTTTCTTCTTTGGGAAGAATTTCTTTCTGGACCTAGCAGAAAAAATAGCCAAAAGTCTTTGGGATAAAAATTGTTAGGTCTATGGAGGAGCCCTCATGAGTGAATGGCCCCGAACAGGAATAAGTTTAGATGCTTATTCCCTATTACTGTGAAGTAAGACTTGCACTGAACAAAAGGGTAAAAGACACCAAGGCTGGGATCTTACTTCAGAAGTACGTGGAAAGAAATGTAGAAATGGCAGATTTGGACCCCACCACACCCAGTGTGTCCATGAAACCATGAAACCCCATGTAACAAAATACTGTTCTGGAACGCCTCCTAGTGGACAAAGAAAACTACTTGGTTGTGAACAGATAACCCCTATGGGCTGAGAATTAATGGTCTCAAATGCAAAAATCTCCAAAAGAAATGAGCTCTGTTTAACGACACCAGTTCAGACACTAACCAGATCAGTTCTTTTCAGGGCATCCCTGAGATCCATAAAATTATGGAGTAATTCAGTCCAGACTGAATGGAAAGACCAGATGGGCTGTTTTGGATCTGTGGGGAAAAGGCACATACGTACCTCCCAACAAACTGGAGGAGGACCTGTACTATTGGTGTTATTAGACCTGGATTTTTCCTACTGTCAAATAAAACTTGAAAAGACTTAGGTGTTTCCTTGTCTGAAGACCGAGGACCAAAAAAAAAAAAAAAAAAAAAAAAAGTCCATTGGGGATGGATTTGATCTTGGAGGTCAACAAACTTGGGTGAAGACATCTGGCCACCCCAGAGGATAATTGCCAGTTATGGTTCTGCTACCTGGGCACAGTACAGCAGTTGGGGCTACAGAACTCCTGTCTATATGCTAAACCAGATTATTCCCTCAAGTGGAGGTGTTGGATGCTCCCCCACTCCCATTCCACTGGGACCCAGTTTAGACCCATCAGTAGTTTCCCCCACTTTGGGTTCATGGTGTCTCACAGTATTATGTGCATTGAGTACCGAAGTGGGCCGATAGTGTTGGTTGCAAGTCCTACTAGCCAGTTGGTGGGGATAGATGATGGAGGAATGACATCCTCATGGACACCAGGGAGAGCAGTTATCATTGTCCCCTGGCACAGGCAATGGAGACTTTTTTTAAATGAAAGCAGAACAACTGCAGGTGATGGCTCAGTTCCTGAGAAGTTCCTGGGCCCAGGACCAATAACTCACAGGTACTTTCTCAGATCCATCCACCCAGGTCTTCCTTGAGTGATGTGTTCCTTCTGTCTCTCTTCATATTGGGTGTATGGGCAACTGGACCTGGGAATGCTTTACCACTAAGCTACATCCGTGGTTCTTCCTATTTTTTATGATGAGACAGGGTTTTGCTAAGTTGCTGAGGGTCTCACTAAATTTCTGAGACTGGCCTCCAACTTGCCATCCTCCTGCCTAGGCCTCCTGAGCTGCTGGAATTATAGCTTTCAGCGACTCTTTTCTTTCTCCTTCTTTCTCTTCTTCTTTGCACTGGGAATTAAACCCATGGACATTCTACTATGGAGCTACATACCCAACCCTTTTATTGTTTTTGAACATTCTGAGATGGAATCTTGCTAATTTGCCTGAGCTGGTCTTAAATTTGTGATCCTCCTGCCTCAGTCTCCAAAGTCTCTGAAATTACAGGCATGCCTCACCATGCTTTGTCTATCTGAGCAACTTTTCCTGGCTCCCAACCTGACCGCAAATTCTCTTCTTCTTTCCCTCATCCCTGTATATGTTCTTAAGAAAAATGTTTGCTTATTTTTTTTCTTTGACTTTGTTAGAATTCTTCTTTCTCTTCCTCAAACCTAGTCTTAGTTTCTTCATGATAAAGTACATTAGGCTCAGAACCCATTCCTTTCCTTGTTTTCAGAATACGGAGAAATTGACTATTAGACCCTCCCAAGACAGGGGAAAATCATCCTATATTAATTGTTCTTATCATGATCATAATGATATAACATAAAATTATTTTTATAGCATTTTGTATTATTGTGTTTGGATATTGTTGAATTATAAATGGTATAATATTGTTATTTTCTCATAATAATATTGTTATATACTTATATGATGATTTATAATATGAATTGTTATATTTTAATGTATAATATTCTTTTTTTTTTTTTTTTTTTGGTATTGAGGATTGAACCCTTAACCCTCAGGGGTTTTCAACCACTGAGCCGCATACCTAGACTTCTTTTATATTTTATTTAGAGACAGTCTTGTTGAGCTGCTAAGTGCCTCACTAAATTGAACTCAAAATCCTCCTGCCTCAGCCTCCTGAACTGCTGCGATTATAGGCAATGTCACTGCTCCCAGCTTAATGTAGAATATTTTATACTATTTTATTTATTTTTTGGAGGGGGAGAATTACTGGTGATTGAACTCATGGGCACTTAGCCACTGAGCCTCATCCCCAGCCCTGTTTTGTATTTTATTTAGATACAGGGTCTCACTGAGTTGCTTAGCACCTTGCTTTTGCTGAGGCTGGCTTTGAACTTGTGATCTTCGTGCTCAGCCTCCCAAGCTGCTGGGATTACAGGCTGTGCCTCTGTGCCCAGCTATCTTATACTATTTTAATGTAATACATTTCTTTCTTTCTTTCTTTTTGTTTTTGGTACTAGGGGTTAAACTCAGGGGCACTCGTCCACTAAGCCACATCCCCAAACCTTTTTTTAAATTTTATTTAGAGACAGGGTTTCACTGAGTTGCTTAGCACCTGGCTTTTGCTAAAGGTGGCTTTGAACTTGGGATCCTCCTGTCTCAGCCTCCCGAGCTGCTGGGATTACAGGCATGCTCAGCTTAATGTAATACATTTTAAAATTTCAGTTTGATATAAATATAAATATTATTTTTATTTATTATTACATCATTATTATATGAAACTGGCCTAACATTCTTTCCTTTCCATTCAACCTATTTTGAACATAACTGCCCAGATGTGGGGTAATGTTGGGAAAGTTTCTGAGAGGTTGTTTCCCTAATGAGAGGGTATTCTGTCATAGTTATCTGTTTTGGTCCTCTAAAAGAGAATTTGAATTGACTTTTTTTTTTAACTTATTGTTTAGTTAGGAAAATCAAAGAATCTGTTGCCACAGTTCCCTTACTCATTTTCCTCAAATTATCGTCAGCACTCTTGTCCTTCAAAGGGAACTCCTATTACATTTTTAGATAATGCTCCTATTGAGTAATGTGCATTCAATGAATGATGGGGTTCTAAGGCTGTTAATGTCAGTTGTGCTTTTATTTGTGTGATTTCTAATGAATGTCTAGATGTCTCCTCCACTAGACTGTGTATGATGAGAGACTGAACCTATTTTCAACTCACCATTATAGTGAAATGTGCCTAGCACCATGTCTGGGACATAATGTTTCCTTAATATTTATATAAATGTTGCTCTATTTTGCCTTTAGAAGAATTCTTGAAAATTTATCTACATTTTAGCAATAAAAATGAAGAAGAATATCAGCAGACCCAGGTTAAAGGTGTTATCCTCCATGCCCCAGCTCTGATTTTTTTTTTTTTTTTTTTTGTACTGGAGATCTAAACCAGGGGCTCTTTACTATTAAGCTACATCCCCAGCTCTTTTTATTTTTGAGACAGGGTCTCGATCACGTGGCGATCCTCCCCAGTTGCTGGGATTACAGATGTTTACCACCTTATTCAATTCTCACATTTTTTTTTTTTGAGCTCATAAACTCTGAAATTCTAATACCACTCAAGCTATTTATCTATAAGCAATTGTTTTTCTCTTGCACTTAATGATTTTTCAATTCAATTTAGCAGCTTAGACTGAACACTTATTGTCTTGGAAACATGCTGGCTGTGCTCAGTACACAAGAATTATAGTTGATACCGCTGTTGACTGGTGACGAGTTCTTGCTTCCCCAATGTTGAAGAATAACACCAAAGAAGCACGCTAAGGCAAGGTCAGAGTAGAAATTAGAAGTTTATTAAAGGACAGCAGAAAAGACTTCTCCCGGAGGAAGAAGGGGACCCAAGAGGTGGAATCCGTGGAAGTGCGGTTGTTTCCCCTTTTTATAGTTTTGGTGATAGAATGTAGGTTGAAGGGGTTAGGACACAGGTGGGCCCAATTATCACCTTTTGGGATGGGCTTATCATTTCTCCAGGATGGGCTATCTCCAAATCTGTTGGGGGCTGTTTCCTGGGCTCCATTAACATTTCTTTGAGGTGGACTTTGGCCTAGGGCCTTTTCGGGACTTCATTAACATTCCTTGAGTTGTCCTGCGTTTTCCCTGAGTCATTCCCAGCATGGCCTCCATTTTAGGTTTCACTCGATATTAGACCCGATTTACCTAACTACACTGACTACCTAATTTTAAATCTGGCTTCATAGTCACCACTCACTTATTTCTTCCCTTGGTGCTAAGATTGAACCTAGAGCCTCTCGCTTGGTAGGCAAGCACTGTGCCACTGAGCTACACTCCCCTACAACCCCCTCTACTCACTTTTTGATAGATTTCAGTTTTTAGAGAAGCTTTAGGATAACAAAAATTTATTGCTCATTTTTAAAAGTCTGAATCAGTTATTTGCAAATTTAATGAATTGCAGTTTTCAAAGGAACCCATATAGAATGCACATGCATGTGCTTGAGTGCCGCAGTCTGGCTGGGCACAAAATCATGAGCCACTCAAGCAAGAGCAAACTTTATTTCTGAAACTCCCGCCAATGCCACGCACGCTCCCGGGAAATATGCCGAACCACCCACGTGGCATTCTCCCAGGCCACACTACACCAACAGGAAAATCCCTCCTCCGGAAATCCCTCCTACCGCATTTCCCCAACCAGTGGGAACTCTCCAGGAGTCCCGCTAGAGCTCCAAAGTAGCAGGCTGAGGCGGACAGCAGGGGTCTAATATCCAATTGAATGCAGATCTTAACATAATCATATCATCTCAATGGCTTGCTGGCATCACCTTTCAACCAAAAATGCTATGCATCATTCCTACTTGGCTATGGCTCTCAGCACTTGAGCATCTGTGCATCTGTGCACATACATGTGCATAAACACACATACACACACACACACACACACACACACACAGTCAGCCCTCTCTCTCTCTCTTTTTTCTGATGTGGTCCTGGGGATTGAACCCAGAAATGTGTTCTTAGAGTATGGTGGTCACCTCCATGACTGCCTTATGGTCACAAAATGGTTGCTTCACCTTTAATATAATATCCACCTTCCAGGTAAGGGGACTCAGAAGAAAGCTTAAAACAAAAGCCTAAATCTGTTCTTTTTTTTTTTTTTTTTAACAGAAAGCAATAGATTTCCCAGAAATCTTGCTTCTAGACTTCTACTTAAACCTCATTGGCCATAACTTTGTCACATGGTTAACTAGTTGCAAAGAAGGATCAGAAATACATTCTTTATTAGATGTATTTCTACCTCTAACAAAAGGTGAGCACTTGCTGTGAATGAACTATTGGTGAGAGTTCAGCCCACAATTATGCACGAAGACTCTGAGTCCTAAAATGACAATTTGTTTCATGGGGGAGCTGGGAGCCTGGGAAGCTGCAGCCTGCTTTGTTCTTGCACAGCACATCTCTTACAGGGCGGTGTGAGGTTAAATCTTAACTATGGCATAACACATTGAAAACAACTAATTGGTTTGCTAGTACTAAGAAAACATTTCCCCAGTGACAAAACAGGATATGTTCTCATAAAAATGGCAGGAAACATACACCTAAAGTACACAGCAGGTAGTATAGTTGGGGCCTTAGTTTTCTCCTTAATCAGGGTCAACATGCCCCACAAGAATTAGCCTAGTGTCAGGAGTCATTGCTGTCCTGCTATGTTAAGCATTCCAGCCTCATTGGCTTCAGCTAATAGACAGGAATTCTGTGTTGGGATTGCTCAGGATACTTATTCTCTCCATGACTTCAGGAGGTTGGACCCCCCAATAAGTTTCCCTGTAAGAAAGTTGGGGGAATGGCTATTCAGTTAACAACCTAGCAGTGTCTATCTCCAAAACAGTTTTAAAAATAGAATTCAGAGCCAGGTGCTGTGGTGTATGCAGCTGGGAAGGCTGAGGCAGGAGGATCACATGTTCAAAGCCAGCCTCAGCAATTTAACGAGGCCCTAAGCGATTTAGGAAGACCGGGTTTCTGTTCTCGAGACTAAAAGGCTCAGGGATCACTCCAATTAAGCTGGGCTAACTGGGCTGCACGAAATAACCACACAAGAAACACAAATACCTTTTTCTTTGGGGTCACTGTGACGGCTCCTCTGACCTTAAGGGTCCGAAGGAAGAGAGAGAGAGAGAGAGCACATGCTGACCCCTTTCATTGAGGAGAAGCTATTCAAATGAGGCAAGGGGTCAGGTTTCAGGGGGCTGAGTATCTTCATGATGTCACTGTCAGCAGGTTGACTGATACCTAGGTAGGTCACACCCAAGGGCACAGTAAGAGAAGGGGACACACAAAAGGCACTTCCATGGAAAATTCTATCCTAAACAGGGCAAAGGGTTATATTACAAAGGAAAACAGGTGAGCATAGCTCCACTCATGGGGTTGTAGGAAGACACATCCATGCACGAGACTGACCCTCGAACCCAAGAAGGGTGGGGAAAGCTCTGCCACATTTCTGCCACTGAGCGCCTCAGCACCCAGCCGGGGAGTGTGACTCAGTCATGTGTAAGGTTGGTCTCCCACACGTGTCTCAAAATAAAAAATAAAAAGGACTGGGGATGTGGCCCAGTGGTTGAGCATAGCTTGAGTTTAATCTCTGTATAAATCAATCAACAGAAATCAGAAAGGGTCAATTCACAGGCTGTTTGGAAACAAAGAGAAAATAAATGATTTACTTAAGGTTTTGAATAAAAGTTTCTTATAGGCTAAGGCCAGAGATATTACAAGAGATTATTAAAGTTCAGCATGGATGGGCTGGCTTGAGTGAGATTTTTGTTTTGTTTTTGGTACTGGGGATTGAACCCAGCAGGGCTTAACACTGAGCTACATCCCCAGTCCTTTTTATTTTTTACTTTCAGACAGAGTCTTTCCGAGTTGCTGAGGACCTCACTGAGTTGCCAAAACTGGCCTGGAACTTGCAGTCTTCCTGCCTCAGCTTCGGAGTCCCTGGGATTACAGGCATGAGCCACCACACCTGGTGTAATGAACACCTTCAAAAGAATTTGACATCAATGTAGAATTGCTAATTTTTGCTTTTTGTAGCCAATCTGAATACTGAAAAATAGAAATAAGCCAGTCATGGTCAAAGATGCACAGTTCAAAGCATAACTTTTAAAATCCATACTTCATTTGCATCTCTTGAAAACTAGTACTTCATAGTATCCAGCAGCCCTTATTGCATCCATGTTCTCTACACGCCCTCCCTGCCCCATTAACTCACACATTTTGTGGTATATTACAAATACATCAATCCAAAACGGATTGGAACATTTTATTACATAGTCCTTCACCAAAGAGAGTTTGAGAGGTTCAGCTCCAGGATAATTCTTTGATCTTGAATCTTGAAGACCTAGGATTAGGTCTGTGGAGACACACTGTTCTCTGAGGGTCAGCATTCTCATTATTGGGGGGGAAAGAGAGGAGAGGAAAGTGTAGGAACATTTATAATATAGTAATATATTTAAGGGGATTAAGCCCAGGGACTCCACCCTCCACACACCCCCCACCCCATGCCAGTGAAGCACCCTACCACTGACCTACATCCCCAGCCCTTATTTTGTGCTTTAGCCATGGGCTCTGGCTATGTTGCCTAGGCTGGCCTCAAACTCTTGGGCTCAAACAATCTTCCTGCTTCTCCCTCCCAAGTAACGTGGACAACAGATGTGCACTACCACACTCAGCTTAGTAATTTTTAAAATCATTATATAATCATAAGATAAAGGTATAAATGTAAGGGTATCCATTAGGGATGGAGAAGTTCTTTGGCTTCCTTTACCGTCACTCCGTGTTTTAATGTTACACCCAACAACTTTTTTCTTGGACCTAAAGGGGAGGAAATAGGTAATAGTCAATTGACCAAAGGTAATATGTAGCAATAAATCAGAACTATTGAAATGCTATGGCTCCCCAGACATCCTTCTGTGACATAAAGTAAGATCAGATAGGGGAGAGTTAGCTACCCCCAAGATCCAATATAAATTATGATAAGTGAATGTTCATTAAATAAAGAACTGATGTCTAAAAGACATGGGACATAAGTTAGGCTTTGTTGAGTTGATGTTATTCCTCTATTGTGGAATATGTAGTATTTCAGGTATTTGGATCCCATCTGCTGAAACTCACAAGCTCTTGGAATGGCTCTAAGTCAGGATGAGCATAAGTTAGCTATTGCTCCATACAGAACACCCAAAACTTTAATAGCTTCAAACAACCACATTATTTCTCACAAGCTTGAGGGTTGTGTGGGGGCTGGCTGATCACCACTGGCATTGATAATGTTCCTGAGCCTCTGCTCTAGTTGGGCTTAGCTCTGGAGCATTTTAGTTGGGAAAGATCTGCTCCATGTGAAACTCATCCTCCTCCTGAGTCCAGCAGAATCCCAGAGAGCAGGCATACTACTGAGTCCTCTTGAAAACTAGGTTTAGAAGGAGTTTTCTCTTTGGCATATTACTTCATTCTACTGACTAAAGCAAATTATATGGCCAAACCCTAGACTCAAAGGCAGAATGGAGAATCAATCTCTCTCTCTCTCTCTCTCTCTCTCGTTGTTGTTATGGGGATTGAGCTCAGGGGTGCTCTACCACGAAGCTATATCTCAAGCTCTTTGTTGCTGGGAGCCATCAGCCAAGTAGGTATGACAATTTCCTTGCCAGCATACCCCCATGTTTCTTTAGTGGAAGGACTCGTGGAAACAGGACATTTTGCAGCGACATTGCATGTAAGGTGACCTTGCTGAAGGACCAGGGCAGATCCGTGTTTAGGGTGTTCCCGGTTTAAGGTTATTCCTGCTGGGAATAGGGCGTATCCTGCTGCCTGAGTTCCCCTTGAGTTCTCACGGGATTCAGAATATATTTGGGAGATAGAAGCCCAGTATTGTGGATTTGGGCAGAGAACGTGGATTTCCCCAGAACATGTTTGTAGATGGCCCGTGTGAGATCGGGAATAAAGAATTGCTGTTTGAATCTACAAAGCTATGAGTGGCTCGTGATTTGTGCCCAGCCAGACTGTGGCACTTTGTTGTTTTCTTATTTATTTATTTGGTATTGGGGATTGAACCTAAAGTGGCACCCCCTTTCTCCACAGAAAAGTCTTAACTGGGCTTCTCCAGAAATCTTCACCATGGCTGATTTTTAGGACTGTCAGCAAAAGAGTCTCTGCAAAAGAATTCAATGTAGATAAACTTCCTATTTTCATGTTGCCCTGTTTTACTTGACTACTGGCTCGGAAGATACCAGCACTCCTGGTGCTGGACACTCCTTACTAGTTTTTCACAAACATATCCAGTATAGTAGTTTGTAGAAATGTGTAAACAAGGCCTCTGGCCTTGAGCTGGGCTTCACAGAGATGTCTACATTTTTAAGATAAGTTACCAACTGGGCTCCATGGTAACAGCTGGCAAGGGGAGGAAAGAAAGGGGAGAAGAAGCTCTCCCTTTCTCAGGTGTTGTCCTTGAAGAGTTAACTTGCCCAAATCAGTGAAAGAAAAAGCTGCTTTTTTGTGAACTTCTGCAGACTGTGAACTTCTGAAGCCCTCCCCTTACATGCTGAGTATAAAACTCTGAAACTACCTCAAATCGGAGTTCAGGGGATTAATTGATTACAGCAAAATCTGTGCCCTCTGAACCTGGCTACAGCCAAATAAAACTGTTTCCTGCTATCTTTGGTGCCTTGCCTCTTTTGTCCCTACAACAAACCAGGAGCACTTAACCACTGAGCCACATTCCCGTCCTTTTTGTTTTGAGACAGGGTCTCACTAAATTGCTTAGGGCCTCATTAAGTTGCTGAGGCTAGCTTTGAACTTGCAATCTTCCTGCCTAAGCCTTTGGAGTGGCTGGAGTCACAGGTATGCTCCACTGCACCCGGCCTTCTTAGTTATTTTCTATTTTGAAACAGGGTCTCTGCAAGTAGCCAAAGCTGGCCATGAACTTGCAATATACCTGCTTCAGCCTCTGGAGTAGCTGTAATTACAGTGTGTACCACTTGGTAAGAATCTCTCTTTAATAAGGAAAGCTACAAAATCATGGCAAGGGATATGAGCACAGAACAGATAACAGAAGCCATTACTTGGATCTCCAAAGTGTGGTCAACTAATGTGTCAGCTTGACTGGGCCACACAATGCCCAGATATCTCCTTAAATGTTATTTCTGTGTGAGGTTGAAGTCAAAAGAGATTAACACTTGACTTGACGAACTGAGTTAAGCAGATTGCCACCTCCCCCCGCCCCCCATGTGAGTGGACATTGTTGGGTTCAGGGTAGGCTGAACTAAGTTGTCTGCAGGGTGGGCTGAACGAATGGTAGCTGCAGGATAACCCAGGGCACTCAAACCCCCCACTGTCTGGTTCTTTATCACCTGTTTGCATCAAGGCTGAACACTCAACCCCACTCAAGGCTGAACACTCGACCCCCACCTGTCTGATGCAATGGAAACCCACATCTGACCTCTACCCCATCTGCCTGAAGGCAGAAGATGATACCCTTAGCAACTACTGTATGATCCAATCACTGTACGCCAACAAGGCAGCTTGCAGACCCAAAGACCCCATTAGATTTTGGCTATAAAAACTCCCTCCTGCTGGGCCCCCTCTCTCTTGCTCTCTCTTTCTTCCTCTCTTTTTGTCTTCTTCTCTTTCTCACTGCTGCAATAAAGATCTCTTGTGTTAGACACTTTCCTTTCAGACATCAGGCAACACACAAAGGGTTTGAACAGAACAAAAGGCAAGCATTAGTCTCTGCCTGCCTGCTGGAGGGAAGCACCAATTTTCTTCTGCCCTGGGTACTCCTAGTTCTCAGGCCTCCAGATTTGAATTGGGATTTACATGATTGGTTCCCAAACTTGGAGGTCTTCGAACTACACCAAGAGCTTTCCTGTTTCTCTGGCTTGTAGGTAATACATTATGTGACTTCTTGGCCTCCATAATCAATAGAGCCAATTCCTTATATTCCCTATCCCCCTACCCCCCTCTATATATACACATACACACACACACACACACACACACATATATATATATATAACAAGTAGAAAAAATTACATATATATTACATATATATGTGTGTATACACACACACACACACACACACACACACACACATATATATATATATATATATATATATATATATATATATATATATTTTCCTCCCATTGGTTCTATTTACCTGGAAAACCCTGACTTATTACCTGGAAGGAAAGAGATCTATCAACTGATGCTAAGTACAAGCCAATTCTGATTCATAGAGAGACAGTTAAACTTTCTTCAGATGAAAGCATGAAAAGAAGAAAAAGTAGGAGGAGAAGAGCAAAGAATGGGGAGGAAAGGGACAAACACAGCAGGGATAGTGATGGTAAAAATGAGAAGACCCTGGAGCTTATCTGAAGCAAACATGGATGATGAAAAGGATGGAATAACCAGTAACAAGTAACGAGTAATGACAAATTTTCTTTCTAACTTGAACCATTGTTTTTAAACAGGGGTTTCCCCTTTAAATTTTTTTTTGCCTTTTCTAAAAAAATGAAAAGCTGCATAAGACAGGGAGTCCCTTTCCCACAAGCTTCCATGGTCCTTGGAACCCAGTAGTAGTGACTGGCTGCCCTGTGCACTCATTTGCTTTACCTCCTTCACCCTGAAGCTGTGTGAAATGCTTTACCTAGTACTAGCTGTACAGTCAGATCTGTTTCTTGAGCTTCAGTCAGGTTTCTGAAGTGCTCATTCCCTACTGGACATTGGTACAGGGGTCCTAAAGGTACCTCAAATTGGGTATAATCATCCAGGCATACCCGTAACCCCACAACTCAGGAGGCCAAGGCAGGAGGATTGCAAGTTCAAGGCCAGCCTCAGCAACTTAGCTTGGGTCCTAAGCAAGTTAGTGAGACCCTGTCTCAAACTAAAAAACAGAAAGAGCTGGGGAAGTAGTTCAGTGGGGGTTAAATCTCTAAAACCCTACCCCATCACCCCCATAAAAGAAAGACCAAGACCTTTTCAGAAACAGTGTTAAAACTTGGGCTGGGGTTGTGGCTCAGTGGTAGAGCACTTGCCTGGCATGTGTGAGTCTCAGCACCACATATAAATAAATAAATAAACAAATAAATAAATAAATAAGGTGTTGTGTCCATCTACGACTGAATAAATTTTAAAAAAAAGGACTATACCAACTTAAGAGGCTAGTGGGAACATAACTCAGAAGTAAAGCCCTTGCCTAGCATATGTGAGGCTCAGTATTGGCATGTGCTTAGCATGAGCCATGTTCAATCCCCAACATCACACACACACACACACACACACACACACCCCAAAGTAAAAGAAAAAATAAAACAGAAGGACTAAAGTAAAAAAGAAGGTATGTGAATTGATAAACTTTCATGTTAATTCTATCCCCAATTAGTCTATACATTTGAATGTAATTTTCAAAAAAACATCCCATTGGATTGCTTTAGGAATTGAAAAACTAACTTTAAAATTTATATGGAAAAATAGAGGAGATTCATGATAATTAAGTCAATTATGTCTTTTTTTGTGTGAGTGGTGTTGGGGATTGAACATGGCTCATGCTAAGCACATGCCAATACTGAGCTACATGCCCCCTAATCCCACTAAACCAATTTTATTTATTTTTTGATACCAGCGATTTGAACCCAGGGTCACTTTACCACTGAGCCACATCCCCAGCCTTTGTTATTTTTATTTTGAGACAACTTCTCACTAAGTTGCTTAGGGCTGTGCTAATTGCTGAGGCTGGCCTTGAACTTGCAACCCTCCTGCCTCAGCTACCCCAGTCACTGCAATTGCAGTCACGTGCCATCATATCCAGCCCATTAAGTCAATTTTGAAAAAGAAAAGCAGAGTGAAGATTTACCTTATCAGTTATTAACACAATACATAGCTCCTCAGCTTCCCCAGGGTCTGGACACTGGGTGATGATTGACCCTGTTATCCCAAGAAAAATGGAATGATTTAATGATGCTGTGCAGCAGTCATCTAATTTGGAAATCTTCTGTCTGTGGATTCCAGAATTTGCTAAGATATGGAGGAGCCTCAGAAAAAATGACCCAAACATGGTGAGCCTTGTCAAAGATGTGTGTCTCACAATCACTGTCCCTTAGGTTTCTGTTAGCGAATTTTCTTGTCACTGTGTTCTGACATTTTGGTTAACCACACAGTTTCTGTGGGTACTGCCTAGTTTGATGGTGGAGATAGCTGAAGGAAAGAGAATACAGACAATAATGGGAAGTTTTGGGTGTGGTGATGCATGCTTGTAATCCCAGCAGTTCCAGGGTTTAGGTAGGAGGAGTGTAAATTCAAGGTCAACCTTGGCATTGGCAAGGCCCTAAGCAATTTAGAGAGACCCTGTCTAAAAATAAAAAAATTTAAAAAGGCTGGGAATGTAACTCAGTGGTAAAGTACCCCTGGGTTCAAACCCTAGTACCAAAAGAAAAACACGGAAGTTTGACCTCTGGAAAATCTCAGGCCAGCTTTCTGAATCCAGTATCTAATTTAAGAGACCTTGGGGAAGGGAGGAAGTGTGTTTTAAGAAGCCCATGATTTAAAGACTAGTGAAGCAAAGCTAGGGTTCATGCAGGATAAATCAAATAAACCTACCCAACAAGAGTATTTTTCTTTCCTGTTCCACAGAGTATTTTCTTTTACTTCCTCACCAAGGGTTCTCTTGTCTGTAAGTCAAATATAATTAATTAGTCCTCTTTCCAGGGTGTCTAAACTCATGGAATCAGCAGACAAAGTAAGCAGGGCATCAGAATACAACGTTCTAGTTCTAAATTATCATTATCTCTACAATCCCTGGCAAATCATTTCCAGATGTGACTCAGTGTTCACATGTGGAAAATACGGAGCTGGGAACTGAACTCCAAACAAAAGGTTTTTCTCAAAGACGGTCGGCATGTACAGAAATTTCTACCTCGCTAGACCTTCTACAACCACTTTCCTTGCACCTCTCCACGCCCCCTTGTGCGGCTCCGGCACGCAGGCTGGAGGTGCGCAAATGTACCAAAAGGCCCTTCCCGCTTCCCGTCGCTTCCTTTTCCGTCTTGGCCCCGCCCACCTCCGGTAAATCGTTTCCGGTTCTGCTCGGGAACCGCCGAGCGCTCTGTCTTCTAATTCTTTAACCCGAGTACTTCTCCAAGTCGCCTCTCGGCATTTCGGTCGCTGTGAAAGGTTATCGTCAACAAAGTGTTCCAATTTCAAGTCGCGCACATCGGGCAGGGGCCGTCTTCCGTCCCCTTGCTCATTGGTTCGCCGACCCGTTCGACCACAGGTGATAAGTTTCAGGGCGTCATGGCCAGGGGCCACCGCGGCAGGCAGGGTGTGAGGCCACCTTTCGCAGCCCGCGCTCTCCAGTGGCCTCTGGGGCCGCCGGCATCGATCTTGGTCTGAGCGTAGTGCCTCCGCACTCGCGGGCCACCTCTCGCCGGACCTCATGGCTTGCGAGGCACCGTCTCCCCCGCCGTCGCCTTCGTTGTCACTGTCACCGCCCACCTCCCCCGAGCCTGAACTGGCCCAGCTGAGGCGGAAGGTGGAGAAGTTGGAACGCGAGCTGCGGAGCTGCAAGCGTCAGGTGCGGGAGATAGAGAAGCTGCTGCATCACACGGAGCGGCTGTACCAGAGCGCAGAAAGCAACAACCAGGAGCTACGCACGCAGGTGCGCTGTCGGTCTCTAGCTCCGAGCCCCTTCCAGCCCCGTGAAGTCTTCGAAGCCTTTGATAGCTTCGGAAGGGCTCCCTAGCTGGAGCCCAAAACTACTTTTTAGAGTAACTGGAGTAAATGAAAGCCTAGAGTTGTAATTCCAAGTACAACTGGAGCAAATCTAAGTTTCAGTGTACTTGGTTTAAGAGACCCTCGAGGCTAGCGTGAATTGTACTCCAGTGCTTTGTACCAAAAGGCCCTTCCTTGTCCCAACGTCCCATTGATAGTTGAACTTGTCCCAATGTTCCATTGATAGTTGCGGGGTGTGTGTATGTTTGTGTGTGTATTGTAATGAGGAATCGAACGCAGAGTTTCACACATTCTAGGCGCTGTAACTCTGAACTACGTCCCCAGCCTTGCAATATTTTTTCTAGCCTCTCATGGTTATTCCCTCTTGTAATCCCAGTAACCTTCAGGAGGCTGAGGCAAGAGGATCTCAAGTTTAAGGCCAGCCTCGGCAACTTATCAAGAACCTGTCTTTAAAAAAAAAAAAAAGGCTGGGAATGTAGCCCAGTGTTGTTGTCTTTGGGTTCAATCCCCAATACTGCCGAGAAAAAATGAGCTCCGAGTAAAAATGAGCTCCGAAAATTAACTGCTGAGTTGAAATGACTTCTATGCCCATTGGTTACAGTTGTTGACATTATGACATAGATTGTTTTTTACTTAGTGCTAGTTCTTTAATTCCTCTTATGTATAGGAATTGTGCCAGGATTCAGAAATATGGTAAACATGGGAGGAGATCACAATATGATAACATTAAATAAAACTCCTTTATACTTATAAATTATTAAAATACTGCTTGTCTTAAAGATTCTCAAAGAAAACATTTTACTAATCTTCCAAGAGTCAGCATTTTCTTATTAATGTTAACTTGATAGTGATCCATCATAAAAAATGGAAATATGTCCCCCAGCTTCTGCTGGCTCTCTGATGGGGTTGCCCCAAGCTTTGTCCTTTAGTGTTCTGGGCTCTGAAACTTGTGCACAGCATGGCATGTGGAAGCTGAAGCTGCGCCTTGCAAACTCCCCACCTCCTAACCCCAGCCAGCCAGGCCCCTGAGATGAAAGCTGCACCCAGGCCAGCACCAGCAGCTCAGCCACAGAAGCAGCCCTTCCATCTGTAGTTGGCTCATCTGCTGCTGCACACCAGCAGTCAGGTCTGATGGTCAATAGCAACCACTGCAGCTGGTGTGGCTGTGGGCTTTTCTGTTAGGCACACACTGGGTTTTACCATCAGTGTGGGCCTCAGTGGGGGAAGTATTATTGAGCCCTCTGAGACTGACATCATTTACTGGGAGCCTCAGGAAACCCAGCCATCACAGCAGAAGCAGCTTGGTGGCCCTTGTCTTTATCAGATAAAAGTTTTTGTAGTGTGCCCAGAATCAGGGTGATGTTAAGCTCTGTGAAGATTTCAGTGAGATGCTAAAATAGTGCAGAATTGCAAACAGATTAGTTAATCAAGAAGTTCAGGGCTGGGGATGTGGCTCAAGCAGTAGCGTGCTTGCCTGGCATGCATGCGGCCCGGGTTCGATCCTCAGCACCACATACAAACAAAGATGTTGGTGTCCGCCAAATACAAAAAAATAAATATTAAAAAAAAAAAAGAAGTTCAAATTGAAAAAGTGGAAAATCGGCTCTGATTTAGTATACAAATTTAGTATACAAATGTAATTGATAGCGAAAGTACAAACTGTAAAACCACAACGTGAAACCTCACTTAATAGCTTTGTTGTTTCTGAATGGCAATGGAAGAGAGTATTCTAATTGTATGGAAGTTCACTGAGTTGGTACAGAATTTGGGACTGGGCAGATGTTTATGTAGCCTCCTTAAACCAGGTGTTCTGATATTCTTTGTAAGTTAATTAGAATAAAGTGATTTTCTACTGAGGGGAGGGGGAAATGGAAATGTAAGGTGGGGTAGGTGGCTTGTGCCCATAGTCTTCATTATTTGGGAGGCCAAGACAGAAGATCACTTGAACTAGGAGTTCAAGATTAGCCTGGGCAACCTCATCTTTAAAAAAAAAAAAAAAAAAAATGCTAGGGATATAGCTCAGCAGTAGAGCTCGTGCTTAGCATTTGCAAGGTCCTGGGTTGGATCCCCAGCACCACAAAAACATCAAATCAACTTAGAAATACTAACTCACAGTAGTAAAGTACCAACTTTAGTAGTAATTATAAGTACTAACTTATAGTAGTAACTCTGCTCTCCTAGTCAGCCTCCCCTGGGAGGGAGGAATTTGGTTAACTGTCATCCCAAATCATTCATGTTTCATTTGGAGCAGTAAAATGTAGGCTTGAGAATTGAGGATGAAATAATAGAAAACCATAATATGTGCAGGATCTGGCTTTGGGGTCTAAAGACCTTGTGTAAATTACTTGTTTCTTCAGGTATTTTTATATGTAAAATTGGCCATTAGGATAACTAATTTGTAAGACAGTGGTGTGAATTATGGAGATGTTATCCAAAGTACCAATAATCTAGTACATGTAATAGTGGAAGCAGCCAGAGCCAGAACTAGAGCAAAGTAGTCAGGCTCCTAGGATGAGGAAGCTAAAGGGGCACTTATTTTCAGGTATGGACCCTATATTTTTATGGAGCTGCGAGAGAGTGACTCCTTAGATTTGTTACCTTAAAGTATCTTGCTTGTTTCACACTAGTTCCAGTCCTGGTAATAAGAGCAGATCTGATAACTCATAAAGTGCTTAGATAATCTATATATAATCAGTCTTACACCTTTCTCTATTTAAGCTAATGTATCTTAAATATTTTGTCGCTTTTTTAAAAAGTTGGTTTCATGCATATAGTAGATATTGTCTCATATTAAGAATCTTTCAGAGAAGCATTAACTCATCTGCTTATGGGCATGTCCACACTGTGTTTCTCTGATCAATGCAGTATCCTTTCAAGGGCATTTTAATATATGAGGCATGTGGAAGATAGATGCCCCTCTCAGATGGCCTTGTTCTCTGTTCCCTTCTGCTGCAGTTATTTAGTCATATGACTACTGTTTAAAGAAAACAAATGTGCATTAAGGCATACAAATGGCATTTAAGTGAATAGCTAATTCCAGGTGAAGGACACTGAGTGATACTAGATAATTCAGTATGGATGGAATTTGTAGTTTTTAGATTTTTCTAAATCTGTGTGTGTGTGTGTGTGTGTGTGTGTGTGTGTGTGTGTGTGTTTGTGTTACTGGGGATTGAATATAGGGCTTTATACTTCATCAGCAAGTCCTCTACCACTGAGCTACACCCCAGTCTTTTTAATTTTTTGAGACAGGGTATCCTTAATTTGCCCAGTGTGTTCTTGAACTTGGCATCCTCCTACCTCAGCCTTCTGACTAGGTGGAATTACAGGCTTGTGCCACCGTTCCTGCTATTTCTTTAGAACTGCTGACTTTTTAAATAGTAGCATAAAAACATTCTAGTAGCATAAAAACATTTCTTGTGTGTGTGTTTGGTTGATTTCTTCTCTGTTCTTGCTTTTTTGGCAGTGCTGTGCATTTAACCTGGGACCTGGTGCATGTTAGGCAAGCACTCAATCACTCAGCCCCCAAATGGTCCTATTGGTTAGAAATGAAGGATTCTGTTCACGAAGTTCCATTACTTAGTTTGGCCAGATTAAGTTGGGGGATGGTATTTGTATGTTTGGCAAGCAAATTTTTTAATTTTTATTTTTTGAGAGAGAGAGAGAAAATCTTTTTTGTAGATAGACACAACACAATGCCTTTATTTTTATGTGGTGCTGAGAATCGAACCTGGTTCCTGCCCATGCTAGGTGAGCGCTCTACCACTGAGCCACAATCCCAGCCCCACAAAATTTTTTTTTGTTTGTTTGTTTTTGTACTGGGAATTGAACTCAGGGACACTCGTCCACTGAGCCACATCCCCAGCCGTATTTTGTATTTTATTTAGAGAGAGGGTCTCACTGAGTTACTTAGTGCCTCACTTTTCCTGAGACTGGCTTTGAACTTACGATTCTCCTGCCTCAGCCTCCCAAGCTGCTGGGATTATAGGCATGTACTACTGCTCCCTGCTGTGCAAACAGATTTAAGAATAAAAACATCCATGTGCCAAGTATGATATTGTGTGCTTATAGTGCCAGCACTTGGGAGGCTAAGGTGGGAGGATCATTTTAGCCTAGGAATATCCAGTCCAGTCTAGTCAACATAGTGAGATCCCCATCTCAAAAGAAGAAAAAAAAATCTGAAAATTAACTCTAAGAGTTATAAGTATTTTTAGTATTTCTGAAAAAGAAACAAACCCTCCTTTGGCTCTTCTTTAAAACTTTTGAACATAAAAGAGTAAGATTTATTCCAGTAAGAAAAAGAGAACTCTTGCAAGGTGAGAGGAGTTGTGATAGGGGTTGCCACTTGTCTGAAACTTTTACCAAGAAAAATACTTTCTTGTTTTAATATGAAGAGAATGGTGTATGTAGTAGATTGCTTTATGATTTTTCCTAAAGCTTTTGTTTCCTTCCAGGTGGAAGAACTCAGTAAAATACTTCATTGTGGGAGAAATGAAGATAATAAAAAGTTTGATGTAGAAGTACAAACAGAGAACCATACTCCTTGGTCAATTTCAGGTATTCATCTAGTGAGGGTATCCGAATACTATAACATTCAGAACATGCTAACATAGTGTTTCTGTTAAATTTAAAGTAGATAAAGATCTACATAAATATGAGAACTGTCATAATATTGACTTCTTTCCACATAATTTGGTATTTGCAGATAATTAATTTGCTCTCTGGTACTGTCATTTCTTTAATTTCTATAATGTTGCTGATGTGTTTTCTGTGGACTGAAAACATTACTGAGTAATTTTTTAATATATATATATGGAAGATGTTGATGGACCTTTATTTAATTCATTTTATTTATATGTGGTGCTGAGAATTGAGTCTATGCTAGGCAAGCGCTCTACAACTGAACCATAACCCAAGCCCCTCACTGAGTAATTTTTTTTGAGATTTTTTTTTTAGTTGTAGGTGGATGCAATACCTTTATTTAATATATTTTTATTATTTATATGCAGTGCTGAGAATCAAATCCAGTGCCTCACATGTGGTAGGCAAGTGCTCTATCACTGACCCCAGCCCCTCACTGAATAATTTTATTTTTTGTTTTTGACATGGGGGGGTCTCACTGTGTTCTCCAGGCTGGTCTCAGACTTCTGGGTTCAAGTGATCCTGCCACTTCAGACTCTGGGACTGCAGAAACTCTTCACCATGCCTGGCTTACTGAGTAAATTGTGCTATGCAGATACTTTCATATCTGGCTCAGGTTTTCTTGTTGATATGTTCCACTTAGCATTATATTTAGTGCTAGTCTCTTAGGCATTTGGAGGAATGGTAAACCTACCATCATAGCCTCATCAATTGTTATTATATTATAACACAAAATAATTGAGCTACTGAGTTTTAATTACTATGGGTCATAAGAAGTAATCTTTCCCATTATGTTTTACATTGCTTCGTTCATGACATATAGGTAAATTTCTAAACATACCAATAGTAGTAGCCTTATATATGTATGATATTAAATTTTTCTCAGCATGAGAAAAATTGGACAGTAAAATCAAATTCAGTTACTAGGTTTTTTTGACAGAATACAAGCTATCTACATATTTCTATTTTACCCCCCCCTTTTTTTAGAGAGAAAGAGAGAGAGAGAATTTTTTAATATTTATTTTTTAGTTTTCAGTGGACACAACATCTTTATTTTTATTTTTATGTGGTGCTGAGGATCGAACCCAGCGCCCCGCGCATGTCAGACAAGCGTGCTACCGCTTGAGCCACATTCCCGCCCCCCTTTTTTTTTCAGTACTGATGATTGAACCCAGTGTTGCTATACCACTGAGCTATATCCCTAGCCTTATTTATTTATTTTTGGCACCAGGGATTGAATCCAGAGGCACTTAACCACTGAGCCACATCCCTACCTTTTTATATTTTTTTATTTTGATACAGGCTCTCCCTAAGTTGCTTAGGGCCTCAGTAAAATTGCTGAGGCTGGCTTTGAACTTGCAATCCTTCTGCCTCAGCGTCCTGTCTTTTTTGGGAGGTGGGGCCCCACTGGGGATTGAGCCCAGGGGTGCTTAACCACTGAACCACATCCCTAGCCCTATTTTATATTTTATTTTGAGACAGAGTCTCACTAAGGTGTTGAAGCTGGCTTTGAACTTTTAATCATCCTGCCTCAGCCTCCTGAGTTGCTAGGATTATAGGCGAGTGCCACTGTGCTCAGCTCTTCTTTACCCTTGATGTGGAAATTCCAAATCTGTTCACCTGGCTTTTTTATAGCTTGATAACTGGGGTACTAATGGAGACAGTAGAATTAAAGGTACACAATTTGAAGATTTATATGCATCATCAGTTTTAATTTTTTAAAATATGTACAATTGTAATGTGTGTTGTTTTGTACTAAGAGCCAATGTTTCAGAATTAAGCCTGTTTTATGTACACTATTCTAATATGTCACTTAATTTGCTTTTGCTACAGGTTATTATCAGGCATACTATAATGATGATAGTCTTACAAATAAGGTGACTGAACACTCAGTTCAACATTGTCAGAATACTGAAGCTCCTACTTCTAGTTCTGAAGACCAGTCACAAATAGAAAGTGATATTTTCACTGGTACTGTTGCAACAGAAAATGTTAAGTGTGAACCTGAAGATCATTTCACCTCAAATTCACAGGTAATAAAATGCTAAGTTGAAGCTTTTTTTCCCATGTTGTTGGGGATTGAACCCAGGGGTGGTTTATCACTGAGCTAAATCCCTATCCCTTTTTCTTTTATTTTGGACAGTGTCCTACTGTATTGTTGAGATGGGTCTTGAGCTTCATTCATTCCTCAGCCTTCTAAGTTGCTGGGATTACAGGCATATGCCATCACACCTGGCAACATGAAATTCTTGATGCTAAAGAACTTGTCCTTATTTGTCATTATCATGTGGAAAGATAGACTCCTTTGGTGCGTTATACTAGGGTTATAAACATTCAGTTGTCCAAAGAATAGTACACTTTATTTTATGTTTTGAGATGAGGTTGTGCTATACTGTGCTATGTTGCCCAGGTGTCTCAAATCTCTGGGCTCATATGATTCTCATGTTTCAGCCTTCAAGTAGCTGGGACTACGGGCACATGCCACTGTGTCTTGCAAGTTTTTTTCCTTGTTGTTATGGTTGTTTTTGAAATTGAATCCCTGGGCACTATACTACTGAACTACATCCCTAGTCCTTTTTATTTTGAGACAGGGTTTTGGCAGGTGTCAGAGACTGGCCTCAAAACTGGAATCGTCCTGCCTCAGTCTCCTGAGTGGGAATACATCAGGCTCCACCTGGCAAAATTTCTATTTATTTATTTATACCAGAGATTGAACCCAGGAGTACTTAACCACTGAACCACACCCCCAGCCAACTTTTTCTTTTTTGTTTTGAGACAGGGTCTCACTAAATTGCTTAGGGCCTCTCTAAGTTGCTGAGGCTGACTTTTGAACTTGCAATCCTTGGCCTCCCAAGTTGCTGGGATTACCAGCATTCCTGCCAACAGTTTTTAAAAGCCAAAATTAGGCTGGCTCTGGTGGCTCATATCTGTAATCCCAGTGACTCAGGAGGCTGAGGCAGCTGGCTGCAAGTTCAAGGCCAGCCACAGCAACTTTGCAAGACTCTGTCTCAAAATAAAAAAAATACAAAGGTCTGGATATGTAGCTCAGTGATAGAGCACAACTGGCTTCAATCCCCAGTAACTCTCCCCATCAGAATTTATTTATATGTATAATTGTTTTCCTGCTACATTGTGCTCTAAAATTTTGTGACGTGTACAAACTAAACAAAGAAAATTTGTCAGTATATTTTGACTCCACTAAAGAGCTTTGAACACCACATACAATATCATGTTTACATGTAAAAACATATTTTGGGGGAGTATAGGGTCTTGGTATGTCTTTGGGGCTGACCTCAAACTCCAGGGCTTAAGTGATCCTCCTACCTCAGCCTGTGCACTTAGTTATATTTAAAAATAATTTTTTTCCCCTAGTGCCAGATATTGAAACCAGGGCTTTGTGCATGCATGCTAGGCAAGTGCTCTGCCATTGAAGAGCTATGTCCATAGCTGTAAAAAAAAAAAAAAAAAAAAAAAAAATTCTTTTATGTTAAATAGCCTCTCCCTGTTCAAATTTTCTTAAATGTTTTGTACATTTGAGTTTTATAATTTGTTTGAATCAGAATTATTATGCCTCATTTAATCTGTAACTTTCTTCTCCATCTCTCTTTTTAAAGTGTTTTTCTCATTGAACATATAATTATTGAAAAATATAGATCTTTTGTCTTAATATTTCATGGTCTGTTTTTTTATAGATTGTTTCCCTGTAGTATCATATATTTTTTTATTTAAAAAAATATTTTATTAGTTATAGATGGACACAAATACCTTTATTTTATTTCATGTGGTGCTGAGGATTGGACCAGTGCCTTACATGTGCTAGGCAAGTGCTCTGCCACTGAGCTACAACCCCAGCCCCCATACATTTTTTTAAAATTAATTATTATTATTATTTTTTTAGGTACTGGGGATTGAACTCAGGGGCACTCAACCATGGAACCCACATCCCCAGCCCTATTTTTGTATTATATTTAGAGACAGGGTCTCTGAGTTGCTTAGCCCCTTGCCATTGCTGAGGCTGGCTTTGAACTCGGGATTCTCCTGTCTCAGCCTCCTGAGCCACTAGGATTACAGGTGTGTCCTACCGCGCCCAGCATATACATTTATTTTTGAATAATTGTTATTCTCTTAGTTTTAGTGTCTTTAAAACTGGATCAGGGGGCTTGAGGTGTAGTTACTGGTAGAGTATTCACCTAGTATGCACAGATTCCTTTATTCCATCTCTACCATTGTAACTAAAAACTGGGTCAAAATTGAATTAAATGACATAGTAGTAAACATTTGTTAAAACAGTTCCAATTGTAATTGGTAGCCATATCTTTCCATTGTAGAAATGGAAGTCATTGTTTTTAAACATAGTTTTCTTTCTACTTATTTTAAATTCTGATAACTTTTGGATTGATATACAGAAGTTTGTCTTATTTTATGTGACTGTGTCTTCTGTAGGAGTTAACGTCTGCATTAGCAACAGAAGATACATCCTTAGAAGGTTCATCATTAGCTGAGAGTTTGAGAGCTGCTGCAGAAGCTGCTGTATCACAGACTGGATTTAGTTATGATGAAAGTACGGGATTATATTTTGATCACAGCACTGGTTTCTATTATGATTCTGTAAGTGTCTTGGATTTTTTTTTTTTAATACCAAATCGTTATATATTTAACTGCCTGTTAGCAAACGCTAAGCTGAAGTAAAAGCAACATATGGCATTTAAAAATTATGTTTTATTCAAAGCTCTTTGACAAAAGGATTATAAAATAGCTTGTGATGCTACCCTTTTAGATTTTTGAGTAAGATAAGTTGCTAATTGTGATTATTACAGATCAATATTTTAGAGTAATCTAAATTTTTTTTTTTGTGTGTGTGTGTAATTTTGGTGATTAAAATCCATGGCCTTATGCATGCTCAGCAAGTATTCTACCACTGAGCTACCTCCTGAGCTCTTTTTTTATTTTATTTTGAGACAGGATCTCAATAAGTTGCTTAAGCTGACCTTGAACTTGTAATCATTCTTCTCTGCCTCCTATCTAGGATTATAGGCATGCACTGTTGTACCTGGTTCCTAATAACCTTTTATATGTAAAGTAACATGTTACAATGAATTTTTATTAGTCAAATTAGATCATTAATTGTTTTAAAATATTTAAGAACCTAAGTGTATATATTTTTATTTAAGAAAGTGAAATTGTTAATTATAGGTTAGGGGTGAGATTTAAATTTTCAAATTATTTATTTATTTATTTTTAGTACTGGGGATTGAACCTAAGGGTGCTTTTAACATTGAGCCACATCCCTAGTTGAGATTAGAGATTCCATTAGTACTGTTTAAAAGTCTTTCATGAAGAGATTTTTTTCCCCATGGGAGTATGCTAATTGACATTACTATTTAATGTTCAGAAAGTTAAACTCTTATCCAAAGCTATTATTTGGTTTTAAGGAAAATACTGTTTCCAAGTAGAAATTAGGCTTTGTCATTTTTCTACCTTCCTGCCTGTATCTTTCCTCTTGACATCTGTTCTGTAAGTACATTCTGTATGTTATATTTCTAAGTAGACTAGAAACATTCTTATTTTGCCAGTGTGGTACTAGTTTTCATTTTAATTAAATAACTTTTTTCTTGTATTTTGCAAATGCCTATGTATTGGATTGACATAAATATCAAACTTTAAAGGTCTAAGTTATAAAAGTTCCTTTATACCTAGAAATAAAATGAGAAAGTGTCATTAAATTTCTTAAAGGAAAGATGGTGAAAATTCTAAATATTTTTAAAAATCTGCAAAATGTATGGATTAAAGATGACGTATTGCTGGGCATTGTGGCTCATGCCTATAATCCCAGCAGCTGGGGAGGCTGAGACAGGCGGATCATGAGTTCAAAGCCAGCCTCAGCAACTCAGAGACCCTGGCTCTAAATAAAATATAAAAAAGGGCTGGGGATGTGGCTCAGTGGTTAAGTGCCTCAGGATTAAATCCCTGATACCGAAAAATAAAATAAATAAATTGTAATAGTTAGAAAAATAAATTAATAAATAAGTAAATAAAATAAAACTATCCTTTTCAGAAAGTTTTGCTCCATCTCAGTACATCATATTTTTAGGTGTGTTCTGTATGGATTTATGATATAAATAAAATATAACTGACTCAGTCAAATTTTGGTTTTGGAGTCTTAACCAGTGTCTCATAAATGTAGGTGATTACATAATTTTATCTTTATGGTTTTTAATTCATAATTTGCTAAAATTCATTTGCACATGACTGTCCTACTCAAGTCTTCCTTACTTTAATATAGAATTAATTAGTGAAGGCAATTGTTTACCAGGTTCTTTCTATAGAGTGTTATGTTGTGGTTTTTATAAGTTTTTTTTCTCCCCCTTAAAATTTTCTTACTTTTTTTAATAAACATTAAAGGTAAATCTTGTGTTATTAATACTGAGGGTAGGGGTTGGGGGTTGATGTTATCAGACCATTATTGTGTGGTCATTAAGAATGATGAGTCTGAAATTGCTTCCATATGCAGGTTTTCTAATGCGTGCCTCAGTTTTCATATTTTCAAAAAAGTTTCTTATTATCATTTTTTTGTTAATGTATCAAGTTGAGCCATAAGAAAGTTCAATTTCTTTTAAAGTGAAAAATCATCAAATCGTGGCCATTTCATGTGATTTCATTTAATGTTTAGATTTGCTTTTCATACTAGGAAAATTAAAGCAGATATTGGTAAAGTATTTTGGAAAATTTTTCATATTCTTTTAACTCAGTATCTTCTGAAAATACTACAGTAGTTAAAAGACACACATTTACTGTATTTGAATGGATTTGAAATTTCTGTTAGGTTTGTTTTTTTACTGTATTTTATCATAGATAAATAGAATTTATTGTTTTCTTGACTTTGAAAGGAAAATCAACTATATTATGATCCTTCCACTGGGATTTATTACTACTGTGATGTGGAAAGTGGTCGATATCAATTTCATTCTCGAGTAGACTTGCAACCTTATCAGACTTCTAGTACAAAACAAAGTAAAGATAAAAAATTGAAGAAGAAAAGAAGGGATCCAGATTATTCTATAACAAATGAGGAAAAGGTAATGTCTTTTTAATTTTAAAATGTTACATAATTTCGATAATGTAAGTAAGGCAGCATTTTCTTATGAAACTGAAAATTGTTCTATAACTGATTTTCAATAACATTTTTTAAAATATCAGAATGCAACAATCAAAAAGTTAAGATGGAGTGACCATGGCCTTTTCACAAATTCTCAATCACTAGATAAAGAAGATATGTCTCAAAATTTGGAGGAGGTAAATTTAGGGCAATATTTGCTTTATTTTAAAGATACTTTTAAACCTCACTTTTTGTAGGTGAGAATATATGGATGTGAGCAGTGGTGTGAAGAGACTAGAGTAAATAACTTGAAATGTACATTGTTCCTGAATGCCTACCTGCAAGCCCTTTCTCATCTCTTAGTGGGTATCTAACATTCTATACTGGCAAATAGCTTATTGAAAATAGCACTTTGGACAGTTTCACTCATTTTTCCCCTATACGGTTGTTTAATAAACAATAGTAACAAAATACACAGATTTTATATATGATCTCATATATACATATATATGTGTGTATATATGATATCTATATATGTATATGTATTTTTTTGGGCGGGGGGCTGTAATTTACATGGCCTTCAAAGCTCCTAATAGTTTTTCAGCTTCTTGTCTTTGATGAATTTGTATTACTGGGAGTGTATATACTTTATCACACTGCAAAAGCTTACCTAGTCTCCAAACTGAATTTATGCTGCTATTAAAAATATGTGTATAAGATGCTATCATATTTTTATAAAATAATGGAAGAATATACGGATTCACTTCATCATATTGTTCTAAGATAGAAAATTCAGAGTGTGTTACTAACTTAAGGGAAAAGAGGAATATAATTGCTTCTCCAAGGCTAAAATAACAGAGTTGTCTGTTGTATAAAATGGGGACTATAATTATTTATTTTATTTTTATTTTTAGTGGAGCTGGGGATTGAACTCGGGGCCTTACACATGGTAGGCTGAGCTTATACCCCATGTGTTGTTTTTTTGAAAGTCAGTACAAGAGTTAATTTTAAGTTTTCTTACCACAAAAATATGTAATGCATATGTTAAATAGCTTGATTTAGTCATTTGATGTCTATATAATTCATTTATATATATCATGTTATATATGATAAAAATTTATTTGTGTATTAAAAATAATAGATATGGGACTGGGGTTGTGACTCAGTGGTAGAGCACTTGCCTAGCATGTCCGAGGCACTGGGTTTGATTCTCATGCACCACCTATAAAAATAAATTAAAAAATAAAGGTCTGTAGGCTTCTTGATGTACAAGAGTAATAAAGTACTTAATAGCAACAGAATAAGAACAGAATGTGTTGTAATGCCAGAGGTATATCTACATAAAATTAATGAAAAAAAATCTCCAAGAGTTTGCATAGAATAACAAGAGTGTCTAACTGTGTGATTGAATTTAGGGTGATTTTTTTTTCCTTTTTTCTTCCCTTTAAATATGTAGTTTCTAATTTATTTTTTAATATAATTCACAAAGTATATATGTATGTAGGGTGAAGAGAAAAGAGTAAAGAGTAAAAATCTCAAAAAAATGGTTCATTGACAACCAAAAGAAAAAGTTAAAAAAAATAATAGATTTGTTTTTTTCCATAAAGCATGCTGACTATACCTGTACAAGTTAATAATAGTACAATGCTTATGCCATATAAGTTAAAATTTTGGAAAAAGGAAGATATAAAATTTAGAATAAAAGATAATATAATTTGTCTATATTTTAAAACTTGGGGCACTATGAAGCCTACTTTAAAAATAATCAGGTACATTTCGATTTTTAAATTCATGTATATGTAAAATCAGTTCTATATTTTATTTGCATATTGACTTGCTATTTGGTAAGAGATTGAAAGGAAAATTTAAAGTAGGTAGGTGCTTTCTCTAGCCCTACACTGTCCAATAAGGTAGCTCTCTTAGCTCCATGTGGCTCTTGACCTTTTGAAATGAAGCTAGACCAAATTTGGTATGTTGTATGTATAAAATATGTCTGGATTTTGAAGTCTTCTTAGAAAAAATGGAAACGTTCTCATTAATAATTTTTCTTTTTAAAGTACGGCCTCTAGGAAATTTAAAACTACAAATGTGGCTTATGTTATATTTTTATTCGATAGTATATTTTTATAGTATAGGTTATAACATGGTCCAAGCAATACATATTGACCGCCTGGACGGAGTAATATTAGGACATTGAGAATAAATAGGGGAGACAGATTTGGAATCAGTTGTAGATGGAGTCTGTAGCACTTGGTAATTGACTCCATGTAGTGGTTAAGGGGTGTCAATGATAGGTATAAGATTTTTAATTTGGATAATAAGAGGATGATAATGTCATTCATTAACTGAGAAGAGGAATATGAGAGAAAGAGTAGGCACAGTTTATAACTTTTGTTTTTTCACTATACATTATATCTTTACATTCATTGAAACTTCATATAATAATAAAAGAGACTGATGTTTAAAGTTATTATCCCCTGCTTCCACATATCTATTCCTTTCCAGGATTTGAATTCAGAAGATCAGAAAGCCTCCAGTGTTGAATATGTAAACTGCAGTGAAGGAGAAAATGTGAAAAAGAAGGCCAAAATAGACATTCATCACAAAAATAATTCCCCTAAACTCACTGTTCCAGTTAGTGGAAATGCTATAGCATCTCCTCTTAATGAGAACATCTGTAATTCAGCTTCACTTAAAGATGAGAAAATCTTAGAGAGTGATAGTGAGCCAGAAGAAGGTGAAATTACAGACTCTCAAACAGAGGACAGTTATGATGAGGGTAATACCAGTGAAGACAGTGTAACTGCAGAAGAAACAGAGGAGGAAGGTAAGTAAGTAACCATTGAGTTTTAATTAAATACAACTCAGTCTGGTAATTATAAAAGAACAAAACAGTTAAAAGTGTTAGTAACTCATAGAATATCTGCCCAAAATAAAGTGAATGTTTTGTTGATATTGTTGAAAATTATGTGAACTTACTTGGTAAATTTTAGAAAGAAGAATGTGAATAAATGAATAATACTTTGGACCTTAAGAAAGTTTCATTGTATCAAATAGCCTAATCAATAGAACAGAAAACCAAACTTCCTACACTCTAACTTGAAAGTATATATTAAAGCTATTTAGTGGATTGGATACTTTTTACAACATATGAAGAAAAAGTAAGTTTTGTTTAAAAAGTGTAGCTCATGAATTCAGTTACATATGTATTATGGCAAATCTAGTATTTTTTACACACAGATATAAAGGCATACTTTTAAAACACAGGATTTCATATTATAGTATATGAATTAATTTTGTTCTTTTGTTCTTAGTGGGATTTCTCTTATTTTTAATAAGTGGACTAAAATTTTCTAGCTTAAAATAAAAAAAAATTTGTTTGAGAATATTTTCAAATTTCAAGACCTTAAGAAAGTTAGTTTATTTATTTTCTGATAGATGCTTAATGTACTGCACACCTTATGCTATTCACTGTAATAATAGCATTAGGCTTATTCATTCTTATATAAATATCACAGAATTAAAGACATTTGTTTTAGTTGGATTGAAAGTTTTTTGTTTGTTTGTTTTTTGTATGGTAGGCAAGCACTGTACCACTGAAGTCCACCTCCAACTCCAGAATTAAGATTTTTGACCAGTACTTTTTTTTTTTTTTTGTACTTGGGATTGAACCCAGGGGCACTTAACCACTGAGCCACATCCCCAGCCCTTTTTATTTATTTATTTTTTTTCCTGAGATAGCATCTTGCTAAGTTGCTGAGGACTTTGCTAAGTTGCTGAGGCTGGCTTTGAACTTTTGATCCTCCTGCCTCAGCTTCCTGAGCTGCTGAGATTATAGGTGTACACCACTGTGCCCAGCAATCAGTACATTTTTTATTTGAGTATGTGTGGTACTGGGGATTGGGTTCAGGCCTCGTGCTTACTAAGACCATGCTTTACCATTGAGCAATAACCCTGGTCCTGATGAAAAACATTTTTTGTTCTGTTTTGTTTTTAAGGATGCCTCCTTTATATCCAGGTAAATTTTATTTTATTTGCATAGCATTTGAATTAATGTTTGCCTATTTCTTTCCTTGGCAGATGAAGAAAAAATTTGGCCCCCATGTATTAGAGTAATTGTTATTAGATCACCAGTGCTGCAGACAGGATCTCTTTTTATTATTACAGCTGTAAACCCTGCTACAATTGGAAGGTAAAAATGGTTAATATTATTATAGCATTCTTTAATTTATTTCAGAGAAGCTTTATCATGCTAGTATTATGTATCAAACATTGTTTTATGTGCTGTGGATACAAGGAGGACTAAGGTAAAGTTTCTACCCAGAGAAAGCACATTTGAAGAAAAAAGGACATATAAACAAAGAATTACTATGTGAAAGCATAGCAAATCTAAAATAGCAGTAAGGATAATCTATAATCAAGAGATCTAACATGAGGCCTTGCCTTTCAACATCCACTTAAAAAAATTCTTACCATATCAGTCTTTAAGTATTTTATTTATATATGCTTCAAAAATTGTTAATGACACTCTACTCAATTCTGCAGAGAAAAAGATATGGAGCATACTCTCCGAATCCCTGAGGTTGGTGTCAGTAAGGTAAGATCTTTGATTTCTCAAGTATAGCCTCCTAGATATAATTTTAAAAATCATCATTTCATTAAAATTTTAAAAAATCATTATAGTAGAAAGTTTAAAGTTTTTCTCATTAAATAAAAAAATTAATGTTTAGTATAGTTATGGTAATAAAGGCAGTGCAAATTTATTTATTGCAATGTTGAGGAAATAAAAATTTTTTATCACAATTTCAGTAAACTAAATTTGTGCGTGTGTGCACGAGAGAGAGAGAGAGAGAGAGAGAGAGAGAGTGAGTTTGTGGGTGTGTGTGTAGGGGGCGAGTTGCAGCGGAGACAAACAGGCTGATCTTGAACTTGTGAGTTCAAATGATCTTCCTGCCTCAGCCTCACAAGAAGCTGGGACTAGGGGCTGGGGTTGTGGCTTAGCAGTACAGCTCTCGTCTAGCACGTGCGAGGTGCTGGGTTTGATCCTCAGCACCACATAAAAAATGAATAAATAAAATAAAGGCATTGTGTTCATCTACAACTAAAAAAATATTTAAAAAAAAAAGGAACTGGGACTATAGGCATGCTACTGCATCTTGCTAATCTGAATCAGGAGTAGAAAATGTGGATTTATTTAATCTAAGTGTTAAAATGGTAGTCATTTGACACATGTTTTTTGAGCAAATATGATACAGTAGACCTAGATTCAGGCTACTCTAGTAGGTATAACTTTGGGCTCAAAGTATGCTGCCCAATCTGCCTCCTGCCTCCCTCTCCTAAGCTCTTGGTCTTGGAATGGAACTCAGGGCTTCTAGCATGTTCAGCAAGCACACTATCCTTGAGCTACATCTCCAGCCCAGAGTCCAAAATATTTTATAATTTATGAATAATTTTATCGTCTACCACCTGTGGCTCTTATTTTCCAGTTGAGCCTCCAGTGGCTTCAGGGAAACAAACAGTGGTTTTTTAAAAACAAACAATAAAAATAGAATTATGATTTAAGATAAAAATAGAAAGACACAAGCCAGGCTCAGTGTCCTAGACTTGTAGTCCCACCACTTGAGAGGCTGAAGCCAGAGGATCATTTGAACGCAGACATTCAGAACCAGATTGAGCAAGACAGCAAAACCCTCTTTCAAACAAAACAGAACAAAACAAACCCCAAAAGATTTAGCTATTGAGGCTTTGTTATAAAGTTCATATCTCTTTCTTTTTTTTCCCTTCTTTTTGAACTTTTTCCTGTTGTTTTTCCTTCTCCCTTCTTATGGTTGCTAACTCTTTTTATTCCTTTGCTAAATTTTATTTATTTATTTATTTATTTATACATACATACATACATACATTGCCAGGGCCTTGCACATGGTAGGCAAACCTGCTATTACTGACTATACCTCTAGTTCCCATTTTGTTTTTATTTAATGGAGTAGAATATCAATCTAAAATAGATTTATATGATTTTTGCTTTTAGGGAATGAAATTTGATTCCACTTATTAGTTTGAAAGCCTAATTACTTTTACAATTTTGGTATTTGTTTAGATGAAGGAAAATTCTGATAATATTAACTCTAATCAAATTATCTTACATTTAAAAATTTTTCTATGACCCATGTTTCCTGTTCTGCAAAGAAAACTTAATCTGTAATTTAAGTAGTAAAGAAGATCTTCTCCACCATCAATCTAAAATATAGGTAGTTCCTTAGTGACATCTGTTTTTTTTCTTTTAAATTAATATCCATTGGTGGAATAGCTAGTTTGTTGGCAAAATTGGTACTACATATCTATGTGGATGAAAAATACTTATTGAAAAAACCCCTCATATTAATGTTATGGGAACAAACAAATATTCAGATATTTAACCCCAGGACAGATTTCCTGAGTTAAAAATATGACTAAAGCCACACAATAGTTATGACTAAGTATGAAGTACTTCATAGTAAGTATAAAGTAGGCTAAATAGTTTGTTTTTAGTTGTTGATAGACCTTTATTTTATTTATTTATATGCAGTGCTGAGAATTAAACCCAGTGCCTCACACATGCCAGGCTAGTGCGATACTGCTGAGACCCAGCCTCAGCCCGTGGATAAATAGTTTTGACTAAATATGAAGCTTTTGTATGTTAAAAAAAAAGTTTAAGAGCCTGACTGGGACAGCCACAACAAATGTGACAAAATATATTTCCTTTTTACTTTAAAAATTGCACAAAAGTTTATGTTCTCAAACCCCATTGTGACACTGATAGGTAAGTGAGCAAAGGATTTTCACAGTAGGCAATTCACAATAGAGGAAATATCGTGATTAATAAATGAAAAACATTCAATCTTTCTAGTAATCTAAACAATAGAGAAGAAACCAATTTGTCATTTTTTTCATCATATTCATTAAAAGTATTTACTATTGTTGGGAGATAATTTAGAAGAGTTATTTGGAATAGGATTTAGCAGTGTCAAAAGACTTGAAACTCTTTAAACCCTTAGATATTGTTATTATTCTGAACAGCCTAATTTTAAAAAAATACACAAAGGACATAAAGAGAAAAGTTATAGATAAACCCAAATGGTTAATACAAGGTTTTTAGTAGTAATCAGAGAAATGAAAATTAAAATCACAATGATAAGATTTCATTTCATACCTGCAAGGTTAACAAAAATTTAAATTCTGACAATACCAAGTTTTGGTTAAGGATGCTTAGAGTGACAAGAATTCTCATAGAGTCCTTGTGGGAATATAATCAGCACTTTGGAAAGCAATATAGCTTCCCTGTCACACATGAAGTCCTGAGTTCAATCCTCAGCACCACATAAAAACAAACAAACAAATAAAGCAATGTGGCAATATCTAGATTAAGATTTGCATATGTTATGATTTAGTAATTATTTTCCTAGGTTTATACCCTAGAAAAACACTTGAATGATACACAAAGAGATTAAATGTATAAGAAGCCTCAGCAATTAAAATAAATAAATAAAACCCTAAAAAACATGGATGTTCATTTTTAGAAGACTATATTGTAGGTTTTACAGCCATATAGCAGGTTCAGCAAAGTGAGTACAGTACAACTCTGCCCCCAAACTGGATGAACCTCATGATATAATGTTAAACCTAAGAGGCAAAGATGAATGTAAAACAAAATGCTGTGGAACCAGGAAGGAGTGATCAGTCTTGAGTACTGATAATCTGGAAAATGCTGAAAAGTTGGCCTTCAGTGTTTCAAATTACCTTTTTATTAAAATTTTTAATAATATGGACAACTACATTAGGTGAAAAAATTTAAATAATATTAATAATCTCAAGTATGTTTAAAAAGTAAAACAGGATATATATTAAATATAATAGTAGTTAAAAGTGAAGGGTTGGAATATAGCTCAGTGGCAAAGCATCTGACTTGCATTCCCAAAGCCCTGGGAATGAAAAAAAAAAAAGTGAAATTGTAGATGAATTTTCTTTCTATAGCCTTTATTATTTCTACCAGAATCATGTATAATTTGTATTCAGAAAACTGTTTTAAAAATGATGAAATTTAATCAAGTATGGTGGCACACACCTGTGATCCTAGTGACTTTGGAAGCTGAGGCAGGAGGATTGCAAGTTCAAAGCCAGCCTCAGCAACTTCATAAGACCTTTTCTCTAAATAAAACATAAAAAGGTCTGGGGATGTGATTCAGGGATTAAAAGCACTTGGGTTTGGGCTGGGGATGTGGCTCAAGTGGTAGCGCGTGCTAGCCTGACATGCGTGCGGCCCAGGTTTGATCCTCAGCTCCACATACAAACAAAGATGTTGTGTCCGCCAAAAACTAAAAAATAAATATTAAAATTCTCTCTCTCTCTCTCTCTCTCTCTCTCTTTCTTCAAAAAAAAAAAAAAAAAAAAAGAGCACTTGGGTTCAATCCCTGGTACCAAAAATAAATAATCAAGACTAAAGCCCACTTCATTATATCATCAGTGGTTTTTTGTTTTGGTTCTTTTTTCCTCATATTTTTTTTAATTAAAGTATTATAGGTACACATAATAATGAGATTTGTTGTTATATATTCATACATGCACACAGTATAATAATGTAACTTGGCCAGTATATATTCCCTACTGTTTCCCCTTTCCCTCCCTTCTCTCCCCCAGTCCCTTTCCTGTAGTCTATTGATATCCCTTTCATTTTCATGAGATCCCTTGGCAACTTTTCTTATCCTTTTCTTCTCAGTTTCCACATCTGAGAGAAAACCCTTGACTTTCTTAGTATGGCTTATTTTGTTTAATATAATGTTCTCAAGTTCCATCCATTTTTCCTGCAGATGATGTAGTTTCATTCTTCTTTATCACTGTATAAAACTCCAGTGCAGTTTTTTTAATACAATTATCTATTGACATACACTTAGGCTAGTTTCATTGTTTCAACTATTGTGAATTGTGTTGTTATAAAGATGGGTATAAATTTATAGTGATAAATATATGATGCTGACTTTATTTAATACGTAAGGATAAACTCCAAGGAGTTGTATAGCTGGATCGTATGGTGGTTCTATTCCTTATCTTTTTTTAAAAAATATTTTTATATATATTTTTTATTTATATATAATAGCAGAATGTATTATAACTCTTATTACATATATATAGCTCAATTTTTTATATCTCTGGTTGAACACATAGTATACTCACACCAATTCTTGTCCTCATACATGTACTTTGGATAATAATGATCATCACATTCAACCATCATTAATTATCCCCTGCCCCCTCCTTTTCCCTCCCACCCCCTCACAAATCTATTTTTAAAGTTAAAATTTGTCAAAATAGGGGTGCAAACATGGACCATACATAGTGCCATTTGGAGTCAATAGAAATGTAAAAACGGTAAAGATTCATTTTGAAATCATAGCTGCATAAAATTAATTGTAGTACATATTATATTACTTTGATAATTTCATAGCCACTTCCTTTTGCTATTTCTGTGAGCTTTACCATCGTTTAGTTGATCTGCAGTTCTCTTCTCATGTATTTCGTTGAATATAACATTATCATACAAAGTATGTGCTAATTGACTGTTTATGTTATTGGTAAGGCTTCCAGTAGATAGCAGGAAGCCTTACCAATAACATAAACCAATAACCTGGGGGATTTTCAGAAGGTAGGAGCTTTAATTTACCGTTCTTTTATCTCTCTTATTCAGCACAATAGTGACCCTTCAATAAACATTTATCCAATGACTAAGTACTGATACTGTTGCCATTTCCTAAACATGGACCATAAAAATAACTTAAGAAAAACTTGTAGTAGCCATAGGAGCTAGAAAGGATAGATTAGAGACATGAAAGAGAAATTCCATTACAGAAGCAACAAATTCGGACTTGGGTTTGGGTTTTTTTTTTTTTTTTTTTAATATTTGTTTTTGTTTTATTTTTTTTATCAGCAAAGTAACATGTTTTATTGAACATGTTACAAGAATTTAGTCAAAAAGATCAAAGCCCATGTCTTCATCGAATTCTTCAGATTCTTCTTTCTTTGCTTCCACTTTCTTCTCAGCTGGAGCAGCCCCCATGGAGGGAGTAGGACCTCCTGCTGGTGTTGTACCAGCTGCTGCAGTTGGCCCACCAGCCCCTAAGTTGCTAATATTTTTAAATTTTTGATGTACCTTTATTTTTGATTTATTTATATGAGGTGCTGAAGAGCGAACCCAGTGCCTCACACATGCTAGGCTAGTGCTCTGCCACTGAGCCAAACCCCAGCCCCTCCATTCCTTGTCTTTTGAGGACTCTACACAGTTCTTTCCATACTGGTTGTACTAATTCACAATCTCACCAACAGTGTAAAAGTGTTCCATTTTTCCACATCCTCTTCAGCATTTATTTATTTTTGGTGGAACTGGAGATTGAACTCAGGGCCTCACATGTGCTAGGCAAGCACTTTTACCACTGAGCCACATCCCTAGCCCTTAGCATTTATTATTGTATTCTTTTTTTTATTTTTTTTTTTGGTACCAGGGATTGAACTCAGGGGCACTTAACCACTAAGCTGAGTTGCTTGGGGCCTCAATAAGGAGCTGAGGCTGGCTTTGAACTCTCGATCCTCCTGCCTCAGTCTTCGTAGCTGCTAGATTACAGGCATGTGCCACCATACCATATTATTATATTCTTATTGGCTGCCATTTTAACTGAAATGAAATGAAATTTCAGTATAGTTTTGATTTGCATTTCCCTAATTGCTAAAGATGTTGAATAATTTTTTCATTTATTTGTTGGCCATTTTGTATTTCTTCTCTTGAGAAATGTCTGTTTAGATTATTCGCCTATTTAATAATTGGGTTATTTGTCTTTTGGTTTTAAGTTTTTGGAGTCCTTTATATATTTCTGAATATTAATCCTGTTCGAAGAGCAGCTAGCAATGATTTTTTCCCATTCTTTCTTCACATTCTTGTTTCCTTTGCTGTGCAAAGCTTTTTGATTTGATGCCATCACATTTATTAATTCTTGGTATTATTTCCTGAGCTTTAGGAATCTATTGAGGAAGTCGTTGCCTATGTCTATATTTCAGAATGTTAACCCTATGTTTTCTTTTAGGAATTGCACAGTTTCTGGTCTAATTCCTAGGTCTTTGATCCATTTTGAGTTGAGTTTTGTGAAGGGTGATATATAGGGATCTAGTCCCATTTTTCTACATTGTTATCCATGCTTTAAAACACACACACACACACACACACACACACACACACGAAAAACCATAGTACTTTTTTTTTTTTTAGTACTTTTTAATTGTTTGGTTTCTTTTCTCTTAAGTTTCACGCAGAAATTTATTTTGATCATGACTTACAAAGCTATGTCCTTGTGGATCAAGGCAGTCAGAATGGCACAATTGTTAATGGAAAACAGATTCTTCAGGTGAGTGAATATGTATTATTTGCCTGTACTTATTTTTATTAAAACTAACTGAAATTATTTTAAAACTGAACTGAAAGCTTTTATTCCTTTAGCCATAGTCGTTATAAATATCGTTAGATTCAGATCAGTGTTGAAGTCCAAATGTGTTACTTGGAAGGAAATTTTCAGGAAGGACTAAATCAAAGTACATAATGAGTGGATTCTTAGCTGTTGAATTTGGGGTTCTAATGATATATCTGTGCCTTATTTTTAGATATGTATATACTGTAAAACTATTTAAATATTCTTACATAGCTTTAGGGGCCTTTTTATTTTCCTTTTTGCAGTTTTGTGGATTGAAACTTGGGCCTTGTGCATGCTAAATAAATAATCTACCAGTGAGCTACACTCCCAGTGTTTATTTTTTTCTTTTTAATTGTTTTAATGGAAATGTTCCTAAACTGGAAACTCCTTGAAAGCAGAGGTTATATGTATCCAGTTAATATTCATATATCTTTAGCATGTAACAAAGTTCTTGGCATATAGTGAAAAAATATACAGAATTAGAAGAGAGAGGCCTTATTTTTATTAAGAGTAGCAAATGAAAAAAAATTATTGAGAAAAGAAGAGGGAGGAAAAAAAGGAGATATGGCATACTTATCCCTTTGTCCTAATACTTCATCTTTTTGACTGTAATGATAATGTGTTTTGGTACCAAGTTGTTTGAAGTTCAGAGTTGGGTGTTTCTTTTGGTTTGGGCACGAAGTTAAGGAGATTTTTATGTTTTAATAAGATAGAAATTATAAATTGCTCAGTTCAGGGATCTTCTCCACTGTAGAAAACTTTTACTTTTCTTGGTGCTGAGGTTTGAATCCAGGACCTGTTAAGCATGCTGTCTACCACTGAGCTATATTCCTAATTTATTGTAGATTATTATTTATGGGTCATTCATGAAGTTATAGAAGTGTGTGCATATCTCATTGAGAACCATTTTAAATATTTATTTTAATCTGACATTACTTATAGTGGACATAAAATACAATATGTGACTGTTTTGGTTTGTTTTATTAAATTTTCTCCCTCTAGCCAAAAACTAAATGTGATCCTTATGTACTTGAGCATGGAGATGAAGTGAAAATTGGAGAGACTGTGTTGTCCTTTCACATTCACCCTGGCAGTGATACCTGTGATGGCTGTGAACCAGGGCAGGTTAGAGCTCACCTTCGCCTTGATAAGAAAGATGAGTCTTTTGGTATGTGAAACATATTGTTAAACGTGGTATGACTGATACATCTTTAAAATATTTAGTTCTAACACTTAGTTAATATATTTAGTGACTTAAGCTGGGCATGGTGTCACAGCCTTTGTCCCAGCATCTTAGCACGCTGAGAAAGAAGGACAATAAGTTCAAAGCCAGCCTCAGCAACTTAGCAAGGCCCTAAGTAACTTAGCAAGACCCTGTCTCAAAATAAAATATATAAAAAATATTTGAGGTAAATATGTGTTAATTAGCTTGATTTGGCCATTCTGCAATGTGTGTATATATTAGAATTTCATCATGCATATAATATATATACAAGTTTTGTCAATTCAAGTGAACAGATGATTTTAAAAGTGACATAGTAAAGATTCATTTCCTCTTTTTTTTTTTTTTTTAATCTTCATTTTGTGGTGCTAGAGTTTGAAACTAGGACCTCACTCATGCTAAGCACATGCTCTGTCTATATCCACAGCCTGGTTTCCTTTTAATATCTGTTTACTGATGTGAGAAAGGTATCCATAGTTGAATCTTGTCTTTTTTTTTCCTGGTACTGGGATTGAACCCAGGGCCTTACACCTGCTAGGCAAGTGTTCTACCAATGAGTTATTTCCCTGGCCTGCCTTTTTTATTTAACACTAACATAGAAAATATTGTACCAAAAGTGTTAAGGGTTATTTGTTGATGGGTTTTCTGTTCTATTGATAGTTGATATTTGTATATTGTTGGTATATGCCAATTTTTAAAATAATAAATATCAATCTGTAGGGTATTGCTGTAGTGCTTTAATCTCACCTATCTAAAGCCTCAGAAGTTTAAGTAGAGACTTTGAACAAGTAAGCAGTCATCTTTTTAGACATCACTTTTTCTTATAAATAAAAAGTATGCATATTCATTGATTAATTTTTCTAATTAATTTGCAAGTGAATGTGGCCCATTACATAACAACATGAATCTTTGGTTTACTTTCAAAATAGGTTAAGTTTCCAAATAGGGTACTAATATTACCAATGTTTTGCCTTTTGTGTGTGTGTGGAGGGGTACTGGGGATTGAACCCAGGGGTCCTCTACCACTGAGTTATGTCGATGCCAGCCTTTTAAGTTAACATTAGTATTAACTTTCTACAAAGTCTATTATATGTATTGGATTTTTTTTAAAACCAAAGACAATTTTTTCTTTTTAGTTGGCCCAGCATTAAGTAAGGAAGAAAAAGAGTTGGAAAGAAGAAAAGAATTAAAGAAAATAAGGGTAAAATATGGTTTGCAGGTAAGGATGTTAAATATTGTCTCATATGTTGAACTGTACAATTGGTTTTGAATAGAAATGCCTTCAGAATGCTAAGTACATTATATATAATAAAAGAACTATTTAGTGTGATTTTGAGGTTTATGTAATTTCTATTAGTTTTGGTATTCATAATCTAATAACTGCTGAGGTTAGAGTAGGAAAATGGTAATCATAATCTGCATTGAGTAGACATTTCTGGTTTTTAAAAAATTTGCATTAAGATGCCATAGAAAAACATAAAAGAATAATTTTATCTGATCACAAGACTTATTATAAACTAGCAACTAAGACATTATCATACTGGCATAAAGATAAAGCATATAGCTGATGGAACTTGTGTCTAGGAAAATGTAAATAAGTATATATATATGCACACAAACACACATATACATTTTTATATGTACATATATATATATATGGACAATTGATTTTAAACAAGGATATGAAAGGTTGTTTTTTTCCATTAAATATTGCTAGAATAATTGAATGGCAATATGTAAAAGAAAGAATGAACAACAGCAACAAAGAATGTTGATCCATGTCTTATATCTTGTACAAAAATTACAGATATAAATGTAAAATCTAAAACTTTTAAACTAGAAACCTTTTAATAAAAAATAAGGTTTATCTAACACCAAAAGCACAATCTATAAGAATAAATTGATAATCTACACTTCCTCAAGTTTAAAACTTCATTTATAAGAATGAAAAGACAAGCCATAGACTGGGAAATATATTTGCAAATCGTGTCTGATAAAAGACATATATCTAGAACATATAAACTCAAAACTCAGTAATGAGAGAACAGTTAAAGAATGGATTGTCTTGCACAGTGATGGACATCTATAGTCCCAGCTACTTGGGAGATTGGCTCAGAAGGATCACTTTAGCCCCAGAGCAAAAGGCCCAGTTTGGGTAACTTTTTTTTTTTTTGGTAAACCAAGGATTGAACCCAGGGGTGCTTAACCATGGAATCACATCTCTAGCCCTTTTTATTTTTCATTTTGAGACAGGGTCTTATTAAATTGTTAAGGACCTTGTTAAGTCACTGAGGCTCACCTTGAATTTGCAATTCTCCTGCCCCAGCCTTCCAAGTCTCTGGGATTACTGGGCAAAATATTTGAATAGACACTTTACCAAAGAAGATATGTAGATGGCAAATAAATATGAGAATACTTTCAGTATTTTAGGCCTTAAGGAAATGTTAATTAAAACCACAGTGAGATATTATTTAAACATCTATTGGAATGCTAAAAATTTTTAAACATATATTAGGTCGTAGAAGGTGAGAAACTGGAACTCACATACTGCTGTTAGGAATGTAAAATGTTGTAGCTGCTTTGGAAAAAAGTTTGGTTGTTTTTTAAAAAGCTTAATGGTTTGGGCTGTCCTTCAGGGGTAGAGCACTTGCTCAACATGTGCAAGACCCTAAGTTAGATCCCTAGCCCCACAAAACAAAACAGAAGTTAAAAATACACCTACTGGGCTGAGGTTGTGGTTCAGTGGTAGAGCGCTTGTCTAGCATGTGCGAGGCTCTGGGTTTGATTCTTAGCACCAGATATAAATAAGTAAATAAAATAAAGGTCCATGAACAACTAATAAAAATATTTAAAAAACTACACCTACTATGATTCATCCATTCCACTTCAGGAACGAGAAATTCAAGCATATTTTTTTATTTTGGCTTTTTAAAAAAATTGTTCTTTTTAGATATACATGACAGTAGAGTGTATTTTGACATACATGCATATTTTGATTCAGAGACTAATAAAGAAATGTTCATAGCTGCATTTTTTTTTTTAAAGGTGGTTCAAAGCTACATTTCATGTATTCTCTGTTGTGGTTGTAATTCACTTGTTAATTTGGGATAGTCTTTTTTGAGATCTTGTGCTATCCCAAAGTCTGAGTTACTTTATTCCTCTTCTAGGAGTGTGCTCAAGGACAGATAACTCTTCCTAGGATGAGGAAGAAAGGCAATACTGTTTCCCGAGGATTAAGGAAGGGGAGAGATTAAGGAGGAGCAAGGAGCAAGGAAGAGAAAGAAACATGTCCATTTAAAAAATAAGCTGTAGTGGCAGAGCAGTAGGGCTATATTTAAAGCATAAAGTAGACCACTGTTACATTTCCCACTGTCAATTTCTACATTCCTCTGGGCATGGTGGCACATGCCTGTAATCCCAGCAGCTTGGGAGGCTGAGGCAGGGGGATCATGAGTTTAAAGCCAGCCTCAGCAACTCAGCAAGACCCTGTCTCTAAATAAAATATTTTTAAAAAGGGCTGGTGATGTAGCTTAGTGGTTAAGCACCCTGGGTTCAATCCCTGGTATTAAAAAAAAAAAAATTCTACATTTCATTTCTATGGAAAAGTGGGCAATGACATCTCCAAGTTACTTTCTGATGAGAGAGGATGAAGTTTGGGAAAGTAACTCAAAGTCCTTCTTCTATATCAGGTGGAGTATGGACAGTTAAGAGTGTTCTGGAACAGGGCAGTGCATATGTCCACAATGGCAGATGGCAGGTGACTGGACAAGACAGTCAAGGATCATGCTAAGACAACAGTAAACAAGATAGCAAAGTATTACTTTTTTGTAAACAATTAGCACAAAAGCAATTAGTATTTCAGCCAGTCTCTGAAAATTATGAAGATAGTAATTTATAATCATATCAGTGAAAAACAGGAGTTTATCTATATAGGAGGTTAGGAAGATTTGTAGGTCTATGAGATGAGACTCAAGTTAACTCAGGACAAATCTATTAGGCATTCCTTACTTTATGTTTCCAACTTAACTTTTGGTAGGGCTGACACACATCTTAAGTTACATTTAAAAAAAGAAAAAACGTTGTCTTTCCTTTCAAATGTCCATGTAGGGCTATGCTTTGGTTTTATTCTTCTGTCAGGTGTTTTAAGACCAAGTTGGTCAAAATTGACCTTGTTCCTATCTACTGTTCCTATCTACTGTCAGCTGAGCCAGGCGCAAGACCCTGTTTCTAAATAAAATACAAAAAAGAGCTGAGGGTGAGAGGTGAGAGGTATAGTTCAGTGGTTAAGCGCCCCTGGGTTCAACCCCGGGACTAAAAAAAAAAAAAAAAAGAATCAGCCGAGATTCCTCAGATCACTCTTGTGAACACTTGCAAAGCTTGGCTCCTTTAGCTTTCCTTTACCAGTTGTGCCATCTGCCAGGATGGGTCAGGGTCTTGCTGACCGTACATGGCTTCCCTTGGAAGCATTAGGGACATTCTTCTATCCAATGACTCTCCTCTTTGCAGAATGTGCACTGGTTGGATTCTTGTTCTCTGGGGTCCTCTCGATCTCCCTAATCAGCAGATTGGGTGACTCACTGGAGTTGCAGGGCACAGAGAGGTGTCACATCATTCTCTGGGTCCTGGCTGGCCTTAGAGGGCAAGGGCCAAAATGTTGATTGCTTTTCCCTTGGCCGTTTTACTTCCTTGACTTTGGTTTCCAAGTTTTTTGTTTTAAACATCCAGCAGACCAGTCTTAAAGTGGAAGCAATGGGTTATAACTATATGGTTATAAATAAGTGGGTTATATCTATAATTTCAGTTACTCTTTCCTTTAATTGAAATCAGTATTAATACTGCAAGTCAGCATTCAAATTAATTAATGTTTTTCTGTGAGAAGTAATATTTCTGTAAAACCACTAACGGGCAATAGTTATAAAACAAAACTGACAATCGTAAATGTCCATTATACATGGATAAATAAACCACAGTACAGTTGTATAGTGGAAAACTATTTATTGATAAAAAAGGAAGAACTGTTGATATAGCCTACCACCTTAGTGAATCTCAAAATAATTATGTTGGGTGAAAGAAGACAGTCAAATGAGTACATACAGTGTGCTTTCACTTGTGAAGCAGGTTCACTGTCTACTAGTTTCCAACTAGTATTGAGTCTATTGAGAAAGATGACACTCGTATATAACCAGTTATGTGAAACAGATTTATTACTTATAGATAAGCAACAAGGAGTAGCAGAAGCTAAGATTCATATAAACTAGTCCCCAGGACTCAGAAACCTGATTCTGGGTGGATGGAGTGTCAACCATTTGTGTTCCACTTACACTGCAGATGAGGAACCCTAGAAAGCAACCTGCTTATACATGAAGTCATGTGACTCACTGGGCTGAAGTGTTGGAAGAAAATCCTGTTTCTAGGTGGGGACTGGAACAGAGCCTGGGCTCTTAAAATCAGTCCTTCCATATCTCAGGGTTTTACATTCCCAACACATTCCACAGTTAGTTTTAAGAACTACAAGTGAGAAAGGGGGAGAATTGGGTTGGTCCAAGGCTACGCAGAGAACTGTCCTGCACCATTTATATAAACTTTTAGATGAGCAAACTGAAATATTTTAACAAAAAGATTTTGTTTTCTGAACACAAAGGAGGATGGACACACAGGGAAGGTCTGGAGGATTGGGTTTCAAAAGGGATAGGGAGGGCTAGAAATGTAGCTCAGTGGTAGGGTGCTTGCCTTGATATGCAAGGCCCTGGGTTCTGTCCTTAACATTGCAAAAACAAACAAACCAACAAACAAAAACCAAACAACCAAAGATGGAAAGGGAAACTTTGGGGGAAGGTGGATGTGTTTATTTTCTTGCATGTAGTGATTATTTCATAGGTATGTCAAGTCTTCAAAGTATCTCATTGTACATTGAATGTATAATTTACTGTTGTTAATGATACTTCATTAAAGCTGTTAAAAAAGTTACCATTTAAATCCTTTAAGAAGAGCAGGAAGGAAATTAGTGTTTCCACTTTACTTTTGAAAAACTGAAGCTCATTGTCCCCAAACACTAAATGGCAGAGCTAGACATCATATAGGTATTAAGCATGATTGTCCAGTGCTTTTTACTCTTCATGATGATGTCGAATAAGAAGTTGCTACCACCCAACTTTCCATCATGTTGGCTTAGGTACCAACTTCCTCAACAAGACTCCTAAAACACAAGAGGTAAAATCAAGAATCAATAAATGGGATTGTTTCAAACTAAAAAGTTTCTTCACAGCAAAGGAAACAATGTGAAGATACAGCTTACAGAGTGGGAGAAATCTTTGCCTGTTGCACCTCACATATAGCAATAATCTCCAGGATATATAAAGAACACAAGAAACTTTACAACATTTACTCAATAAATGGGCAAAGGAACTGAACAGGCACTTCACAGAAGAAATATGAATGGTCAACAAATGTATGAAAATACTTTCAACATCTCTAGCAATTAGAGAAATGTAATTTAAAATTATAATGAGATTTCATCTCACTGCAGTTTAGAAGGAAATGATAGAGAATAAAATGTTCCCTGAAAATTTATCTATCTATCTACTTATTTATTTATTGGTATAGGAATGCTCAACCACTGAGCCATTTTTCCAACCCTTTTTATATTTTATTTTGAGATAGGGTCTCCCTAAGTTGTTATGGCCTTGCTAAATTGCCGAGTCTGGCTTTGAACTCCTGATCCTCCTGCCTCAGCCTCCCCAGCCACTGGGATTACAGGCATGCGCCACCATGCCTGGCTTTGGAAAATTTTGACTCAGTTTTTATATTGTCTTTTGGGGGGAAAAACTAACTTGGGTAGATGGTTTCATAATTTTCTTTTCTGTTTAATAACAAAACTTCTGCAATACTTTCCTTGAGTTATTCTTTAGTTCGTAGTATCTCTGGATCAATGTCATAGTTTTTATGTAAAGATCAATTAGAAGCAGACATGTTGGCATGCAGGGAATCCCAGCAGCTCTGGAGCCTAAAGCAGGATGATCAAAAGTTCAAAGCCAGCCTCAGCAACTGAGCAAGACCCTGTCTCAAAAATAAAAAGGGCTGGTGATGTGATGTAGCTCAGTGGTCAGGCACCCTTGGGGATCAATCCTAGTACCCCCAGCCCCCTAAAAAAAATCAACCAGTTAAAGCAGATCCCTGATACGAATTGACTACCTCTTTGTGCCACTGATACACCATGGTGTATGTACTTTTATTCTTGAACCAGTTATACTGTATAGCAGGCTAAAAATTACGTATGTCATTTCTTAGGGGTTATTAATTGTATTGTGTTCTATCACCTAGCATGGAGTTTAACACACTCTATACTCAGTTTTTGGGTAGTGGATTAGTCATATAAATGGAGTTGCATTGAAGCAAAAAGCTATTTTTATCACCAGGATGAAAGGGAATTTCCCTTTATATCTATATTTTCCTTTCCAAGAAACAGTGTCAAACTACTTTAAGTCTTTGGAACTTTCAGTTCCATTGAGAAGAATGAAAATAGGTTCCTTTGTTGAACCCCGAGGTGGGGTCTATATTTTTCTTTACTGAAAATTTATGTGACAATATAGGAGCACAACATTGAGGCAAAATGTATATTTGTGTCATGTTTTCTGCTTACTCTTTATACTTAAGCATGACTCAACTTGAAATAATATAAAAAATTTAAAGACAGTGTAATAAAAACAGCATATCTAATAGCACAGTTGTCATTATCATAGCTTGTTTTATTCCGTTTTAGAGGCTGCATTGAACCATACTTTCAAAGTAAGACAAATGTACAGAAATTATATATTAATTATTTTTTCTCAACGAATATTTTGTCTTTTTTAAGAATACAGACTATGAAGATGAAAAGACATTGAAAAATCCGAAATATAAAGATAGAGCTGGAAAACGCAGGGAGCAGGTTGGAAGTGAAGGAACTTTCCAAAGAGATGATGCTCCTGCATCAGTTCACTCGTGAGTATCGAATGATATTGCTTGAGACATTCTTTGGTTCATAATTACATTCATAGGGTAGTCTGACAGGGCAGTATATTCTTATAGGTAGCTTTTAAAGGAATGGTCGGAACAAGATGGAAATAAGTCTATTTTTACTATATTCTAATACCAGCATTCCATTATTTGCTAGAAATTTATATGTGCACATAAATACTTTTACACATCCATACATATGCATGGCAGATATTCCAGACGAAGCCTGGCCTAGTAAGAAATTGTTAATGAGCTAGTATTTTTTTTTTTTTAATTTAATTTTATGGGACTGGAGATTTAACTCAGGGCCTCACACATCCTAGTTATTTGCTTTAGTGCTGAACAACATTCCCAGCATTTTTCAGAAAGTTTTTATTTTGGGACAGGTTTCCTGAGTTGCTCAAGCTAGCCTCAAACTTTCCATCTTCCTGTCTCATCCTCTCAAGTAGCTGGAATTACAGGCATGTACCACCATGCCTGGCTTTTAATAATCATATTTAGCATTCAAATTCTTTTGTTTTTGATGACTCTGAGATAGTATTTTACTTATTTTTCTTTGATTCAGTTATTTTTTCTTGGTAAGATAGCTTTGGTAAACATGAAATGTGATTTTTTAGGTCTGCATTATCACTATTTCTGCATTTAATCATGTTAGGTACATTTTTGCATTCTAAGTTGAGTCAGAATTTTAAATATTTCATGTAGAAGTGGTAATTATAAAATTTTGACTAAATATTTCATCAATATAAAGATATACTACTTATGCTTATTTTAAAAATAACAGTTTTTTTTCCAAATTCTTTTATTAATGTATTATAGTAATGTTGGAATTTGTTATTACATACTCATACATGTGTACAATATAACAACATAATTTGTCCAGTATCACTCTCAGTATTTCCTCATCCCTTCCCCTGTTCCCTTTCGTCTATTCTACAGATCTCCTTTGATTTTATGAGATTCCCCACCCCCCCCACTTTTCTTTCCTTTATTCTCTCTAGCTTCCATAAATGAGAGAAAGCATATGGCCCTTAACCTCCTGAATTTGACTTATTTCATAATGTTCTCAAATTCCATCCATTTTCCTTCATATGACATGATTTTATTTTCCTTTTTGGCTGAATAAAACTCCATTGTGTATGTATACTACATTTTCTTTATCTTCATTTTTCGATGGACACCTAGACTGGTTCCATAGTTTGGCTATAATGAATTGTGCTGCTACAAATAGCAAGTTTTTTCTTAATGGTACATAAAATGTGGTGCGTCTTACAACTCTTTGAGTCAGATTTGCTATAACATAGTATTCCCGGGAAATATTAAGATTACATTAGAATTAAATTAGAGGAGAAGAATAAAAAAATGAGCAGCTAAATTTGCATATTTTGTAGAACTAATAAGATATTGGAGAATATGAACTTAAAACACCTTAATTTAGCAGAATATAAAGTTACAGCATAAGATGCCAATATTTAATGAGAAGTTTTATTTCTCATAAATTTATCTTTTTTGTTGTTGTTGTTAATGTATAACATATGCACAGGAAAGTATCCAAATAGTAAATGTCCAACTCAGTGGTATATTGTAAGATTAACACATTACAGAATGTACATTTCCTGAACAAGAAAAAGCAGCTTATCAGTAACCCCAGAAGCCTACATTCCTTTTGCCCCTTGTTTCTGATATATCACTATCCTGCTTTCATCTCCAAAGGTAACCACTATCTTCTCAATAGGTTAACTACCTATTTTAAAAATTTAAATAAATGAACAATTTAGCATTTATTTTGTGTCTGTATTCTCATTGTTCCACATGATTTTGTTAGATAGAGTTTATTTTCAATGTTGTATAATACTCTATTAACCTCAGTTTATCTGTTCATTTTTATCATTAATGAACATCTGAATTGTTTCCCATTTGTTGTTGTTAAATTTGCTGGAAGAATATTCTTGTATATGTCATTTGGTGCATAAGTACTTGCTTTTCTCTGATGTAATTCATGTGGGATTAGAGTTTTTGTCTTTAATTTATTAGGTATTGTCAAGCAGTTTTCTAAAGTCACTGTACTAAGTATTTTTAATTCATGAATTTATTCTAAATGTGGCTTAAAAGGTCTTTTATAGATCAGTTGTCCTTTTAATTTTCCTTAAAGTGAAATTACTGATAGCAATAAAGGTCGGAAGATATTGGAGAAGATGGGCTGGAAAAAAGGAGAGGGCCTGGGAAAGGATGGTGGAGGAATGAAAACTCCGGTAAGACTTGCATTTTCTTTGATTCATTTATTCTTTTTTTTTTTTTCTTTTAGCTGTAGTTAGACATAATACTTTTATTTATTTATTTATTTATTTTTATGTGGTGCTGAGTATGGAACCCAGCACCTTACACGTGCTAGGTGAACGCTCTACCGCTGAGCCATGACCCCAGCCTCAGATTCATGTATTTTTTTTTTAAATTGTCAATGGACAAAAGTCCATTATTTATTTATATGGGGTGCTGAGAATTGAACCCAGTGCCTCACACATGCTAAACAAGCACTCCACCACTGAGCCACAACCTCAGCCCCCAGATTCATTTATTCTTACAGGAGATTTTTAGTGTGCACAATTAATGTGACAGGCATTGCCTTAAGTACTAGGGATACTTAAAGTCAAAATAGATTACTGCCTTTGTGGCATTTAAATTACTGAACATAAGTTTTTTTATTTGGAAGTTTATGTTTTGGGAAAGCTTCAATTAGAATTTTTCCCCTATATCTAGACTATACTATAAGTGTTATTTCCTGAGACAAGGGTTCTTCTGTATCCTTTAGTTGTATAGCTTTTTCTTTGTTTTGCAGTGTTAGGAATTGAACCCAGGACTTAGCACATGGTATGCAAAGAAGTTACATGTCTAACTTGTTCACTTCTTGCTAATGACATTCTTACCCTGCCTGGTATTGAACATTGCAAAAACAGTGTTAGTTTACCAACAAGCAGATTCTGTTTTATCTGGGAAATCTATTAGGTTCAACAGGACAATGTAACCTGGAAAATAGAGAATACTCTTTGTAAAATATGCAGTAGCTTAATTCTGTAGTCCCTTGGATAATAGGAAGTTCCAGCTGACTTCACAATAAAAACCTTATAAAATAACCTGACTGTAAAACGTTCATGATAATTAACTGGTACCTAAAGAAATAGATGGATCACTGTGAACGTAATACCAAATTTCTGAAGATAGCATAGAATACAATTTTGTAGTGAAACCTGGGCTAGAATATATGTGCTGTATTATTAATGAGCTCTATAGCTTTGGGCAAGGAACTTCAATTTTCTTATGTAAAATGGGGGTTAATTGTTTTCCTAGGATGTCTGAAAACAAAGTCTATAAGCATGGTACTTTTTATCAGACACTTAGTGCTGGGGATGAAACCCAGCTCTTCTAGAATGCCAGACAAGCATTATGCTGCTGAACTATTATATACCCAGCCCATCTTTATTATTATTAATGTTTAACCTTCTTGTTCACTTAATTAGGTTAGGATAGGGACAGGAGATTGAAATACATCTATGGCTTTTACTTTTGGTTAGAAGGGAATGGTATATTCTGCAACATCAAGATGAAGTTTGCAGTTGCTATTTAAGGACCACTCCATTTTCTTCAAAAATTGGCTGTACTTAGTGACAACAGCAAGACAATGTAGAAATGTTCCATGGACAGTGGTATACTTCTTCCTGCGTGTATTTTATGCATTTGACAGAGTTTTTTAATTCTTATTTTTTGAATCAATCTTTAATAAATCAAAGAATTATAGTTAGAATAACAAGTAGGACACTGTAGATTTTAATGTTTAGATGCTAAAATAAGTTCTCTGCTCAATTTTTGATAACAGATCCAGCTTCAGCTTCGGCGAACACATGCAGGCTTGGGGACAGGCAAGCCATCCTCAATTGAAGAGGTTCATCTTCTCCAAAACAAGAGTAAAAAAAACTGGGACAAAGCACGAGAGAGGTTTGCTGAAAACTTCCCAGAAACTAAACCTCCAAAAGATGCATCAGGGACTGTGCCTTGGGTAAAAGGGACTGTAGAGTGAAGGTCAGTCATAGAACAAAATTGAAGTTTTTTTGTTTGGTTTGGTTTTTTTAAAGAGTTTGGAAACTCTTATTTTATTGCAAAGACTTTCTCCCCCAAAGAGTCAGTGACACAAGGAAACTGTATCACAAATTACCCTCTCCTGATTCAGAAATGTGTAATAAAGTGTGGTTTGCAATTTTTACAAACAATTTTTTAAACCAATAAATAGTGACTGAATCAAGTTATGCAGTGAGTGGACTAAAGTTCACAGGGCATGGATAAGCTTATCAAACTTTATTTTATCTTGTAATTTACTACATCCATATAAGCAACTAGCCATTTTAGCAAAATACATGTAACCTCTAATATCTTAAATGTACACTTGTCCTTGTCTCTGTACATTCATTATTACAAATGTCCAGTAAGGAAGGAAACATCCAAAGTTTATGAAAACAGTTCTGATTATGTGCATCCTTGTTTATGCCCTTTAGAACTTAGATAAAAAATGGCCAGAAAACATGGTATTATCCTTGAAAAAGGTAAAGTAACATTATTGAAAAACTAAGGGATAGGTGTCATGTTGTAGAAAATTAGTCTTTTATTGTTTTCTTCTGTGAAGAATTCGTTGATTTGTACTATATATTCAGCATTTACATTTGATTTGTTTCTTAGCTGATAAAATATTTAGATATGAACAACTGAATACAGTATTGACATAATTCAGTGTGCTAGTATTTGTAGTTTTGATAAATACCATTGCGGGCAATGGAGTCGGGTCAGAGAAATCTGATTTCTAGTGCAAATAGATTACCTAGCCACAGTCTCAAACTCAAGATATTTATTGAAAATGTCCTTGAATGAAATAAAAATCATTTTAACATTTTAAAGACCAGTGCATTGAGACAGTGATTTAAACATGTTGATCTACTTTGAATTTGCAACCAACCAGAATTTTCCTCATTAAATTGACAGAGAATTAACAAAAGGATAGCATCCAGTGTTAGAGAACTGCAATGCAGCCATTGAAGTACAGGTGTCACTGCTCCACCAGTTATCACTATCCATTGGAATTGACCCTTTTAGAGGAGTGAATATAAACTACAGCTCTGTCATCTACCATGAATAAGTGTTGTCAAGATTTAGATATAAGGAAAAGAAAACTCTGAAAATAAAAGCTATATACTACAGAAGATAATTCAGAAAGAAAGGCAGCCTTTTAGAATTTCCAGTTTGCATGGTACATAGGGTACTTAGAGAGAAAGGTGATGGGGAGAGAAAAATTAATTGTGACTAAAGGTAAGAGACATGACCAAATAGTCAAGTCCCTAGAGGCTTAGGCTGTGATAATTACATCCTATAATTCCTTTGGATAAAGTATTCTGTTTCTTTCCTGGCCACCTATACAGTTTGACATGTATGCACATTAGACTTGAAGGTAGCCAAAATGCCCTGCATTAAAAATACCTATTGATCTAAATGTGGTTCTGCTTCTGGAGCCCTGAACAGGTAACAGTGTAGGACCCTCAAAATAGATTTTGCTTCTGGTGGATTTCATTAGAGTACAACTGTGTATAATATTTCCATTTTTTGTTTTTACATTTGGGGAAAAACTTTTCATAATTATATTTTGAAGAATAAATTGTTTTTGGTTTTGGGGATTTTTTTTTTTTCTAAGAAAATAGAAAACTTGAGAATGGTGGTAAAAATTGAAATATATGTAGTATTTGCATTATTAAACCATTTTGAAGATACCAAGTCAGGACTACACTACATAGTGATTAATATACTGAATAATGTCCGGGCCTTTTTCCATCTGTAAAATAAGACTGATACTTATCTCACATGTCTGCATTGAATAGCAAATGAGAAAATATACATGTAAGAACTTTGTAAACTGAAAGTCATACAAATATGAGCTTCTAGTGGGTTAGGAGCATAAATGTGAGTTATATACAATTTGGATAATACATGAAATTGTTTTATGTGTAAAACTTAAATAATAGTTTATAGGGTATAAATTTGCTAATTTAAAAATAGCTTTTTAAGTATTCATTTTAGATATAGCTACTGGTTACTGGATTTTAAGAAATCTAACATATTTTTGCCAGAACTTGAGAACTGAAGAAACCATTCATGTTCAATTTTCACAAACTGTTTTCTGATATTAAATTGTAGAAGAAGCACTCTTATCCTAAAAAAGAACATTTTTCTGCTTTTGGAATGATTTTTACTTCCAATGTTTTATTTTTATTCTAGGTTTGAATTTATGAAAAGCAGTTATTCATTCAAATCAGATGTCTTCCAGTTCATATATTTATTATTTGGGGATATTTTCAAAGAGCAGGCACAAGAAAATAAAAATCTCAAACGAGGGAAGGAGATTTTGGAGCTTGTATACAAAGGTCATTGTACAAAGTTGCAAGGGGTCATTGTACAAAGTTGAACTCTGGGCTCAAATAATCCTCCTGCTTCAGCCTCCCAAGTAGCTGTTCTCAGGAATAATTGAAAGTATTTTCCCTAAAGTCGTGTTAAAGTATGCAGAAATGTAGAGCATCACTGATATCTGTGCTCTGATTCTTTGATTTAAGACATTTCCATTTTTCAGAATTGAAAGTAGAAATATATTTGGATTCTGTAAGGCGGTGTTTATGCCTCCTGCTTTATTTGTTTCAGTGTTGACTTCTGGCCTTATAGTTGTAAAGTGACTTTTGGGACTCTAGCCATTGCAGTCATGTCTCAAGAAGAACAGGGAAAGGTCAGTGTTCAGTACTAGTTCTTCTTTATCAGGAAAGTAAAATTATACTCAGAAAATGTCACCATTGAGTTTTTAGGGTCCTTAGCCTTCCACACAGAACCACAAAGCATGCCTACCCATAGAAGGGATGCTCTAAAAGCAGGCAGCAGGATGGTCATAGGGTAATAATGTCCGATTCATTCTACTATCATTTCTACCCTGTGCCCCCTCCCTTCCCTTCAGTTCCCTCTGTCTAGTCCAAATTACCTCTATTCTCTTTCTCTCCCTCTTATTGTGAATTAGCACCTGTATATCAGAGAAAATATTCAGCCTTTTGTTCTTTGGGATTGGTTTATTTTGCTTAGCATAATATTCTCCAATTCTATCCATTTGCCAGCAAATGCCATAATTTCATTCTTTTTTAAAGCTGAATAATATTTTATTGTGTATGTATACTATATTTTCTTTATCCATTCATTTGTTGAAGGGCACCTAGGATACCTAGATGGGTTCCATAGTTTAGCTGTTATGAATTGAGCAGCTATAAACATTGATGTGGCTGCATCCATGTAGTATGCTTTTAAGTCCTTTGGGTATAAACCTATGAGTGGGATGACTAGGTCAAATGATGGTTTCATTCCAAGTTTTTTTAGGAATCTCCATACTGCTTACCATAGTGTCACACCAATTTGCAGTCCTAACAGCAATGTATGAGTGTACCTTTTTCTCCACATCCTCACTGACATTTATTATCACCTGTATTCTTGATGATTGCCATTCTGACTGGAGTGAGATGGAATCTGTAGTTTTGATTTGAATTTCTCTAATTGCTAGAGATGTTGAACATTTTTTCATGTTTGTTGATCGATTGTATTCTGTGAAGTATCTGTTCGGTTCTTTTGCCCATTTTTTTTGTGGGGGGGGTTGGTGTTTTTTGAGTTCTTTATATATCCTGTGGAAATTAATGCTCTGAGATGCGTGATGCTCTGAGGTGTGTGTGGTATAAAGATTTTTTCTCATTCCATAGGCTCTCTCTTCATGTTAGTGATTGTTTTCTTTGTTGTGAAGAAGCTTTTTAGTTTGATTCCATTCCCATTTATTGATTCTTGATTTTACTTCCTGTGCTTTAGGAATCTGGTTAAGGAAGTCAGTTCCTAGGCCAACATGGTGGAAATTTGGGCCTACTTTATTTTTCTGTTAGGTGCAAGGTCTCTGTTCTAGTGCCTAAATCTTTGATCCACTTTGAGTTGATGTTTGTGCATGGTGAGAGATAGGGGTTTAATTTCATTTTGCTATAAATGGATTTCCAATTTTCCCAGCACCGTTTATTGAAGAGGCTGTCTTTTCTCCAGTGTATGTTTTTAATGCCTCTGTCAAAACCCTTGATCTTATCCAATCCTATCTTCTTTCAGTTGGCTCTCAGGCTGGTAACATCTGACCATTTGTGTGTGCTGGAAGCCTAAGAGTCAGCTTCTATTTCACCATCACCAGTCTCCCCCCACCCCCACCCCAGTCTCCAGTGTATTAACTCACTGTCACCACTCACCTGGACTTCTCACTGGCAGTTTCTCTGTAATCCTTTCTCCTTCCTTCCATCCTCCATACTTCAGACACATGTCTTCATAATTTCTATCCCACCATCTCCTGTTTGGCTTCCACTTATTCAGGACAGAAAATATTCCTGGCCCCTAAGACCCTACATTATCTGGCCACTGCCACTTTTCTCAGTCTTATCTTGTGTCACTTGATCTTTGGGCTTTAGCATTTTGGCCTTTTCAATTTGTCAGTCATGTGCTGTCCATCATAGGACTTCTTAACATTCTTTATATTTGAAATGCTCTTCCTCTGTATTTTACATAGTTAATTCTGACATAGTCTTTAGATCTCTGCTAATTATTCTTTTTTTTAATATTTTTTCAGTTGTTGATGGACCTTTATTTATTTATTTTTTTATGTGGTGCTGAGATTTGAACCCAGTGCCTCATTCTAGGCAAGCGCTGTGCCACTGAGCTACAACCTCAGCCTCTCTGCTAATTATTCTTTAAGAATGCCTCCTTTGCCCCCCTAAAACTGGTTTAATCACCTTTGATACATGTTCATGAAAAATCAGATTTCTTTAATTTAGACCACTTATCTTGGTTCATAGTTACATATTAGTATTGAGGTTTCTATACTAGTTGTCTCTCTCTGTCTTAAGTCTCATGTGAGCAGCACCTCAGTTTGGCTTACTGCTGCATCTCTAGTACCTGGCTCCATGCCTGGCTTATACTCCTGTAGTCAAAGAAGGAAGCAATAGATCAAGGTGGGTTTGGGGAATGGCAAACAGCTTAATGGAGTCTTATGTGACTGAGATAACATGGAAAGAAATTGAAGCTACATAGGGGATCTAAAGCAATGGCTTTCATACTATTTTGACCATGATTCACAATAAGAAATAATTTTTTTGTTGTTGTTGGTGGTACTAGGGAGCCAACCTAGGGCCTCAAACATGCTAAGCAAATGCTTTACCACTGACTGGAGGATTTTAAGCAGGAAAGGGAAGGACTGTCATTAGATAATGTATATCAAATTAACTATGATTTATTAAAGAGAGGCAGGATGGAGGCTGGAAACCTTCACCTGACCTCCTTGAATATTTATTTGGTATAGAAAATATTGATGCTTCGCAGATCAAGATATCTTGTTTGTTTTATTCACTGCTATATCTTCAGTGCACAGCACAGGACTGGATGCTTGGGAGGTCCTCAGTAAGCATTTGCTGCTAGGATGGGCTGCACATATATAGTGTCAGGTACTATGCTAGGTGCTTAATGTGTGTTCTTGATTCCCACACCTTGTTTTTTGTGAATTCAAAAACTGAGGCTTAAGTCAGCACAGTGGCACACACCTGTAATCCCAGCAACTCAGGAGGCTAAGGCAGGAGGATGGCAAGTTCAAAGCCAGCCTCAGCAACTTAGCAAGCAACTTATTGAGACCCTGTCTCAAAATAAAAAAGTCTGGGGATGTGTATGGCTTGGTCGTTAAGTGTCTCTGGGCTTAGTCCCTATACCAAACCACACCAAATTGAGGCTTAAGAATTGTTTATTTTGCTCAAAGCCTGTTTTGCAGAAGTGGCAGAGGAGGGGTTTCAGTCTCAATGCTTTATTTCATAATAGTGGGTGATTAAGAGCATAAACTGAAGAGAGAGTGACAGGAGTTCAAATTACAGCTCCATTTTGAGCTGAATGACTTTTAAAAGCATTTAAACCTACCCCAGTGTCTTCATAGGGTTCTTGGTTAGATTAAATGAGATGAAGCCAGTGTGACACTGTGCATAGTATCCAGTGCATAATCAACCCTCAAATATTAGTGTTTATTAGCACAGTTATCCATGCTGCTACTACCAAGTATATGGCTATAAGATTAGAATTCTAAAGTGGAAACAGTGGTTGTTGAAGTGAGGGAAGATTAAGAATGAGGCTGGCAAGTGTGTGGATCCTCTTCACTTCCCCAAGTGATGGCAGGAGTTAGGCGTGGACAAAGAGACTGATCAGGAACTGGATTTCTTAATGTAAATTGGGTCATAAGGAGGAGATTGGGAGGTGAGAAATTATAGAAGATATTGTAGGTGATCCCTTTCATCTTCAAAGAAAGACTGGCTCCTACGTGACTTTATTTTAGACAATTCCTCCTATTGCCTATGGTGGTCTCAAACTCCTGGGCTCAAGTGATCCTCCTATCTCAGCCTCCCAAGTAGCTAGGACTACAGGTGAACACCACCATGCCTGTCTTCTGTATGACTTTAGGAAAGGAGCCATTTGGAGAAATGGTGGTGAGGTCTAGCAGGCCAGTCCTAGTTCTCAGAATCTCATGGGAGCACAGGAACTACTAGGTTAACTCCAAGAAGAACTAGATTTCAGATACTTGTATGTCAAAATCCTTCAGCAGCGTACATTAATTTAGCAAGTAGCCATGAAGCACTTAGCATAGGCCAGGTATTGTTCCAGTCACTAAGGATACAGTAATGAACAAAACAGACAGCACTGGCTGCCTTCATGGACATACATTTTCTTTAGACTGTATTTGGCAGAATGTAAAGGCCAAGTAATACATGAAGACCCTGATTGTTCCCTAGAGAGTTAATCCCAAATTGATTGCATTCCAGAGTTTGTGCATTGAGGGAAAGGAAGAGGGACTTGATGGGGTTTTGTGTATTGGTTTGTTTCATTGTGCTACTAGGGATTGAATCCAGTGGCACTCTACCATTGAGCTACATCCCCATCCATTTTTATTATTTTTATTTTGAGGTAAGGTTTCTTTAAGTTGCCAAGGCTGACCTTGAACTTTTAATATATTTATTTAAACATTATATTTTTTAATTTTTAATTTTATTTATTCTAATTAGTTATATATGACAGCAGAATGCAATTCAATTCATATTACACAAATAGAACACAATTTTTCATGTCTTTGGTTGAACACAAAATAGTGTCATACTGTTTGTGTTTTCATACATGTATTTAGGGTAATGATGTCCATTTCATTCCACTGTCTTTCCTACCCCATCCTCACCTTCCCTTTCCCCTATCTAAAGTTCATCTATTCCTCCCATCCCCATTATGAATCAGCATCCTTATATCAGAGAAGACATTCAGCACTTGTTTTTTTGGAATTGGCTTACTTCATTTAGCATTATATTCTTGAGCTCCATCCATTTACCTGCAAATGCCATGATTTTATTCTCTATTAATGCTGAGTAATATTCCATTATGTATATATACCACATTTTTTTTATCCATTCATTTACTAAAGGGTATCTAGGTTGGATCCACAATTTAGCTATTGTGAATTATGCTGCTATAAACATTGATGTGGTGGTGTTCCTGTAATATGCTGTTTTTAAGTCCTTTGGGTATAGACTAATGAGTGGGATAGCTGGGTCAAATGGTGGTTCTGTTCCCAGTTTTCTGAGGAATCTCTGTACTGCTTTCCAGATTGGCTGCACCAATTTGCAGTTCCACCAGTAATGTATGAGTATGCCCTTTTCCCCATATCCTCGCCAACACTTATTGTTGTTTGTATTCTTGATAGCTGCCATTCTAACTGGAATGAGATGATATCTTAGAGTAATTTTGATTTGCATTTCTTTAGTCTCTAGTGATGTTGAACATTTTTTCATATATTTGTTGATTGATTGTATATCCTCTTCTGAGAAGTGTCTTTTCAGGTCCTTGGCCCATTTATTGATTGGGTTATTTGTGGGGTTAGAGTTACCCCTAACTCTAAACCCTCACACATAGAGAGAGCACTGATCTCTAGGATATGTAAAGAACTCAAAAATCTTAACACCAAAAAACCCTCCCAAGCTGTAGGCTCTCTATTCACCTCACTGATTGTTTCTTTTGCTGAGAAGAAATTTGAGTTTGAATCATCCCATTTGTTGGGACCTAATCTGACATGATGGAGATTTGGGCCTACTTTTTTTTTTTTTTTTTTTAATTAGGTACAGGGTCTCTGGTGTAATTCCTAGGTGCTTTATCCACTTTGAGTTGAGTTTTGTGCATGGTAAGAGATAAGAGATTTAATTTCATTTTGTTGCATATGGATTTCCAGTTTTCCTAGCACCATTTGTTGAAGAGGTTATCTTTTCTCCAATATTAAACATTATTATTATTATTATTTTTTAAAAAAATTTATTTTTTAGGTGTAGATGGACACAACACAATGCCTTTATTTTTATGTGGTGCTGAGGATTGAACCCAGGTCTTGCCTGTGCTAGGCGAGTGCTCTACGGCTGAGCCACAATCCCAGCCCCAACATTATTAATTATACAAATTAATAAGTTTAGGGAAACCCCTATCAGGTCCCCTCTTGCCCTGCAGGAGCTCTGTTTCTTCTCACTTGCTAAATTCTCTAGTTTTTCCACCATCATTTTCCCTTATTTTTTATTGGTGCATTATAGTTGTACATATTGATGGAATTTGTTGTTACATATTCATACATGTACACAATATAACAATATAATTTAGCCAATATCACTTCCCAGCATTTCCCCACTCCCCCCTATTCCCCATTCCTTTGTCCCTTTCCTCTACTGATCTCCTTTGGTTTTTAGGAGATCTATCTACACCTTTGTTTTCCCTTTTCCTCTCTATTTTCTGCATATTTAAGACCCTTATTAACCTCCTGTTCTTGACTTATTTTGCAAGATGGTCTCTAATTCCATTCATTTTCCTGAAAATGCCATAATTTATTTTTTTAATGGCCAAATAAAACTCCATTGTGTATATATACCACCTTTTTTTTCTATCTGTTCTGCTGATAGACACTGGGCTGGTTCCATGGGCTATAGTGAATTGTGCTGATATAAACATGGGCATGCATGTATCGCTATAGTAAGATGCCTTTAAGTCTTCAGGGTAAATACTGAGAAGTGGTATAGCTAGATCATCTGGTCCAGCATCATTTTTTGAAGAGGGTATCTTATACCCAATATGTGCTTTTGGTATCTTTATCAAGAATCTAGATGACTATAGATTTATTTATGGGTTTATTTCTAAGTCCTCTTTTCTTTTTCATTGCTCTTCATGTCTGTTTTTATACCAATATCAGGCTGTTTTTGTAATTATTCCTCTGTAGTATGTTTGTGATTCCTCCAGCATTGCTCATTTTGCTGAGGATTGCCTTGGTTCTTTGAGATCTTTCATGCTTCCATGTGAATTTTAGCATTGTATTTTCTGGTTCTCTGAAGAATGCCATTGGTATTTTGATGGGGATTTTAGTTATATTTTGAGAGTTTGGGACATGTAGTCAGTAGTAAAACCTTACTAAGTCTCTAGTCCCTCTAGTTGCTTGAGAATAATAGTAATTGCCTGCACAGACATTGGGTTTATAGTTCTAAATCTGAGCAGTCGATTATTAAAAAAAAAATCATAGCAAAGCACAATAAAAACCATTAATCAAGTCACTGGAAGTTGGTGTTGGTAAAAAACCATAAATCAAAAGAAAATCTCTAGAGGTTGAAGAGCAGACACAGTAGGGAAAGCTGGTATTGATGGTGGCAAATAATGTCTCTGCCTGCTGAGGAGGAATGACTTTTTAGGAATTCTTTCATCAAAAATCTAGCTGTCTTTATCTGTGTTAAAATGCCATGGTATTTCATTGCCCAGCAAGCAGAAGACAGGGAGAAGTTGGTAGAATATTATTAAATGTACTTAAACATGTGACAACATATTACTTAGCTTCCAATTACTAGCAGACTTCAGAGGGCAGGAAGGTTGCCAGCTCATTCATCTGATCATTACTTATCTTGACCAAAAGCCCATGAGAATATATACTGAAAGAATAAAGCTCTCATTATCATTTAATGTTTTTCTTTAAAACCTCATTTTAATACTATGAAATCAGATTTCAGAGAATGTCATAATTAAGATTTTCATTTAAAAAACCATTTAATACCATTTAAATATATAATGACTCCCAGTGCTACCTGAATTCATTCACATCATAAACCAGCTAAAATGGGCTTTAATCGTTACCATGACCATGCTTCCTTTACTTAACCTTAATATACAATGCTATCAAGACCCATTTATTAGCCACACAAAAGTAATTATCATTGCTTTATTATAACCTCACCTTATTAACCAGAAATGTTAATCTGGGCTCTGAATGATTGGCAACTATTTTTAAAAATTTATCCTGGAAATATGAGTATTTGCTAACTTAAGAATGTTTTAAAGACTGTGGTAGAGACTCCAGTGTCCATTCTACAAAAAAAGATGGGTTCCAGAAAATTCTAAGTATGGAAGCATTTTTTGAATAACTATATAGTCTTCTAGGGTAATTACTCAGATAGATTGTTACATATTCACTTTTAAGACATGTCAGAGTACTTAGTAATTACATGCTACATGGAGTATTGACTAGAGTAACTCATTAGCAAATCAAGAATGAAAATTTTGTTTTGATAGAAAAAAAGTTCTGTTGGGAAGGAGAATGACTTGGCACAAACCTTTGTGGTTTGTATGCAACTACTTTCAGGAATCCTCCCAAGGGACCTGCCCTTTCTGAGGCCCTTAGGATTGGTTTTGAGATCCTTTTTGGTAAATAAGAGAAATAGAAATTATAGTCATTGAGTTCAAACCATGTATCAGAATTTTCCTAAAGAATATCTTTCTCCTTACACCAACCCTGGAAAAGGATGTATTATCCTCATTTTTCAGATGAGGAAACTGAGTTTCAGAGGGTTAGGGTGGTTGTCAAACACCTAACCTAGGTGGTAGGAAGCTTAGGTTTTTTAAAAAATTAATTTAACATTTTTTTAACCTAGGTGGTAGGAAGCTTAGATTTTTTAAAAAATTAATTTAACATTTTTTTGTGGTGCCGGGGCTCAAACCCAAGCCTCAAGCGTGCTATGTAAGTATTCTGCTGCTGAGCTGTATCCGCAGACCAGAAACTTAGATTTTAAATCACATCTGATTCCAGAGAGTTGTAACTCCTCACTCTAACCAGCCTTCTTAGTCAACTTGGCCATAATTAGTGCCACATCCCTTTCTCACCATATAATGCTGTAGTAGGTAGAATAATGTACTCCCCTGGGGCCAGGGTTGTGGCTCAGGGGTAGAGTGCTCACCTAGCACATTGGTGGCCCTGGGTTTGATCCTCAGCACCACATAAAAATAAATAAAATAAAGGTATTGTGTCCCACTGCAACTAAAAAATAAATATTTAAAAAAAAATAATGTACTCTCTGCAGGAATGTCTGTATCCCAATCCTTGGAACCTATTACTATGTTACATTGGAGATAGGGGTTAAGGTTGTAGATAGAATTAGGTTGCTAACCAGCTGAGCTTAACATAAAGAGGGTCCTTTAAGTGAGTAATGTATTGTGAGAGAATTGACTGACCTATGCTACTGTTAGAGATGGAAGGGGGGCCACAAAACCAGATTCTCTCCTAGAGCCTCCAGGAAAGAATACAGGCCTGCCAACACTTTGAGATCTGTTTGGTACTTCTGACCTACAGAACTGTAAAACTAATTTGTGGTGTTTTAAAAGTCACTAAGATGTGTAATCTATTACAGTATAAATAGGAAACTAATACAAAGCCCAACCTTACTTCTGCTGGGGAAGCTGTCAGGCCTATCCCTGATACCACAGCTTGTGGTATCAACATAAACCCAAGTGTTAACAAAATGCGCCGACCAAGATCCAGAGCTCCCAGTACTGCCAAAGATTAAGAGAGGCCTTGAAGGAAGTGTAACTGTTTAGTCACAGATGCATATGGACCCATGGACTGGGCTTCAGACCCTAATCTATTGCTTACTACCTGTATGATCTTCTGCATTCCACTTTATCTTTTGGAAGTTTGGGGTGTCATTTGTAAAACATGAACAATTCTTTCTGCTCTGCCTGTAAGGTAGTGTGAGGACAAAAGGAGTAGATTATTGAGAGTGAGCTGATGATTGCTACATATAGGTTCAGTTCTTGGTAGTGAATCTGATGGAATTAGTACTTAAAACTGTTATTACTTTTAATTATAATTTTTAGCAAAAGAATATGTGTGTGACTTTCAATGTTTTCCACTAAATCTGCAGTTAACAAGAAAATCCATTTAAACCAATTAACTGATTCACTAAAATGTCCATTAATGCTTTAATGTATTTCCTGTAATCATAGCTTATTAGAGCCAAAGAGGACCTTAATAATCACCTCATCCATTTTCCAGGCAAAGAAGCACATTCAGGTTGTTGAAAGGGTAAGAAGATTAGACCTTTTGACATAGAATTCCTTGGCTAGACACAGTGTCACAATTTGTGATCCCAGCAACTCTGGAGGCTGAGGCAGGAGGATCACAAATTCAAAGCCAGCCTGGGCAACTTAATAAGACTCTGCCTCAAAAAAAAAAAAAAAAAAGGGTTAGGGTGTAGCTCAATGGTAGGACCCTCCTGGGTTTAATCCCCTGTACTGTAACAAACAAGGGTGGGGGGAGCCAGACCTCTTTAATGAGTCCAACGCAGTCCAGAATTTTTTTAAATGCAGTGTTTATGATTCTCTTTTGAGATTTCGAGGATACAGTTATTTGAAGCAGAAACATCCTAACCCAAATCAAACCCTTCTGTAGCCTGCATAGAGAACAATTTAGTTTCTTAAAGTTCCCTTAAAAGTTTCTTAAAAGTCATTTCAAGTTTAATTGTCATTATCATCCTGCTTTCCCTCACTCCCTCCTCCCTGCCAGAGTTAAACCTAAAGAATCAGCAGGCACCTAACAACACTAGGAATTGAGTTCAGGACACAGTCTATATGCCAGTTCCAGCCACCCACCTTGCCACTCTATATACCCCTCTCAAAAGTACAGGGTGAGCCGGGCGCAATGGTACACACCTGTAATCCCAGAGGCTAAGAGGCAGGAGGATTATGAATTCAAAGCCAGTCTCAGCAATTTATCGAGTCCTTAAGCATCTTAGCAAGACCTTGCCTAATAATATATGTGCACACACATATACATATATATGTATATGTATGGTCTGGGGATGTGGCTCAGTGGTTAAATGCCCCTAGCTTCAATTCCTGGTACCAAAAAATGTACACAGTGGTGCCATCAGCAGGGCCAGTCATGTAAACCAGGGGAACCCTGTTGATACACATGAGGGGTATCATCGTCACCATTTATCAGTGACAGCTCTTTTTGAGCACCTGCCACAGCTAGAGAGGTAGATGTAATCCTCAGAACCTACCTCTGCATTCTCAAATCCCACTCTTTAGCTGCTAGCTGGGTGCCAGCTCAGTTGCTTGGTTCTGCACTTCATGCATTTGCAGATGAGCCAAGGAGGAGTCCTTAAAGCTAAAGAGCCTCAATATCTATAGAGGAAACTGGAGTCATCAGGTGACCTGCCACCACTACTATAGTCTAAGCGTAGACAGATTACTCTCTGGGATCCTGATCTGTCAAATGATGGACTGATAGGGCCACAGTTTTCTCTAGCAATGGGGATTATATCCAACACTATCGTGGTGGAAGTTTTGTTTAATTACAGATGTTGAGGGAGAGGATTTGTTGTTTGGAAAATGTAAACAAATTTTTTTTTAACTATAAAAGTAATTCATGCTTGATACTAAAAGTTACAGCAGTGCAGAAGCATGTAGAGCAGAGTAAAATCAGGCCCCTTATGTCCCACAGCCAGCACCAGGCCATGTTCAGGCTGCTTGTTCTCTCTCGTCCCCTGAACATGCCATTCAGCCTCCCATTATCATTTTCCTGAGGGAATGTTTAAGAGTCTAAGAGTAAATCTGATCTTCATTTTAATGGTTCTGAAATTGGTGAAATTGAAAACTTACATGAGTTTTTTTTTTTTTTTTTTTTTTTTGCTTTTAGATGAGCTCTTACAGCCCAACTTATAAATCCACATGAAGAAGTTAAAAATTGCAATAAGAGAAATAACTTGTACTGTTAAATTAGAGTAATACCAAATTTTGAAAAGACAAAAGAAATGAAGGACATTAAAGGATTTTTTTTACTGTTATTCATAGGTTGTGACATTATATTAATTATATAATGAGAAAAACAGTTTTACAAAAAGTATTCCTGAAAAAATATCTGTAAGAATAGTTCATTGGATTCAAACCAAACCAACAGCCTAATAACTGGAACTTTTAAAATCTTTATTGACTAAGAGCTTCAGAAAATGATTGCTACTTCCTTGTAGGCTTTTTTTTTTTTTTCTTTTCTGTTAGGACTTATACTCAGAGAATAAAAGACAAGAAGAATCATTACCGATTACAGGAAAACTAACTTGTAAAAGTCTTAAACCAAGTGGATTCTATACCTCAAATATTTATTGAGCATCTATTATTTGAAAGGCACTGTAAGAGTAGAAGAATTGAGAACAACTTATCCCAAGGGCTCAGGGTCTGACAAGGTTGGTAAGACAAGAACCCACACAGCCATGTGCTAAATGAAGAGTTGTGACACAAAATGCTTAGCAGAATCCAAGAAGGTAAGAAAATGCCTCTCAATAAGGAGAGATCAAAGCAAGTTTTGTGGAAAACGGGGATAATTTTTATTTTTTGAGGTGCTGGGGATTGAAACCAGGACCCTATACATGCTTGGCAAGGGCAGTACCGCGAAACTATACCCCCATTCTTGGGTAGGATTTTTCATTCTCAGATTGAAGGGGTTTAAGTGGAGGGAAGGTGGATTGAGGAACAGAGGTGTCAAGATCAGGGCATGTCAGGAAGAGAGTTCAGTTTGGTTGGAGCATATAGTATATGTAGGGGAGGGAATAGATAAGACTGGCACAGGGTGGGGGAGGAGGAAGAGAATGTAAGGCCACAAAGTTTGCCATAATAAGCAAGTGATGTGTGATCTCAATTTTTTAGCAGGAAAATCGATGTAATCAACATTAACCTCGGGCAGACAATTTTTTGGCCGTGGTATTAGGTAGTGGGTGGTATGGGAAAACAAGGATGGTAAGATGAATCCCAGATGAATGACAAATGAGTTCTGAGCCATGACGACAGAAGGCAGGCAGGAGCAATATTTTACAGAAATAGACTTAGAGCAAGTGCCTAGGAGTCAATGAGACTGAAGTTCAAATCCTGTTCTGCTTTATAACAGTTATATGATTATGAAGACATTAAGTCCTCTGAGCCTGTCTCATCTACAAAATGGATGTATGCATGGAGTTGCTGTGCTTCAGAATAATTCTTGTAAGGTATTTAGCTCAGCTATGAAACCTGGTAAATGCTCAGTAGATGTTAATGTCACTAATTCCAGTTACTCAGTAACTAAAAATGGAGTTAGGAAGGAAATAGGTGCCCATCCCAGTGACTAAGAAGGATGTGGAGCTCTTTGGAAGGAGAATTGCATCCTGAAGGACTTATTGCATTTGGATCCCATCCCTACTCACTAGCTGTGATCTTGCACAAGCTACTTAACCCCTTTATCTCCCTTTTCTTATTTGTAAAATATAGTGTCAATGTCTCCCCCATGGAGCTGCTGTAAGAATAAAGTGAGATAATACATGTATAATGTGTATTATGTGCCTGGTATACTTTAAGTACCTAGAAAACATTCGCTTTTTGTGAAAGACAGGATGCAGTTGAATAGTTTCCTCCTTCCATTTGTGATGGGAAGATATGCAAATAGGGGCAAGTGACATATAATGGGACTGGGCATGAAGGGTTAGACCCAGTTGAGCCTGGAGATAGGAGTTGCTGGGACAGTTCATTGTAGCTCTATGAGATGAGCAAGGAGTATAGAATAGAAATCGTCCTGGAAAATAATCAGCCAAATCCAGAATATGGGTAGAAGCTACAAAAAGTGTTTCATGGGGAAAGAATCATCAGGAGGCTGTTCTAAACTATGAGATGTAAGTTATAACTAGTAGTAATGCATGGACTTCGGACCTTGTTCTTTAAAAAAAAAAAAAAAAAGTGATTCTTCATACAATTGGGGCATCTTGTTTCAGGACTTGTATTAGAGGGTATACAAAAGTTACTGTAATCGTGGCTTCATTCTTGGGCAATACATACTGAAATCCTTTTGGGTGGAACATTGTTTACACATGCATAGGGCACAGAGAAGAAAATGTCAATAAGGCAAAATATTAACAATTGTTCAATGTAGGTAGAGGGTACATATATATGGGGTATTGATTTTACTAACTTTACCCTGATGGAGATTTTCAATATTAATGAGTACAAAGAAGGCCTGAGGAAAAACTATTTGGGAACCAGCTCAACCAGGAAAAGCAATTCTTTGGAGGAAAAGCAGATTCCACCTACCAAAGAAGGGATTATAAAAGGGAGAGATGAATCAAAATAAGACTGAATACAAATCATATTGTAGTGGCTTGGAAAGAGTGGAATGTTGCATGGAACGCTGACCGGCAGTGAAGAAGTAATAAATGGGGAGGAAGTAGAAGCAGCAAGGATTACTTGACCCTGCTGGGCTGAATTTTCTCAGTACAGAAAAACTAAACATAGCTGGGGAAGATACTCAGGAAAGGGAAGAATGCTAGGAGAGCAAACACCTGTGTGGAAAAGAAAGGGTGTGAAAACATGGCAGGAAGATGTAGCCTTAGATGGAAGGATGCTTTCTGTTTTGGCCCAGAAGCGAGGTCCATGAAGATGTGGGGAAGGAACTGCTCTTCCTAGTGACAAGATGTCTTGCTATTATGTGGCAGGAAGGGGAAAAGTACTATACCTGCCACTGGATTTGAATACAGCAAGGTGAAACAGGTTGCACCTGGCACTGGTTGAACAAGTGGAGGCAGGGGAATAAAACTGGGGAACAAGTGGAGGCAGGGGAATAAAACTGGGCAGTCAGCCCTGATAAGTTCTAGAGATAATAAATATCCCCCCACAACTTGGTACTGGGCAAATATTATGCATTTGATGAGTAAAACTGTCCTGTGGGTAAAAACCTTTATCCTCATTTCCGTGCTCTCTCCTTGGGCTGGTATGGTATATAGGCACATAGTATAATAAGTCCTTAGTGTGTAAAGAAGCTTCTGTCCTTTAGTCACCAGTCCTAAGTGGCCCTGCACTGGAGTGACTAGGGCCGTTTTCCTCTGCTATGCAACTCCATTCCTGTGCCCGACAAAGGCTGACAGCACAGGAAGCCAAAGGGGCTCTTTCCCAGGTACCTGGAGAATAAATGGTTTTGGTTCTACTCTGGTATCAGAATCGCGTGGAAGGCCCACATTTGGTGGCAGCGACACTTCATTCCGTGCCCAGGAGATGTCGAGAGCCCTGGTCCGAGTCCCACTTGCAGGAGCGCTGCCACGCGCTGGTGGAAGTAACCAAGGTCCTCTACAGCAGGACCTTCGTGTCAACGCACCCATCATCCCTTCCCTCCTCGGCTTCCTCTTTGAAAGGCAGGGATGAGGCAGCGGCCCAGTGCTGGGAGCCCTCGCGATGTCTCACCTCCGCCAGCTCCCCCAGCCGCGCCTCCAGAGCTGCTCGCTCAGCTTGCAACTCAAGGCGCGCTCGGACCGCAGCGCGCTCCTGCTCCTGAAGCTCCCTGCGCCTGTACTCCAGGGCGCGCTCGCCCAGCTCCACCTCCGCCTGGCGCCGCTCTAGCTCCTGCTCGCGTCTGCTGCAGCGCACTGCCAGCGCACACATCTGCTCTAACAACTGTGCCCAGTCACCTTCTGCCGCTGCGGCCGGGTTGGAGGACGGCAGCAGACAGGGTGGAGTAGGCGGTGAGCACCCGGCGCCGCTCTTCTCCAGCTCCCGGCGGTGCGCGCTCTTCAGATGCTTCCACAGTGTGGAGGTTCCCGCCTGGAAGCCAGGGCCACGTCCCACCCGTTCTCCGCAGAGCCGGCAGGTGGCCCAGTGGCCTGATGGGTGCCCTGTGCGTGCCGGGGCCAAATGAAAATATCCCCAGGCCTCGGAGTACGGAGCCCCCAGCAGGCCGGCAGGCGCCAGGGGCAGACCCGCACACCGGCCACAGGCTACTTCCGCGTCGTCTTGATTACTGCTTTCTCCCATGATCACAGCCAGCTCCTCACTCCTCATTCCTTCTGCAGTGTCTGCATCCAGAGGGGGAAGAAAGGGAATCATTATCATCATCTACACACAAAACTATGATTGTAGTTAGCCAATGAAGAAACCTTGCCTCCCTTTCATGTGCAAAGGCAATAGTTGTCTGGGTTTCTTTCTCCTTAACAGTGTTAAGTGCTGATGCTCACAAAAACATGTTACAATTGTCCAGCCTTAGTAATTCTCTTTGGAATCCAATGGGTCCCCATGTCCCATGTATTTATACTAATTGTGAGAAACTAAGGTTCTTGAGCTGAAAAAAACTAGCTTAAATAAGTGTTGTAGTTTTAAGACTAGTTAACACACACTATTTTTCTTTTCAGAAAAAGGGTGAGGTTCTTTTATGTATTATTTTCAACAGTGTTGCAGACTAAACTTTAGAAACAAGCAGAAAATAAATTTTGGGAAATGAAAATTTTGTTTTTAAACCTAAGCTGTGGAAGTGCCAGTGGTGAACAGCCTTTCTTTTTCCTTCTGGTATTGGGGGTTGAAAGTGGTGCTCTATCACTGAGCTACATCCTCAGCTCTTATTTTTTATTTTGAGACAAGGTCTCACTGAATTGCCCAAACTGGCCTGGAACTTGCAATCTGACCTCAGCCTCTGGAATTGCTGGGATTACAGGAATGCCCAGCCGAAACTAGTTATATTCATTTCTCAACCTAACTAAATGGTCCGTCTGTATATTTGCAAGGAAGAAAAAGAAAAGTGTGTTGTTTTGTCTAACTAATTATCTGTGTTAAAGGGATTCAAATGTAAGGTGATAACTATCACTGCACTGTTTTATATTATGAAAGCAACTCACTATTATAATAACATATCTAAAAAAGGGTGGAGGAAAGTGAAGTTTGTTGTTTAGGAATAAGTTGATGAAGATCCAAATGTGTGATTCTGGATAATCTTACTTTGAAATTTTAAAAACAATAAGAGAACATATGACAGATCCCTTAAGCTCTTCTGACAACTTATCTTAATGTCAAGGTTAAGGTGGAAGAAGCTGGATCAGTGAACTGTCCAGTGCCTGTGTATACTGTCAGGTTCTAAATCAGCAGCAGTGGAGATGATAAAAGTTCCAGAATCTCTCTAGTTAAACACAACTGGAAATGACTGAAGACAAAGATGAGAACAGGAAAGATAAGCCACTATAATAATAGCAGTTAGTATAAACTCTTAATTCAATTGCTAATAATCTTGTCAGAGATGCATTAAAATTTTTTAAACCTAATTTGTTCTTTTACCCACCAAGCAAGTCCACTCATGCCATTTAGCAGCTCTCTCACATTAAAAAAAGATAGTCTATCAGAATCATCATAAAAGACAAATATTTGATCTCTTCTAGCATAAAAAATGGCTATGCATCTTCTGATACACAGGACTTAATTTAAATGTGGTTATTCATGATAAGTAAAAGTTCTTTAGAAATAAAATCCTACATTTCCCTCAAGGAATTTATTAAATTTCTGAAGTCCTGAAAGTAGGAGTAGGTGGGATGAGAGGTTATAGACACCTTCAAGAAAGGTTGGTAAATTACAAGAACAAAGATTTTAGAATTAGAAACATTTTTCTTAATCCTCAAATTTTCTGTGCTTTTTTCCTTTTTAGAATTCCATTTCCTTTTATACTGTGTATAATCTTTCTGTAGTTCTTTATTTTTTTAAATTAATGGGTATATACAAAAGTGGAGGTAGTGTTGCAATGAATTTCTATGGTTTATTTCATAAATTTAAAAAAAATTAAACTTTTTCAGTAACATCAAGACTACTGTTTTGCATTTTGATATGCTTTCTTGAGGTAGGTGCTGGAAACTGTATGCAACCTGCAGATTCTCTGTGCCAAAGCCTGAGAGTCATCTTTGCTGATATTTCCCCTAAGAGTGCCAGAGGTGACCCATTTCTATCATGCTTTTTACCTCTGTGCAAGTTGTCTCTTGGTTTCTTGAAAATTCTGGGATACCCGGAGGAGTGTCACCTGTGTGAATGCCATCTATTATAAGAGTTAAGATGGGCAGAGAGTGAGAAGCACTGATTTTACTGTCATGACCCTGTGGGTTTAGTGGAAAGCCTCATCTGAGCCATGGACAAGCAGTACCACAAATGTCGGCCAGCACAGTGCTGCCCCTCCGAAGTTGGCAGAGGGACATCCTCTGCCTGGGCAACCCTTCGCTGTTGGAGGTCTTAACCGGTAGAAAGCAGTATGGTATGAGACTGCCTCACCTTCTCAGTCCTCCACACTGGGCTGCATTCTGGCTCAATATGTTCTTCTTTTCAGACTCAGTATCCAAAGAATGACCCATAGTTGACGAACACAGTCATACAGCCTGCCCAGCTCTGCAAGACATCCTTGAGGTCATCTCAACTGATCCTACTTTCAGCCATCTAACTTGGAAGAGAGTGTCTGGGAAACTCCTGAGTCACAATAGAACATGCAGAAAGCTCTCACAAACGGACATGAACAAAACATGCCACCAAATAGAAAAATGGGCAAGAAATAAGAGCAGGCAGATGATCAAAGAATGAACTCAAATGGCCGGGAAACTTATAAAAACACACATCTCATATTCAGGCAGATTGTATAAGAATAACAGTAAGATCATTTTGTATCCATCATTCTAACAAAAGTGAAGAGGTTTAACAGCCAAAGCTAGAAGGGAAGCTGAGAAAAGAACATACTCACACATTATTAGTGAAGATATGACAGCTTTGGGGAATGCAATCTGATAATTTCCATATTAATTAAAAATAGATATAATATCTATTCTGTAAAACTAAAAGCACCAATATACAAAGTCATATGTGGTAGGGTGTTTATTGAAACCTTATTTAGAATAGCAAAAGAGAAACATGGAAATGCTTAACATCACAGTGGCTGGGCTCATAATATCTGGTCATACCAGGGAATATTATGTACCCATTTAAAAGGAGGGAAGCTCTGCCAGATGTCCTAGAGGAATTTCTGGAGGAACTGTTCAGACAGAAAAACAAAATGTAGAAAAGTGTGTATAAAATGATCTCATTATTATTAAATAATACACACATCTGTATAGAAATTATCAACATACAAATGCTCTTCAACTTGAGATGGGGTAACATCCCAATAAATATAAGTTGAAAATATTGTAAGCAGAAAGTGCATTTAATATACTTAGCCCACTCAACATCCTAGTTTAGCAGTGCAGTACACTGTAGAGTATCAGTTGTTACCCTTTGTGATCACATGGCTGGCTGACTGGGAGCTGCAGTGGCTTGCTGCTGCCCACATTACATGAGTATTGTACTGCACATTGCTATCCCAGAAAAAGGTCAAGTTCAAAGTATGGTTTCTACAGAATGCACATAACTTTCACACCATTGTAAAGTCGAAAAAATCCTAAGTTGAATCATTGCAAGTTGGGGCCTATCTGTATAAATATATATGAAGAAAAATAAGGAAGGAGACCCTGATTTGATGTGGTGGTAGCTGATATGAAAGGAGGGAAAAGAGGAACAGGGAGACACAAAAGCAAAAGAAAAAAAAGGTACTTATGCATATGATCTTTTACATACTTTTAGGCAGAGTGTGTGTGTGTGTGTGTGTATGGCAGGATCTATATATAAATAAAAAGTAACTATAAAACAATGCTTGGCTCCTCAGGCATATGAGCTCAGGCAAGGTGTTTTAGTTAGCTGTTTTGCCACTGTGACAAAAAAGCCTCAACAATAACAATTTTAAAGAGGGAAAAATTTACTTGGGGCTCGTGGCTTCAGAGGTCTCAGTCCTCAGATGGCTGGCTCCATTGCTCTGGGCCCAAGATGTGGCAGAAAATTATGGTGAAGAGTCTGGTAGAGGAATGTGGCTCAGGACATGACTAACAGGAAGCAGAGAGGGACTCTACTCACAAGATACAAAATATATACCCCAAAGGCACACCCCCAATGACCCACCTCCTCCACATACTACCAGCCTAGAATTATCACCCAGTTAATCCCTATCAGTGGATTAATGCACTGATTAAGTTAAGGCTCTCATAACCCAATCATTTCACTTCTAAATGTTCTAAGTATTTCTCACACCTGAGATTTTGGGGGACACCTCATAATGTAAACCATAGGTAGGCTACCCTTACCTATGGAAGCTGGAGGGGACTTCCCAGCTCATTGGGAAGCCCATTGCTGGCTTCTTGGAAGATCTACATGCATAGAATGCTGCCATCTATGCTGGAGGAAACCCAGTGTGTGGAGATACTTAGTGTCAGTGCCCTGCCTAAGCAGAAGGAGATTCTATATCTACAGGAGGTACAGGACACAAGGAGAGAGCAGCACACCTCATTCATTGCCTTGGCACAGGGTGGATACTCTGGGATGCTGTTTTCAATGAAATTAACCTGGCCCTATGTAGCACAGCTAATTGAGTCTCAATCTCCCCACATGTGGCTAGGTCTTGCATCACGGCTCAGTGGTAGAGCGCTTGCCTCACATGTGTGAGGCACTGGGTTCGATTCTCAACACTGCATATAAATAAATGAATAAAAAGGTCCATCAACAACAAAAAATTTAAAAAACAAGTGACTAAAATCAGATAATGCAAATGATCTCACTGCTAGACTCCTCAATGTTATATAAATTTAAGGCATGAACAACAAAGAAGCTACCAGTATTTACTGTTTAGACATACCCACATTGCAATTTTAGTGGCTAAAATCTGTTTTTCTGTTGGACATTCTGTTATTCAATATAGTAATAGTCTAAACTGGAGGATTTCCCTCAGAACTTTCTTAATACAAAAAGCAAATAAAAAAGAATAACAAATCCAAGGCCTTCATTCTCCAAATTTATTTTTACTTCTAAACTGACTTTCATGTAAAATAAGTTGCCCATCACTTAGGCCAAAGGAGATAATAGGAAGGGTTTAGTTAGCTGAAGCCTGTGATATGTACTTGTCCCTTTCCAAGTACTCAATAACAAAACATGGGCATTTTTTGTGTGATTAGCTAATAATGGAAAATAAGAGCTTCCTTAATATTTCCTTAAACATTTTTTAAACAACTACGAAGGTGCCAACAAATGTTATTACTTTGCTTACATTCATTCATTCCACCCAGCTCTGTTCAAATGCTCACTGTGCACCTGCCCAGGGTCAAATGCGCGTGCCTGCTGCTGAGCATTTCAACAACACCATGTATTCTCTGCCTTCAGGAAGCTCACCACCTGGTGGGGAAAGAAACGTTTCCAACAATAATTCTGATATCCTGATAAAGATCAGATCAGTATTCACTCATTAGGATGAATTCCATCATACCATGTTCACAAAGCAGAAGGGGAAGGCAAGGGGCAGCTCCTTGGCACCGAGGCCTTGTTGTCTCATACTAACCTTGATAGTGCTCGGCATCTCTTCTCTGCCCTTCCCCACTGGGTATAAAATTCACTGTGTTATCTATCACCAAAGCCCAGTACCAACAAAACCCATTACTGTTATTACCATTAGTGACTGATGCCAATAAAATTGGCATATTATATTATAGTGTATAACTAAAGAATAAAATATCTTGAAGCTACATAAAAGTACTGCCAGCATGAAACAAATTCAACAATGGAAATTTTTGTGGTCTTCAATGGGGGGAATCCTCATGATACAAATGTATATTTTAGATATTTTCTGGAAAGGGAGACGGTGTTATTATTGGTACCATGCCTCTAAAACACTCCTATGCTGAATTTTATTTTGAGCATCCATCATCTGGAAGATATGATGTCTAAGACTGTGAAAACAAAAAATTCACACTAATATCTCTGCATTTGAGTCTGATCCTGAAGAAGTTCTAATAATCTATCAGGTTAAAGCTTGAGAGCCTCAGTATGATCTCCCTGAATACCAATGTAGAGAGTGAAAAAAGAGCTCAATTTTGTAAATATTATATAAATATTATTATAAATCAAACAGATATTTCTGTCATTAGCTAAAAGGCAGAGACTTTCAAGGTCTTTGTTTTTTAGTTCTGGTGATTGAACCCAGGGTCTTCTATCCCTAAACTACACATACCCCCGCCCCTTATTAATGCATTTTAAAAAATATAAATTGTAAAGCATTCTTCTCTTAAGAAGACATTTATCTCAGACCTACATTGCTTTAATATGTGTAGTCATCCTATGAACTCCCTATGAAAGCTAATTTTATTTTATATATTTATGCTTATACCCATAAAAAATATTAAGCATGCTAAAGACCAAAGAACCAAATAATGTTCTCAAAAGAACAACTGAATTACAGCTCCATTTGTCCTTCTGCAGTCATGGCTAATCACTTTAGTTGGATTAGTCAGGGAGAAACACAAATATATGTTGGTTGAGCCCTGGATTAGGTGAGAAGTCCACACTAATGTGAAATTTGTATATACAGACTGTGTGAAAACACTAAGAAAGATTTTCATTTATTCCATCCACCAGTGACAAACCAAAGCAGAACACAATAAGTAAAAGAAATAATTAGCTTTGGCCACTGAAATGTCAGGAAATCACAGTTCATTGTTATCTGTCCATCTCTGTTGACCTATTAGGTTGCTGCCACGTATTAATGTATCTATAAACAAATCCAGACAATTACAAAAATTAGTTTGCAAGTATGAGGCTTACAGCTTTCAAAAGCAAGTAAAAATAACTCTAAACTGTAAAATGTGAATACCTAGGTTGGGGAATAAAGAGTTAAGTGTAAAAACATTTAGAAAAAGGTTATTTGTGGATTGAAAAAATTTACTGGACCCACAGCTAATTATCTGGTGAATCAGAGATGTGCCCTAAATGTCATAAGCCAAATTCTTAGATCTTTCTACCATTAGCTAAAAGGCAGTGGAGCACTCTCTATTAATGCATTTTTTTAAAATGAAAATTGTAAAACATTCTGCTATAAAGTGGACCTTTATTTCAGATCTGCATTACTTTATTTCATACATAAGGTTCTAAAAGGAAAGGTGGCCATTCATTTTATCTTGTAGAAATGCATAATTTAATATGAATTAGAGGGATTTAAAGGTGCCCTACTTCGAAGGCCTTTGTAACTCAAAGATTTTTAAATTAAGAACCAGTTTGGGCTCTTAGCATTTTTACATATTGTATGCTTTCTGTTGCCAGTTGCCTTGAACTACTTTTTGGCCAGAAAAACTACTAATATGAATAAAATATATAGCAAATAATGGCTCTAATTATGTCAACTTATCAAGCAATTCTGCAACAGCTGCTCTTAAACACCTTAACTTTGTAATTTGGGCTATTTGGAAGTCCAATTGGTTGCAAATACTTTTTTTTTCTTTCTTTCTAGGAGTGGAGAAAACACTGGTTGGTAAAGCTTTGCACTTTTGGCTACTGTATTTACAGTATTTACAGCAAAGTATTTGCAGCTAACTGCTCTGGTATACTCCGAAGATCAGGAAACCCTTTTGTTTGAAGACCACAGCAGAAGGAGTGGGGGTGGGGACTCTAGTTTGAGCATCTGGCTGGCATTGGGGTTCTCTCTCCACAGGTGGGACACATTAACAAAAGTCCCAATTAAAGAAAGGGCCCACTGCAGGGCGCCCAGCCCTTAGCGCTGTTAACAGTCTCACTGCAATAAAAGCAAAACTTTATAAAGAGACAGTAGGAAAGTGGCGATGGTTTTCGATATTTCGAAAAAGTTTGTTGAAGAGAGTCTGTAAGAAGGTGAAAAAAGGAAGTGATGGAAAGAAAGCAAGCAGGGCCTCTACGTAGAACCCCGCATCCAATGCATCTTCTGCAATCAAAACGACAATAGCGCAGGGCACGCCCAGCACCCCTGCACAGCGCAGCCTGTCGATGCGCGGGCTGGGCCTCTGCGGCCAACGGGCGTACCCGTGGTCCCCGCGATCCCTGGCGGGTGGTCGCGACGTTCGGGTTCACGTCGCAGCAACCCCGCGCGGTCCCCGACCTTCCCGCCGCGGCCTGCCCCGCCCCGGCCGCTGGCCCCGGCGCGGCTCGCGGGATGCCAGGCCCACACTCACCGCGAGGCCCGCGACACCGGCGGGAGTCCCCTGTGGGCCGCGAGTCCAGATCGCCCATCCCCTCCAGGCTCCTCGCAGACATTTTGTCCCGAAAGGAAAGCTCTGCTTCCCCCTTAAAGACACAGCGCTCAATTCAAGTGTCTGGGAGTGAGAAGGAGGGCGGAGACTAGCGGTGGCCTTTAAGAGAACGCGGTGGGGGAGTTACTCTTAAAATCACCCAGGCCCACGAAGGATAGACGTGTTTGCCAGGGTTTTTAAGTGATGCAGCAGCTTAGTGAAGTTTAAAATGTGACTACTATTTTATGTCTTTGCGTTAACCTTCCAAGACCTGGGTTCCCTGTCTTGAGCTCTGAGCGCTTTCAGGTTCTGGGCTGTGAAGTCACAAGTTGTTAGAAGAAATCCCCTCCAAGCAAGGTCTGGACAGATAAAGGCAGAGCTCTTTGGCGTCCACCACCAGCATGGTGTACCAGTTTGCCTAGTTTATACTCAGGTACAAACAGCCCCTACAACTCAGTGATTTATAATAATAAAGCTCTATTTCTGAAGAAAATTACATCAGTTACATTGCAGGCTTGGCTCTGCTCTACCAATTTCTTTATTCCAGGATCCAGGTTAAAGATTAACTTTTTGAAACATGCTCACTGGAGTGCTGGTAAACCCACTTTGGGGCAGAGGGGAAAGTCCTGATTTGTAATGTTTGCTATTTCAATGGTATAAATACTCCTACCATGGCCAATTTCAATCTGCCATATTTAACAAGAGCCTTGCCAAGTTCCTGGATGAAACTATCAGCTTTTGTACACAACTGACACATGCTGCTCTTAAAATATTGTGGGGGCCTGGATTCTGCTTGCATTTTATTGACCAAAGCAAAATCACATGACCAGGCTTGCTGCCCAAGGTCAAGAAAGCATACTTCCATACACCTATAAGGAATATTTGCAAGTCAGGTGAGAATGAGCAGAGAGATGTATAATCTCTTAAAACAGAACAAGAATTACTGAGTGCAGTAATACAACTCACCTGTCCTGCTTTGGTTCAAGTTTCGTTGTTTGTGTTTGTTTTGTCATTTTGATGCTATGGATCTAACCAAAGACACTAAGCTAAGTGCTAAGTGACTGCTCTACCACTGAGCTGCATCCCCAGACCCTCAATTAATATTTTTAACCTGATTCTTTCTAGAAACTAGAGTTGCAAAGTCTATTTAATAGAATTTCTCCTTACCATCCCAAGAATGATTTCAGAAGAAAAACTAGTTGGGTGTCTTTAAAAGCAAGAAATTTGCAATGTAAATGTTAACTTTTAGGTTACTATTTTTTTTAATCCAACTGAAATGATACTTAGGGCTATAGACATTAGATTAAAAGAAAAATAACCAGAATAAAGGAATCAGATTAAAACTGTATTTAATTCATGTTTTACTATGTGAACAACTTTTTAAGTTTGTTTTATCTGGCAACCCTTTTAACAATAGACTTTACTTTCAGTGCTGAGAGTTGAACCTAGGTCCTTTTTTGCATGTTAGGCAAGTGAGCTATGTCCCCAGTCAAGGCTTTAATGTTTTTTGTTTGTTTGTTTTTAAACATTTTTTTCAATACCTTTATTTATTTATTTTTATGTGGCGCTGAGGATCAAACCCAGGGCCTCGCATGTGTTAGGCGAGCGCTCTACTGCTGAGCCACAACCCCAGCCCAGCTTTAATGTTTTGAATGCCTTAAAACTCCATTTGTCTTTAAAATGATCATGTAATGAAATACAAGATTTTTTTCATTAGTTTACAGAAGAGTTTTCAGTAAGTGCCTTTCCCCACCCCTGCCGGGATTGAACACAGGGATGCTCTAACTCTGAGCTTTACCCCTTTTCCAGGCCCCCACCTTTTTTAACCCCCTTAACCCCTCCCTCCCTTTTCCAGCCCTTTTTATTTTTATTTTGTGAAAGGGTCTTACTAAGTTGATGAGGCTGGCCTTGAACTTGCCAGCCTCCTGCCTCAGCCTCCCAAGAAGTTGGGATTACAAAGTTTCACCTGTACCTGGCTTGCCAAGCAGTATTTTAAGCCTGAGTAGGAGTCTAGAATTTCAAAAGACCATTCCTGCCCTCAAGAAGATAATACTCCAGTAAGAGGGTAGGACAAATGCAACTCTAGGAAAAAAGGGACAGTCAATGTAAGAGGAAGCATTCAAGTGTCATACTAAATTGAGAACAGCTACATATTTTTCAGTGTCGCAGCATTTAAACAAGACCAGGAAAATGGTGGAATTTGGACTCCTGGCGTATTCTAACCAGATGTGTTTTTCATTTATTTTTGAAGTCCAGAGTGTTCATTCTTCACACAGTGAAGTCCCTGTGTTTCATTCTATTATCAGAAACCTCTTCCTTATAGTTGTAAATTGAAATTATAAAATGTGTCTCAAATATCTAATCACTGTTCTTTATCTCACATTCCTTGTTGAAGTTTCAGCAGGGAAAACATTTTTCTTCTCTTGGTAGTGGGAGTTCTCCTAACTTTCATCATTAATTTAACAATAAATAAACAACATTTCCTTTACATTATCTAATGGTATATAGTTGTCCATAGTATTCCTTCAAATTCTTTTTATTTCTATAAGTTGATAAAATGTCCCCTCTTTCATCTGTTTCCTAGTTGTGCTTTTGCTAAGCCCTCCCATGGTGTCATGCCATCTGCTTTTGGTGAGGCACCTTGTAGGAAATAGTTGCATAAAATTAATTATCAGATGTAGTGTTGTGATGGCACTTACCACCATTTTCTGCTGCATCCTGCAGTGTTTTCTCTGTAGGGTCCAGTGGAGACCTTTCTCTGATGTCTCAGTGTCAAGATCTGCATCCCTTGAATAAATGGAACCTTTTAATCCCACTGAGGATTATGTAACAGACTTGTTTTCTTATGTTAGCTGCCAGGCAGGCTAAGAGTCAAATACAGAATATCTACCCTGTTAGTTTCTTAGGGCTGCCAAAGTACACAAACTGAGTGACTTAAAACATCGGATATTTATTCTTCCCTAGGTGTAGAGGTTAGAAGTCAAAAATCAAGATGTTAGTGGGGCCATGCTGCTCAGTTTGAGAAAAAAATATTTATGGAGATTGCCTCAAAGCCCTGAAATACCAAGCTGTGTACCTGGACCACATTCTTTTGGTAGCAGAAAGAAATGGCTTTATTCCTCTGGGAGTTGTTAAAAGGTGTTAGAAGTTATTTTATATTTACCAGAGCTATTAGGAAGAAGTGGCTCAGATATTTGTCTCAGAATTTTAACTCCTTTTTCAGAATCCATTAGTCCACCCTCCTATATGGGGTTTACGCATCTAGTCCCCATAAACTACTACATTCTCTAAGGTTGGGAAAAGCTAGGAGGTAAGGCAGGCAAAGACCAACCTCTGCCCCTCACATTCTTTCTCTTCTATGATTCTAAGATGCCTCAGAAAGGCCCATGATGCTCTTTCTAGCTGCTTCATTTAGTTCCATGTTTGCATTTTCTTCCGATACATGTGCATATGACTAGACAGTGACAATCAAAATCTGCCTGCTATGAGACACACTTAGAAATATTTTTTCCCCTAAAAGTCAGGTACAACTTTTTTTTAATATTTATTTTTTTATTATAAGGTTATTAATAAATAACCTTTATTTTAATGTGGTGCTGAGGATGAAACTTAGGGCCTCTCACGTGCTAGTGAGCACTCTACTGCTCAGCCACAACCCCAGCCCTTGGGTATGACTTTTTAAAAAATTGCTATATCTAAAATAGAAGGAGTAGGTGCTTTAGACTATTTTTTATTCCTATAACAAAATACCCAAGAAGTAGGTTTATTTAGCTCACAGTTCTGGAGGTTAAAGAGCATGGTACCATGCTCAGTTCTGATAGATAGCATCACAGTGATAGCATCACCTGTGATAGTGGTGAGTACCACATATGGAAAAGAGTCAGAAGAGGCGCCAGACTCCCTTGTAACAACCCATTCCTCTGGGAACAAATCCAGTCACCAGACCTGTATTAATCTCTTCCTTGGATGGCAGCCCATGACCTAACCACCTTTTACCAGACTCCACCTCTCAACCATACTGGGGACCAAGCTTCCAGAAGAAATAAAAGGCATCTTGGGAAATTGCAAGGGACACACTCAAACATATCCAAACCATAGCAGGGTAAGAGAGAAAAGAAAAAACGAAGCAATACGAGTGACAGTGGTAAGGCTCCTGTTCTTACCCACCAGGGTCCCTAGGTGAAGCTTATGCTTGAATGAGAAGAGAGCAGAGCAGACAGGACACAGGGAGGTGACCCTGCACAAACAGCCTGGCCCCAGAGAACTTTGCTACATTGGCCCACTTGTTCAAAGAGCTGACAGGGTGGGATTAGGAGTCCCTCTTTTTTGTTTAAAGCACTAGTGTGACTAGCTGGAGTGGACATCTGCAAACTTATCTTGCTATGATTCCAGGAGTTCATCTGTAGTCTGGGTTGATGTGACCTGACCCTAGTGATCAGACATTCCACACAAGTTTTGAAGTTTTATGAACTCCTTTTGCCAATGGAAAAAGACTGACTTTCACAAAAGAGCTGCTGTTTCTATTTTCTGAGATAATTATGAAGAGCAACATCCTCCCCCAGCATTAAATTATTTTATGTTGTGTCTATTTTGCAATGGAAAAAGAATAAATTATTATCTGTGTATGTGTGGCTTTTGGGGACAAGCAGAAGTCTGATTTACAGATGTAGGGTTTATTGCTGTGTTCCCTGAGAAACTATCAGAACGCTTTTGTGTTTTGGTTTTGGTTGGATCTCCTTGGAATGACCCAGCCTGCCTGCCTGGATTTATGATTTAATCAATTCAGACTCTTTCTCTCTGTCCAACCAGATCTCCTACTAGCTCTTTGAGTCCCAGAAGACTTCTCAGGCTACACCATCTTATAAGGGTCTCTCCTTTGTCTAAATTTCTCTTGTCCTCTCAGTATCAGACTCCTGGAACATTGTTTCCTAGAAGCTAGTCCTGCCTTCACAGCTCCACTGTAATGATCTCAGAGCAATATTTTAGTCCACCATTTCATTGCTGTGACCAAAAGACCTGAGAAGAACAATTAGAGGAGGGAAAGTTCATTTTGAGGCACATGGTTTCAGAGGTCTTAATCATAGATGACCCACTTTGTTCCTTGGGGCTCCAGGTAAGGCAGAACATCATGGTAGAAGTGTGTGGGGGAGGAAAGCATCTGGGAACGTGACACTAGGAAGAAGAGAGAGCACTCCTCTTGACAAGAACAAAACATACACCCCAAATGCACATCCCCAGGGCCCCATATACTCCAGCCACACTCTGCCTGCCTACAGTCACTACCCACTACCTAGGGATTAATGCACGACTTAGGCCAAGGTTCTTATAACTCAATCATTTCACCTCTAAATGTTGCATTGTTTCACACATGAGCTTTTGGGACACCTAATATCTAAACCATAACATGCAGCAATCAGATCTCACATATCTCCTCCATCCTTCTAAAGCCTTATATGATGCTGGGCAATTAGGTCTCAGCATACTTGGAGGGATTGAAAATTCAACATTCAAGGCTGGGGATGTAGCCCAGTGGTAAAAACCAGACAGGACATCGGGCCTGGCCCCAGAGAACATTGTTACATTGGCCCACTTGTTCAGACTAGTCGCTGAGTTTGATGCTCAACAAAAACAAAAACAAAAAAACTCCAAAAAAAAAAAAAAAAAAAACAAGAGGAAGCAGAATGGTGGTTGCCACAGGGTGGACAAGGAGTGGGGAGATAGTTTTTAATGTGTACAAAGTTGCAGTTTGGGAAGAGGAAAGAATTCTGAAGGTTGATGGTGTAATGGTTGCAGAACCATGTGGATATACGAACCTAATGCCAGCAATGTGTACACTTTCTAAAATTCTTTTGTATCAGGCTTTTTGTTTAGATTTGTTTTTGGAGTTTGTGTCTACAAAAGAACAGTTCAAATCTACTTCGAAGAAAGTTTCCCTCAGAGTGATGGTAAAAAGCTGAGTGATGGTAAAAAGCTGAGCAATGAAGTGACAGTGGGCAAGTTACTTAACATCTCAGAGTCTCGAATTTTGTTTGGTTTTGTTTTTCATGTGTAAAATGGAGATAATAATAATACCTACCTCCATAGGATTGTTGTGAGGATAAAATGAGATGAATTGCATAAAATGCCCGCAGAAGACCTGAGGTGGAGTACATTACCATCTAAAGGCATGATAATTCATATGACTGCTGAGAATTCTTTCCATTTGTGACTTAAGTGTGGGCTTGAGAACAGATGCAGATCTCAGGCCTCTTGAAAAGGTGTCTTGTGTATGATGTGTGCGCCCACATCTAACCAGACCCCTGGAAGGCACCTGGGTGTTGGTAGGGGGAACAGCCCCACCCAGACTGTCAGAGCTTTCTCTCAGACTGACTTCCCCACCCACCCAGAGACAAGCTGCCAGCAACTCCTTGGCTCACATGTCCTAGCTGTTCTTCTTTCTTTAGCTCAAGTTTGAAACATCTTAGTAAAGGACTGGAAAAAGCACCAACTGGGCTGTTTTCCTCTTTTGGTGGTCTAGATGCCAGCACTCACTTGACCACATAGTCAGAGCGCCAGGCAGCTTCCCCAGCAAAGAGGGCTGCTGGAAAACAGGAATGATGGGTAAGGAACAATGAGTGTCCACCTGCTCTGAGAGGTGCGCTGGGCAAGCCCAAGAAGTAGCAGCCCCAGGCCCACCTCGATGACCTGGTTCTTTATTGACGATGATCTATTTACCATGATATCTGTTTTCAAAAAACACTTCAAAGAGTGTTAAGTGTGCTCATTTTGGGCTGGGGATGTGGCTCAAGGGGTAGCGCGCTCGCCTGGCATGCGTGCGGCCCGGGTTCGATCCTCAGCACCACATACAAACAAAGATGTTGTGTCCGCCGAAAACTAAAAAATAAATATTAAAATTCTCTCTCTCTCTCTCTTAAAAAAAAAAAAAAAGAAAGTGTGCTCATTTTAAAAGCTTTCAAATTGACATCTAAAATTATGTGGCCTCAGTCATATACAGGGAAATTTATCAGGTTGTGAAAATGAAAATGATGCAGCCACATCAATGTTCATAGCAGCCAAACTGTGGAAGCAACCTAGATGCCCTTCAGTAGATGAAGGGATAAAGAAACTGTTTTATATATATAAACAATGGAATATTACTCAGTAATAAAAGAGAATAAAATTATGGCATTTGCAGGTAAGTGGATGGAGTTGGAGATTATCATGCTAAGTGGAGTAAGCCAAGGCCAAAAAACCAAAGGCCGAATGTCCTCTCTGATAAGTGGATGTTAATTCATAATGTGGTGGGGGGTGGGGGGGCATGGGATGAGTGGAGGAACTTTGGATGGGGCAAAGGGGAGGGAGGGAGGGAGGGAGGAGGAATGGGGGAAAGAAAGATGGTGGAAGGAGACGGACATCATTACCCAAGGTACATGTATGATTGCACGAACGGTGTGACTCTACTTCATGTACAACCAGAGAAGTCAAAAATTGTGCTCCATTTGTGTACAGTGAATCAAAGAGCGGGCTGGGGCTTTAGCTCAGGAGTAGAGCACTTGCCTAGCATGTGTGGGGCATTGGGTTTGATTCTCAGCACCACATAAAAAATAAATAAAGTAAAAACTTCTTCTTTTTTTTTTTTTAAATAACATTCTGCTGTCATGTATAACTGATTAGAACAAATAAATAATTCTTAATGAAAAAAACTTGAAATATAAGGCTGCATGTACATTTAATTTATACTTCCAAACAAAACTATTTTATAATCCTATTTACTAGTAAGATATACTGTAGTTATTTTTCTCCATAACTCTTATGATGGGATATTTCTCCCCTTTTATCAAATAGTTCTCCATTTGAATATGATACGAAGTTCTCATTTTCCCCATAAATTACATATTTATAGTACATGGGAAGTGCAGAAATTCTGTATATCTCCTGAAGTTACTTCTGTATTTAAAGTATAGTGAAAATTACTTAATAGGATGATAAACTTGGGGCCTGTTTCACAGAGCAGAGAGCAGAACTCTACGTTCTGGAACTTGGTTCAGTCTGTTCTGAGCAGAAGCCCACTGCCAACAGGATGCCCTTGGGGAGGGAGCAGAACTGAGGGGACAGATGGGCACAAGCTATCAGGAGCAAAGGCAGAACAGCAGTTGAGAACACAGGCTTGGACATCAAGTTTCCAGGGGTCCCACTTTGCTGTGCACTGGCTCTGAAAGTTTGGACAGCCTCTTGGCTCTTCTCTGTTCCTTTTGCTTTTTTTCTCTGTAAAACTGAATAATGTGAGTTGTACTTAGGATTGTTATAAGAATTTAATAAGATGACACATGGAAACTCCCACCACCGTGTTTTCCTTGGACAGAGCCATCAACAAACAACGCTTAGGGTTCCTGAGTTATAAAGCTGGACGAGGATCCAACTTTCTATTCCCTTACCTTTCATCTCTGGGTTATCCCTTTGGAAGGCTGGTGTCGAGGACAGATCTCTACTTGGAAGAAAGACTCTTCATTCCCCTCAGAAAGCTAAGTGGTATCCAAGGGTTGGGGAAGTCCTCTAAGCCTGCCTCACATGAGAGGTTCATGTGGCCGGGCCCTCTTCATCATGGTGGGAAGCCACACGTCTGCTTGGGAGATGAAGTGCATTCTTAGCACAGTGGATGTTCCCTTTACACCGTGGTTGACAATGAGAAGGGCCATGGCTTTTGTTTGGGCCCTCCAAAATTCATGTTGAAACTGAATCCTGAAAGCCATAGTATTGACGGGTGGGTTCTTGGAAAAAAAAGCGATTAGATCATGAGCCTTCTCCCTGGTGACTGTGAGCAGTGTATGAGTGTACCTTTTCCCCGACATCCTCGCCAACACTTTTGTATGCATAATAGCTGCCATTCTGACTGGAGTGAGATGAAATCTTAGAGTGTTTTTTTTTTTTTTTTTTTTTTTTTTTTTTTTTTTTAAAGGGACAGAGAGAGAGAGGGAGAGGGAGAGAGAGAGAGAGAATTTTAATATTTATTTTTTAGTTTTCGGCGGACACAACATCTTTGTTTGTATGTGGTGCTGAGGATTGAACCCGGGCCGCACACATGCCAGGCGAGCGCGCTACTGCTTGAGCCACATCCCCAGCCCCTTAGAGTGGTTTTAATTTGCATTTCTCTCATTGCTAGCGATGATGAACATTATTTCATGTATTTGTTGATTGATTGTATATCATCTCTGAGAAGTATCTGTTTAGTTCTTGGCCCATTTATTGACTGGTTTATTTGATTGGTTTTTTTTTTTTTTTTTTTTTTTTGGTGCTTAGCTTTTTGAGATCTTTGTACACCCTAGAGATTAATGCTCTATTCTGATGTACTTGTGGGTAAAGATTTTCTCCCAAGATGTAGGCTGTCTATTCACCTCACAGATTGTTTCTTTTGCTGAGAAGAAACTTTTTAGTTTGAGTTCATCCCATTTATTGATTCTTAAGTCTAATGCTTGTGCCACAGGAGTCTTATTAAGGAAGTTGAGGCCTAATCCCACATGATGGAGATTAGGGCCTACTTTTTCTTCTAGTAGAGGCAGGGTCTCTGGTTTTATTCCTAGGTCCTTGATCCATTTTGAGTAGAGTTTTGCGCATGGTGAGGGATAGGGGTTTAATTTCATTTTGTTGCATATGGATTTCCAGTTTTCCCAGCACCATTTGTTGAAGAGGCTATCTTTAGGAGAACTGCCTTCTAAGGGCATGCTCCCAGAGACCCAAGGACCTTCCACTAGGCCCCATGCCCCAAAAGTTCCACCAAAATCACTTCATGGACCAATAACAATGGACCCTTAGGGAACAGAATTAAACAATTAAATCACACCTAAACCCTAGCTGTAGTATTCCTGGTGGCAGCAGGAAAGAAATGAGAGAGGCAGAAGTTCAGAATTCAAGAACTTGGTTATGTTTTTGTTTTTAGTGAGGCTTTTTGTGGTACATCTTAGATATGCTTCCATTTTAAATATACAGTTTGATGTGTTTTGAAAACTGTATATAGTACATGAAAATACTATATCAATGAGACACAAAAAATTTCCGTAACCATGAATTGCCTTATATCCTGTTCAGTTGATTTTCTATTCTCCCCTCCATTAGCAAACACTGATCTGCTTTCTATCAGTATAGAAAAGTTTGCATTTACTGGAATTTTTAAAAAATATTTATTTTTTTGTTTTAGGTGGACACAATATCTTTATTTATTTTTATGTGGTGCTGAGGATCGAACCCAGTGCCTTGTGCATGCCAGGCCAGTGCGCTACCACTTGAGCCACATCCCCAGCCCCTGGAATTTTTTTTAAAAGTATTTATTTTTTAGTTGTAGTTAGACACAATACCTTGTTTTAATTTTATTTGTTTATTTTTATGTGGTGCTGAGGACCGAACCCAGGGTCTTGAACATGCTAGGCAAGTGCTCCATGGCTGAGCCATAACCCCAGCCCCTGGAATTTTTTTTTTTAACACAGGGAGTGTGTCAGGCTTCTTTCATTTATCAGAGGGGCACATTGTTGCATGTATCAGTGGAGTCTTCCTTTTTTTTTTTTTTTACCCCTGAGTTGTATTCCATTCTGTAGGTATGCCACAATTTGTCCATTCCCTTGACACACATGTGAGTGGTTTCTGGCTTGGAGTATATTATGTATATATTAAAGAACTACTATGAACATTTGTATACAAATCTTTGGGTGAGGACAAGTTTTCACTTCTTTTTGGTAAAATACCTGAAGTGGGATTGATGGATCATCTGGCAAGTACAAGTTTAAATTTATGAGAAACTGTCAGAATGTTTTCCAAAATTGCAGTAACATTTTATTCCTGTAAAATACCTGACAAGAACAACTTAAGAGGAGAAAAAGATTATTTTGGCTCACATTTTCAGAGGTTCAGTCCATGGTTGACCTTCTTTATTGCTCTGGGCTGGAGGTGAGGTAGAACATCATGGCAGAAGAGTGGGCAGAAGAAAACCGCTCCTTCATAGCAACTGGAAAGCAGAGGGGGTGGGGAAGGGACTGCAGGGAAGATAAACCCTTCCAGGGTACCCTCCAGTGACCCACCTCCTTCAGCCAGGCCCCACCTGCCTACAGTTACCACCCAGTTAGTCCCTTCAGACTGCACACATCAATTAGGTTACAGCCCTCATAATGAAATCATTTCTCCTCTGAGTATTCCTGTATTAACATAGGAGCTTTTAGGAGACACCTCACGTCCAAACCATAGTAGATGTGAAGCAGTGTTTCATTTTTGGTTTTAACTTGCGTTTTCCTAATCCCTACTTGCATTTTCCTTACTGATATTGTAAGGCCATAACAAGTGCTTATTAATCATTCATATATCTTCCTTTGTGGAGTGTCTTCAAATATTTTGCCTCTGTTTAATTTATTTCTCTCTTCGTGGCTGAATTAAATTAATACTTTACACATTCTGCATATAAGTTATTTGTCAGATATATGTATGGCAAATGTTTTTCTGTAGTTTTCTTTTAATTTTCCTAATAGTGTTTTTTTTGGTGAGCAAAAATGTTAACTTTGTAAAAGCCAAATTTACAAATTATGTCTTTATTAGTTTGTGGGTTTTACCAGGCATCTGCCTGTAGTTCTGGGAACTTGGGAGGCTGAGGCAGGAGGATTGCAAGTTTGAGACCCACCTGGGCAAATTAGTAAGACCTTGTCTCAAAAATAAAATAAAAAGGGCTGTGAATATAGCTCAGTGATAGAGTGTCCTGTGGTTCAACCCCCAGTACAGAAAAAAAAAGTTGTGAGTCTTATGTCCTGTGTATGAAATATCTGTCTCTACCAAAGTTGCAAATACTTTCTCCTAGGTTTTCTTCTAGGAGTTTTACAGTTTCACCTTTATACCTGTTATACATTTTTAATTAATTATTGAATTTGCTGTGAGATAAGGGTCATACTTACATTTTTTACATAGATAATCAGTTGTACCAGGACCATTTATTGAAGTATCACTTTTCTCCTTGAAAATGTCTTGACACCTTTTTTGACAATCACTTTACTACATATACATATGCATACATACATATATATACATACAGTATGTGAGCCAAAATGTATACACACACACACACACACACATTTTGGGACAGTGTCTATTTTAATATCCTCTTGACTATCACTTTCAAGTTATCTCATATTGTGTATTTCTCTTTTTTTTATTTTTGAATTGGGATCTCATTATCTTGCCCAGGCTAGTCTCAAACTCACATTGTTTATATAAACTATAGTTTTATTTAAAGTCTTAAAATTGTTTGGTTTTATTAATTTTTTTTCCCATTTCCTTATAAAGTTTAGAATCAGCTTGTCAAGTTCTAAAAAAATCTGTTGGGGAATTTTGATTGGGATTGTGTTCAATCTTTGAATCAATTTGGGGAGAATTGCCATCTTAACAATATTGAATCTTCAAATTCATGAACATGATATATGTCTCTGTTTAGGTCTGATTTAATTTTTTTGGCAACGTTTTATAGCTTTCAGTGTACAGGTCTTATAAAAATGTGTTAAATTTACCCCAAAGTATGTCAAGTTTTTTATGGCATTTTAAATGGAACTGTGTTTTGAATTTTATTTAATAAATGTTCATTACTGGTATATAGTAATAAAATTGAGTTTATATATTGACCTTGTATCTTACGACCTTTCTAAATTCAACTTATTAGTTCTGGGAGTTTTTTTCTTTTTGTAGATCCTTTGGATTTTCTAACACAATAATGTTATCTGTGAAAAAAGATTGTTTCATTATTTTCCTATCCAATATCTATGCCTTTCTTTCCTTTTCATGCTATTTTTGCAATGGTTAGGACTTCCAGTGAAGTATTGAATAGATGAGAGTATCCTTGCCTATTCATCTCATTAATTCTGAAGTATTCAGTCTTTCACCATTAAATTTGATAATTACATGTAGATCTTTTCATAGATGTCAGAAAATATAGTTTGCTTTTTAAAAATATATTGTTTAAGTTATTGATAGACCTTTATTTTATTTATTTATATATGGTGCTGAGAATTGGACCAAGTGCCTCACAATGCCAGGCAAGTGTGCTACCGCTGAGCCCCAGCCCAATATAGTCTGCTTTTAACTATTACCATGTTCTGCCAATTTTAAACAAAGTCAATGATAAATTATCTTTGGTTTGTTTAAGTTCCAACAATTGCTAAAGTTCCTGCTGCGTTAATTGATTTATATACATAAACTTCAAATGTATACCGTTTTTTATCAATTACCCTTTAGTAATTGTATTATACATGGAAGTTAATTAAGAGAATTCCCAGTTATGTAGTTGTTGTCCTATTTCCTCCCCCTTTCCCTGGCACTTCCCACACTAATCCAGCTGCATGCTTTCTTGGGAGAAGAAATTTGTAATAGATTGAAATCCCTCCAGCTTGCTTCAGGTGCAGTTGTGACTCCAACCCCCGGGGTACCCATATTCCTGCTTTCATACTGTGGAGTCCGAAGAAACGATTACAGCACAATGACTGCAAAAATGAAGGAACAGAACTTCAATTCTGTCAACTCCATGGCCAATGTGTTTTGTTTGGGTTTATAATTCAAAACATTAAAACTGGGAGGTGTAATTTTTTGTTTGTTTGGTAAAGGAAAATTTTTATTGATACATGACATATTTTGCTGAAGTGAGTCAAATTCTTAAAAGTTTATTGAATTTAATTGCTATCCTTGTTGTTATTTGTTTTTTTTTTTTTTAAAGAGAGAGTGGGAGAGAGAGAGAGAGAGAGAGAGAGAGAGAGAGAGAGAGAGAATTTTTTAATATTTATTTTGTAGTTCTTGGCGGACACAACATCTTTGTTTGTATGTGGTGCTGAGGATCGAACCCGGGCCGCACGCATGCCAGGCGAGCGCGCTACCGCTTGAGCCACATCCCCAGCCCGTTATTTGTTATTTAATTGTAATATTATTCATTTCCATAGTAGACCAATATGTAGATCTAGGGTTTTAAAAATTAATGGAGTGAAAATGATCACTCATTACTTTTGCGTGTTTATGCTGTAATATCTTCGTTTTTTAACTTGTTTTATTAACATACATATATGCACAACATTCAATAAAAGAAAGCTTTTATTGTCAGCGTGTGTGTGTGTGTGTGTGTGTGTGTGTGTATGTGTGTTTGTGTATGCACATGCGCGCTGGGGATTTAACCCAGATGTACTCTACCATGGAGCTTTGCCCCCAGTCCTTCTTTTATTTTTATTTCGAAACAGGGTCTTACTAGGTTTCAGAGGCTGGTCTTGAACTTGTAATCCTCCTGCCTCAGCCTCCGAAGTAGCTGGTATTGCTGGTATGTGTCACTCCCAGGCTCAGCATTTCTTTTCTGGTGATTGTTATTATTCTGGTGATTAGGTTATTTGTGACAATAGTTTTAGCACAGAGCAGGAGGAGGTGCTCATGTGTCATCATTGCAGCTTCTGGGTCAGTGGGTGAAGCCTGCTCAGGGCCAGCCTCAGGCAATTATCTGCCTATGAGTCTAAGAGTGTGGTTGCTTGGGAATATTGATCTTCTGGGGAACATTTTTTGTGTTGTTGTTTTTTTCCCCCTGAGGCAGGGACACAACTAAGACAGATATATTAATGATTAATAGCCATGAGACAATTTTGTAAACTCCTAGACTGAAGACACTGGACTGAGAATCAGGACTCTTTCCTAACACCATATCATCTACTTTTCACTTCTCAGGGGTGAGTGAGGCAATCTCAGTGATTTATTCTGGTTCTGAGATTCAATGAGTCTCTGATTGCATGGGATATAAGAGGTTAGTATTACTGTTGTTGTTGTTTGTATTAATGCACCAACGAAAGGCTCTGGAGACTTTGATCAATGGAGCAGGAAGGACAGTAAGACAGTTAAATATTTAAACATTTTAAAAGGCAAACTAATGAGTCTTGTCTTCAGCTATTGTACTTGTACTTTGTCCCATCACAGACTGTGAACTTCTACCTTTTCTTCAGGTAGAGGGTAGACTCCACTGTTGGTTAACCAATGACATGTTGGCCCTGGAGACTTCTGGATGCTCAGCTCCAACCCAGGTCTGTGTGAGCTGAGGTAGCAGAGCCTGGTGCTGTCCTGTTCCTGGCAGAGACACATTCATTATCAGTGATCAGAGCTTGTCAAAGGTGTTCATGAATCATCTACAAATCAAATCACTTGGAGGACTTCCAGAACTACTGAAACAAATCTAAGGACTCAGGAATCTACCCTCAGTCAAGTTTGCCAGTGGATATAATGCATCCTGAAGTTTGAGCATCATGCATATAGAAGGATGGCTAAGGCATGACGATTTGAAAATGCTGATAAAGTAGAAATGAATTACTAAAATATATTGTAGTGTCTTTGTTATCACAATATATTTTTTTTTTTTTTTTGGTGGTGGTGCTGGGGAATGAACCCAGGGTCTTGTGCATGCGAGGCAGCACTCTACCAACTGAGCTATATCCCCAACCCTATCACAATATCTCTAACGATTAGATGATGGGTGCTTTCTTTGTCCTCTAAACAGCCTTCTGCAAAATCAGAAGCTATTTTAAGTAAGCTATAAGACAAAAGATACATAACTGATATGACAAATTATAAGGTGATATTCATCACATGGAATCCATGGCCTGAATGAAAGGTTAGGGAAATTGTGGGTTTCTAATGAGAAAGTCAAGTTTAATTAATTGTTCTCTGAATAGATTTGCATTGGGGGTTTGGCAACTGAAGCTTAATAGCTAATTACAAGGACTGCCAGAGAATAGTGGGTAATCTGCATCCCAGTTTCATGTTGGTTATGTCATAATTGCTATTTGTCACAGGACAGCAAGGTGGCAGAAATAGATACAAGTTGTGGCCTTTTAGAGGAATTCTAAGATGCTGCTCAGCACATTGGAGAATGGGTGCCAGTTGTCAACCATGGATGGAGATTGAATCAGTAGTTTCAAGGGCTGCACAATGTTGCCTTTGAATCATGGAGACAGCAGGGACTGCTAGGTGGCCTCTAGCTGACCCCTTTCACTGGAACGTAATGCACCCAATTATTTCAGACAATATCACCTTCTCTGTGTCCCTCTGACTTTTATCCCCCATTTGACAAGATTCAGCACCCATTCAAAATAAGAGTTCTTAGCAACTCTGGGATAGAAGGAACTCCCTTAATCTAATAAGAGGCATCTGAAAATTCTACAGGTGGCATCATATTTAATAGTGCAAGATTGAATGCTGTGATCACTGCAATTGCTCCTGCTCCACCACTATCATAGGAATATCAATAGATGCCCCAGGAAATCGCCTATGTTCCTGACACAGTCTTCCCCGCACACGTTACATACAGTAGCCTTAGCTGTTCATGATAATCTGAGTCAGTTACTCTTTTCATTATGTTAACATCTTCTCTTTGCTTTCGGGTCTAAAACCATGAACTTCTCCAAGTTTACAGATGGTAATAAGAACCTTAATTTGAGTAGAAGTTCTACCATGTCCTCTAGTGAACATGTTCTGTTACCTGAAAATAGAACAATTAATTCAGAGAATAGTGGGTAATCTGTGGGTAATAGTGGCTAATAGTGGGTAATCAGAATCTTAGCCTGTGGGGATAGGAAACTAATTGTTAAATGGATCATGAGAAGTAATGGTGAGACAGGTCAATTCTATTTCTACCTCATGTTTTCTATACCAATATTGCTAGACATTGGGGTCATAGCACCATATACCAGCTGAAGTTTTAGCCCATATATACAATATTCTGCAGGTCAGTGTCAAAACCAACAGGATGTTGTTTCTGAGATTATAAGAAAAGGTCTTTCCAAGAATGTCTGCTTTTAGTCATGAGAGAGTAAGCCAGTCTTGAATTATATTTTGAGTGTAAACAAGTAGAAAACTGAATGAAATGTAGGAATTAGACAAGAAGCAAACAAGATGGTAACCCTGTGATAAGGAAAACAAAAGGAGTGAAACACCATGGTAAGGTCTTTCTGCCTGTGGGTAACTCCAAGGCAGTGTTTCAGGGAGAGCAAATCATATAAAGTGAGCAATTCTCACCAAGTTAAGTGGACAAAGGTCATTGTTTGAGAAAACCAAGGTATCTATGATGTATAAGGCAGCATATGTGAGAGGAAACTGAACAAAAACAGAGCTCAAGGCATTTTCTAGCAATCCCCTTAAGTCTCGTCTGAATACCAAACTACTCAGGAATATGGTGCATGCCTGTAACCCTAGAAACTTGCAAGACAGAGACAGGAGGATTGCAAGTTTAAGGCCAGCCTGGACAATTTAGTGAGACCCTGTCTCTAAATAAAAAATAAAAAGGGCTGGGGATACATCCTGTACTTAGTAGTAGAGTGTCCTGGGCTCAGTCCCCAGGGTTGCTACATAAATAAACAAACAAACCAAAAAAGATAAAGGAAAAAAAGGAAGAAAAATTAAAACTTTCTGCATTGAAATGCAAAGAGAAAAGACCAAGAAAACAACATCAATGAGTTGTAGAATAATACTGGATCAACTATATATGTGTATTTGATCTATCAGAAGAAAAGGAAAGGAGAAGAAAAATGTTTGAAAGAGTAATAGAAATTTTCTAAATTCTTCACATTTGTTAGGATGCTATTGTTTTCTAAAAAAGAAAAATAACTCGTTTTGGCAAGGATGTAGAGAAGTTGGAAACTTCGTGCATTGCCGATGGGAATGTAAAATTATGCAACTGCTACATAAACCATTCGATTTTTCCTCAGAAAGTTAGACATAGAATTACTGTGTGATCCAGAAATTCCACCTCTAAGTATATAACCTAAAAAATTAAAGTAGGGACCCCAAATGGTGCTTCTACATGAACATCCATATGCAGAAACAATCCGATTGTCAAAAGAGATGAATATATGAATAAAATATGGTATACATATACAATAGATTATTATTCGTCTTTTTAAAAAATGAAATTCCAATACATGCTATGGCATAAATGAACCTTGAAAACATTATGCTAAGTGAAATAAACGGAACACTAAAGGAATAATATTGTATAAGGAAAAATATTGCATAATTTCACTAATATGAAGTTCATAAAGACAAAATAAAATAAAGGTTGCCAGGAACTGGAGGAAGAGGAGAGTGGGGAGTTCCTGCTTAATGGGCACAGAGCTTCAATTTGAGACAATGAAAAATCTCTGGAGGTGGAGGGTGATGATGGCTGAATGACAGTTTGATCATACTTAATGACACTGAATTGTACACTTAAAATGGATAAAATTTTATGCTTTCTTTTACTACAGTAAAAAAGTTCTTAAAGTTAGTCACCATTGTTCAAGAAGAAATTGTGCATTATTTGCAAGTATAGATCATCTGGAGATGATGTTAAAAATCAAAGTGCTTGATAGAAATCATTTCTGTAAAATGGCATCTATGTGATTCCTGTGATAGTTTTGAAAAAATATTTTTAACTGTAGAAGGACACAAAACCCTTATTTTATTTATTTATTTTTATGTGGTACTGAAGATGGAACCCAGTGCCTTACCTGTACTAGGCACATGCTCCACCACTGAGCTACAATCCCAGCCCTCCTATAATCTTTATAAACATAAATGCTTATAGAAATTTAAATTACAATTGCCCCTAAGAATTCCTGATGAATACTTTCTGAGATCTTGCCATAAATGAATAATCAAAAGAAAAAAATAAAATCTACTCTAATATTTCCATGTCTTTGAGCTTTCTGGCTCTTCTCTCAATGCGATGTCAGGCTCCAGCATCTGGACTTTATTTATTTCTGGCCATTGATTTGTCCAACCCTTAAGAAACCATCCTTGGCAGTAGACTGCTCCAGGTTCTTTTTTCAGGACCTTGAGTTTGAAGCAAGGAAAAGTGCCCCATGTCAGAAATTCTCTGTTATCCAGTTTTTCTATTTCTATTCTGGTCCAACATTCTCAAGAACCACTCCTACATGTCTATACAGATTCCTGCCTGCCAAGACTCTCAGTTTCTCCAATAAACTCTTTCCTACTGGAGCCGAGGTGCATTTTGCCACCTGCTTGAGTCAAAACCCAATTCTGATTTTCATTATGGGGTCAGTGAGTAGAACTGGGAGAGGATTTTGAGAAAGACAAGCATCACTTTGTAGGGCAAGACTCAGGTGAGGCATCACCAGCGTCTCATGGCAGGATGAGGTCAGTCTCCTCTAGCAAGAGACAGAAGTCTGATTTTGTTCTCCTAGAGGATTAAAATAAATCTAGTGACTCAATATTCTCAGACTTTTCTACCCTATGCCAGATCTTAACCTTTTCCTACCAGGTCCCTATGTTTGAAATAGGAGACCCGTTGAGGATCTGCATTCTGTCTCCTTTATGGCTGTCACCTGATGACTAAATCTTTGGTTTAATATTCAAGATAGTATTCCTTGCATCTGCATAAGATCAAGTTTCTTTCAACCTTGCCCTAGAATCCTTCTAAGGATCACACTGTTCTAGAGTTGAAGTTGGCTAACCTGACTCTGTCATTTTTTTTTTCATCAAGATTTCCAAAGCAGTTAACAAAAATCAATAAATCCCTTGTTTCTTACACTATGGTTATCATTGCTTTCATGTTGTTCAAGTACCACAGCCACCAGGTGACCCTGAGCTGCTTCTTCCTCCTATACCTCATCCCAATTCTCCACAAAAAGAGTCTTAATTGTGTTATTGCATCTGCACTTACCACCAAAAATGGGGCTGGGGATATAGCTTGGTTGGCAGAGTGCTTGCCTAGCATGCATGAGGCTCTGGGTTCAATCCCAGCATCACACACACACACACACACACACACACACACACACACACACACGGTCCTTATTTCTGTCCACCTGCAACATTCCATACAAAGGGAGATCAGAAGTGGTAATTGCCCAGTACTTGTGGACTATGCACCTGTAACTGCCAATCAGCTTTCTACAGCCTCACAGATATTGGAGTCAGAGAAGTGAAATCTGGAGGCCCAGTGTCTGGATTGAGGCACTCTCAGGTTACATCTGGCATGTGAAGCTGGCCAATGCCTCTTTGAGACTGTTTATACCTGTGGCTGAAATGTCTGAGTCAATAGCATGCAAAGTAGTATTCAAGATTCTGGTACCGTGGAGGCTCTGCCTGTAGTTGGGTGTTACATACAAAATATTGTCAGCTGAGCATTTACTTGAACTCATGTATATTGGACATCAATTCCTAGATGCGTTTGACCAGAATTGCATCAAAGTCTACCAGCCTAATCAATATCCTATTTACCTGTGTGATTCTGATACTGGATTTGGTCTGAGTCCCAGGACCATGATCATAAATCCATGTCTCAGTGGACTAAAGGAGAAACCAAGCTAATGGGTTTCAAATTTAACATCCTTGGCCTTCATCAGACATTAATATAGTGATTTTATTTACAGGTAGTTTTGAGCAACAGAGTGTGAAGCTGAATAGTTTATTCCAGTTTAGTTATTAGATCTGAAATCTATTTTATGATCTATTATATCCTGATAACAATTTACCAATATTTCCCCAACTAGTTTATGTCTGGCAGTACCTTCAGATTTTAAAAATATCTTCAGTAGGAGGATAAATATGATTATTAGACTGCCATCATAAGTATTCACTAGTTTTAGAAAGTTATAATTACTTCAGGATTTTTAAAGATGTTTTATTATGAAAATTCCAAACATAGACAAAGTAGAAAGAATAAAATAATAAGTCCCTGTGCTCCCAGGGACTTAGGGGACCTTTACCAAGACACCAAAGGAATTCAGAATTCTAAGCATACTTTGCAGGTAGCCAAGATGGTTGTTGTAAGAGAAGAACATTTTTCTCACCATTCTTGGCACAGCTTGAACGAGTGAGCACATCGCCTACCTTGTAAATGGATTTTTACCTCTCTGGTGGGTTTATTTGCTCAGGTTCCCTTTAGCCAGAGGGGACCAGGGTCACCGCCAGGCATGAGGCAGAGTCTAACTGTGCCCACTGGAGGGAGCCGTGTCCTCCTGTTTCTCAGTAATTTGCTGTAAATTGGTGCTGATACTTGTCAAAGTTTTATTTAACTTTGTCCTTCTTCTCCTTCTGCCAGAATATCATTGGTTTTGCTTGGTCTGTGGGATACGGTCCGTGACCTTCACACTGGCTCCGGCATTACGGACTACAGTATTTCTCTGTAAATGAATTGGTATAACGTCACCGACCTTCTACATTGTTTGACTTTTGCATTTCGATCAGTCCAGGCTGCTCACTGTTTTCCATCTTAGTTCAGGGAATCCAGAAAAACATTGCTTTGAAATTGATTTTTTTTTTTTTAAGTATGTTTTTCTAACGAAACTCCTCAATGGCCTCGATTGTGTTTTCCAACTCCTCCCATCTCTCTTCTGTTTTCACACTGAGACACATTTGTTTTTCACAGTCTGGAGCTCAGAAAAAAAAATGTGGACTGTATTCTATGGTGATCAGAACCCATATGGACCTCTGAGTTTTATTTTGGGCACTGCATTTGGAAGGATATATTGGCAAACCGGAGTGCATCCAGAGGAAAGCTAACAGGTTGGTCTGAGCAATGTATGATGAACAATCAGCCAGGGGGAAAAGAAGGCTCAGGGGAGACAGCAGCTATCTGCAAAAGCTGTATTCAAATATAACTGGACCAGTGTGGGAAAGTTAGCAAGAAAAAAATTTCAGCTTATGATGTAAGATTAGAAATACCTAATATTTAAACTGGATTGATTCAGAAAGAAGTGCATTCCCTCCCTGGGCGTCGGATAAATACCAGATCACATCTCTCATAAATACATTTCTAAAGTGTTTTTAGATAATTGGGTCCTCATAATAGCAAACCCATCTAGGGTGGTTTTGGGGTACATTTCCTATATTACTAATTTAATCCTCACAGCAACCTTATGAGATAGGCACTTCAGATGCATAGGTTTTTATCTAAAATCTTTCAAAATCTTTACTTTTCTGGATTTTGAAAATTTATATGGCACAAGCCACATTATATTAGAAAATGTTTCCACAGGACTGTACTCTGTAATTAAATGTATTTATGTGATAAAGCATATGGGTTTTTACATTAGGTAGAATAAATACCCTGAAATGCATTAGGATAGATTTTGCTATTATTTTGAAGTAGTTTTCAGTTTTTTGGATTCTGATTCCAGATAAGAAATGTGGTCATCCCTCTTTCATACTTGAGAAACTGAGGCACAGAGATTAAATAACTTGCTCAAAGTTGTCCAGCTACCACACAGATCAAAGCCTGACTCAAGCTGTGTCAATTGCTCCCTGGAGTATTGCTTCAGTACACTGGACTCCACTTCTGGAGGCGCTGGCCTGAACCACCTTACATGTCTCTTAGCACTCAAGCACTCTTAGTCTTGATTCCCTACCCTTTAACTTAAAATGGCTTTGGGTTGTTCCTAGAGATCATGCTGCAATTAGAAACATCAGGAAAAAGGTGACCTCCTGTCCTACCCTAACTTGTTTTTTGTGTCTTGTGTCTTGTGTCTTCTTTTTATTTTTTGATATCGGGGATTGAACTCAGAGGCACTTGACCACTGAGCCACATCCCTAGCCCTATTTTGTATTTTATTTAGGGTCTCGCTGAATTGTTTAACGCCTCACTTTTTGCTGAGGCTGGTTTTGAACTCTCAGCCTCTCGAGCCGCTGGGATTATAGGTATGTATCTTGTTGTCTCTACAGGAGGCATTTTAGTCTAATGCTCTCCTACCACTCCGCAGGGGCAGTCCAAGAGAAAATAATGTGTCATTATCATTTATCTAAGGTGACCTTTCCTTTTGATTCTTTTGCCACTAGATGTTCCCCAGAACATTATGTGAACAAACTCAGGCTTGCTCCTTTCCACCAATGTTTCAAAGCAATTTTTCCCAGGAAAGGAACTACTGACATTTAACTCTCCTTCTGCCATTTTGAGATGGGCTAGATGACAAACTCGGGCAAAGCCATTCAGCACCATCCATCCATTAGTAAAACAGGATAGGTAATCATTATCCAGGATAAATTCAGATTCTGCGGAGGTTCCTACTATTTTGAGGCACCCTCTTTAAACAAAAGAATACAAACACATGAATATGAATCAGGTACAAGTGTGTATTTATATATAAATAATGTCTGTGACCGCCCAAGGAGAAGTGATGCCCACCGCTACCAAGGAGGCAATAAATTTACTCTGATACACTAGACGTTAGAATGATCTCAATGAAAGGGCATTTTGGGGGTATAATTAACAAAAACATTTGTGTGAATGTTTCTCTAGGGCCTGTTCCTGGAGTTAGGAGTCTACTCAGCAAGAAGTCCTGAAGCTTGAGATTCATCAGCTTCACAAAAGATGTGACAGTTAATTAACAAGAATAAATACATGCAAATCTGTTTCATAATTACTAAATACTGTTCAATACTGATATATATTTTTTTGTTGTTGTTGTTTTGCTTTGTTTTTGATCTTAACTGTGTTGCCCAAGCTGGCCTCAAACTTTTGGGCTTGATAAAGTAGACCCTGCTTCAGCCTCCTGAATAGCTGGGACTATAAGCATATGTTGCTGTGCCAAGCTTGATAGTATTTTGATACTTAGAATGAAGCATAACTGTTTATTGGATAAATGATAAAATAGATGAAAAATTTCTTCCCAGGTTATTATCTACATGGTATAATCCTTATCCAAGCTTTAAAAATTTTGGTACTGGGGATTGAACTCAGGGGCACTCGACCACTGAGCCACATCTCCACCCCTACTTTGTATTTTATTTAGAGATAGGGTCTCACTGAGTTGCTTAGTGTCTTGCCATTGCTGACGCTGGCTTTGAACTTCAATCCTTCTGCCTCAGTCTCCTGATCGGCTGGATTACAGGCGTGTGTCACTGTAACCAGCAAGCCTTAAAAGTTTATCAGAGAAATATAGACTTATATTTTTGCAAAAGAGTCAAATAACAACTCCATGTTCCAGTCCTCAGATTTTCTAACTCCACTTTCCAGAATTAATACATTTCTTCCATTGCTAAATAATATGTATTATATTTCTTTCTCTTGATTATCTGTTGACCTCAGATATTATCGAGTGACTTTCTGTGATGGTAGATACAGATTTCTCTGTCTTCTTCCCATTCTCTCAATTTTTAAAAACACCACAACATGAAATACTGATTATAGCAGAACAAATAGTAGACTATGATTATATTTACTTTTAATAAACATAATTTTTTTGGAGTTAATAATTGTGCTAATTTTACATTTGTTTAGGTTTTCATTGTACCTATGCTTGAGTTTTCCCACTTTGTTTTTTTTAATTCATTCTTTTTAATTATACATGCCAGTAGAGTCTATTTTTACATATTTATACAGACATGGAATATATTATTCTTAGGATCCCAGTCTTGAGGATGTATAATATATTGCAATTCACTGTGTTGTATTTATATATGTACTTAGGAAAGTTATATCAGATTCATTCTACTGTCTTTCCTATCCCCATCTCCCCTCCCTTCCCTTTATTCCCCTTTGTTTAATCCACTGAACTTCTATTCTCCCTTCACTATTGTTGTGTGTTAGCATCTTCATATCAGAGAGACCATTTGATCTTTGGTGTTTTGGGGATTGGCTTATTTCACTTAGCATGACAGTCTCCAGATCTTTCCATTTACCAGCAAATGTCATAAAGAGCTGCTATAAAAATTGATGTGGCTGCATCACTGTAGTATGCTGATTTTAGAGTTTTCCCACTTTCTACAAGAGCATTTTATGTATTTTTTCACACAATTAAACTTCTTACACTGCTGAGAGCATGGAGCCCTTCTCTATTTTTGTGTCTAAACTGGTCTTGAAGTTCTCTAGGCAACAATATGGAACTTCCATGTGCTATCATATTGGAAAATTCCTTCATCTCTCTCTTACATTGGATTTCCTATTTCCTATCTTCTTCTTTCTTGATTTAGTCTTTCTGTTTGAATAATTTTATTCTGCAGTAGCTTCCTGAGGAAAGGTATATGGGAGGTATATTAACTGAGACTCTGCATGTCTCATGTCTTTAGTCTAGCCTTATAACTGACTGTTAGTTTGAACAGCCATAAAATCCTAAATATAAAATCATTTCACTTAGAATTTGGAAGGCATTTCATTGTCTCACAGCTACTGGTATTGCTCATGAGAGGTTCTGCCATCTTTATTCCTACTCCTTGGCATGCAGAAACTTTTCCTCTTTGGAGGTGATCTAAAATTCCACAATAAAATATGTGATAGATTAGATTATTGCTAAAAATTATTTGCTCTCTTCCTTTCCCCTCCCACTTTTATTTACTCTTCTCCTTTCCCCTCCCACTTATGTGAGTGGGGTGACTTCCTGCTTCTGATTCTAAGCCTGACCACATGACTTACTTTGACTAATGGGGTATTAGCAGATATGCAGCAAGCAGTCTTAAAAGGCACTTGTGTGGCTGGGCTTGTTCTCTCTCTCTCTCTCTCTCTCTCTCTCTTCCCCCCCCCACCCCCTTCTGATCCCTAGTTCTCATTTTTTTTTTTTTTAATTTTGAGATAAGGTCTTGCTAAGGATGAGGATCTCACTAAGATGCCAAAGTTGACCTTGAACTTGCAATCCTCTTGCCTTAGGTTCCTGAGTTGCTGGGATTACTGGCATGGACCGCCGTGCCTGGCTGGACTTTTTCTTCTTTGGCTTGTGCCAAGATAAGCAGCAGAACATGCTGATGGCTAGCCCCCCTGTCGAAGGAGGAAGAGGAATAACACATGGAACCAAGCCAGTCAGTCCTGGCCAAACTCTACCTGAATCAGCAGAGCTGCCCAAGCTGAGCCCAGCCTAGACCTGCCAACACTCAACACACTCACAGATCAATGGTAAATATATTCTTGCTATTTTAATTCACTAAATTTTTGGATGTTTGCTGTGCAGCATTTTGGAGCAGTAGCTTTTTCTATAAGACACTGATATCTAATTGTGTGATATAAACATAAGAAAAACAAAAACTAAATGGCTTTGGTTTAGAGACTGTCTAGAGGGTACAAGAAAACTGTAATAGGAGCTGTAAAGAAAATGGTAACCCATTGTTATGTAGGGATGGGATTATTTTATAAAAGTGTCACTTTGGCAACTTGAAAGTTAGAATATGATCCAAAAATATTTGGATTTGTGCTAAGAGATCTCCAGACAAAATGATGGAAATGTGAGCTAGCTGTTTTCAGCTGCATATAATAGGTACTGTACTATGAAACAGGAGTTCAGTAAAGAACCAGTGGTTCTCAAGGAAAATGTAGATGGATTAGAGATAGCCCAGGAATTCTGGGACTTGCTGAGTTGGAAAACAAAATCTTTTCATCAACAACTTGCTACTTTGTGGTAAGTAAACTACACTGGGCTTCTCTTCTGGAAGGTTCTGCCGTCCATCCTCTCAGGATTAGATGCCTGTACTGGCTTTTGTCTTTCTTACTCACAGAGCTTTAGTAAGCATCACGACCTGGTGTTCGTGAATGCCTGATCTAGTCATGGAATCACACACAACATAATATCCATCAAGGGACCCAGTTCATGGCTAACTAAGTATAGCAGCAGGGGATCCACTGGTCATTTCACATATTGCGTCATCTAGAAGGATCCAGCCTCATAAACCACTGGAATGGTTGCTAAGGCATAGCTGAAGCTCTGGCTTGGAGGAGATACTCTGAAAGTCCAGGGCACCACTCTCAGGAAGCCCTCTGTAATGCTCTGTACATCCCCTTTTGCTCTGGATGAGACTTTATCTGAATCATGCTGGTGTCTGAAGTTTTCCCTATTGTGGCCTCTCTTTCCTCACTCCTTTCTTAGGTACCAGACCTGAATTGTGATCTGAAGACTCTCCACCTGCTCCTGCTCTCATGGGATCTTCTATAAACTTTTTTGTCCTCAATAGAAAGAATACTTGGACTTGGGAACCAAGAGGTGGAAATAAGAGTGACCCCACTTATGGGTCCCAATGCCCCCCACCCCAGGAACTTTGTGTTTCCTATCTCCATACCTCTGGGTTCTACAGGATTAGAAGTTCTGGTTCACAAATGAGGTACACTCCTCACAGGAGATGCAGTGAGGATTCCATTGAACTACATCCTATAACTGCCACCAGGGCATTTGGGTTGCTTTATACCCACAGAGCAGCAGGTGAAAAGAGGCATCATGATCCTGACAGAGATTATCGGCCTTGATCAACAGGGGATGTGGGGCTGCTTGAGAGCAAAGGGGAATGTGGGTGGATTCTGAGTGATCCCTGTGTGTCGTGACACACGACTAAACCAGCCAAGGTTAGTTAATTTGGGCTGTCTAAATAAAGACATAGGCACAGAAAGTACCTTTTCTTTGGGTGAAGTGACTGATCCTCAGCCTCAGCTCCCACAAGGGGGGGCATTGCAGGCAAGAAAGAGAGAAAGAGAGAGAGCACACCTTGAACCTGGGGAGACGCCATTCAAATGAGGCAAGGGGTCAGGTTTCGGGGGGTTGAGTCTAGCTTTGCCATGTTTTGCTGTCAGCAGATTGGCTGACATCTTGGAAGGTCACACCCGTCTCATGTGCTATGTGGGGATCATGGCAGAGCAAGCAAAAGGGACACATCTGTCGCCAGCCTAAACAGAGAGGCAACGTCAGCCCAGTCCACTTATGTGCTCCGTGCTCACGGTTCACATGCACACACAGCCCATGGCTGGCTCACCACACTCATGAGCACCTCTTTCCACGTTCTCATCCTCCAACTCTGAAGAAATTCTTCCTGAAAAGAGTGTGATTAGCAATGACTAAGATATCTCTGAATCAAGTCTGCATCACCAGATAAGCCACTAAGCGCTGCAGAATTTAGAACTGAGAGGGAGGGGAGTTTAGACTGAGGATGAATGTCTCTTGTGACTTCAAGACAAACAGTAGCCCCAGGGTCTGTAGATATACTAACTTCCTTCTTCTTCCACTAATTTTCTCCTCAAGAAGAGAGGCCCATAGTTATCATGGTGACTGAGATCTTTGCAGGACAAGACATGCACTGTGACAGTCATGGAGGCGCACTACTTCAGTGTCCCTTTAAATTAACCTTCTGTGGAGGGCGTGGTTGACTCACACACCAGCCTTCACACACTATGGTGGGAACAGAGGCTGTTCTCCTCCAAGGCGGCTCCCAGTCAATGACAGCATCAGGTGAGGAGGCCAGAGCCTGGCTGTGCCTATCTGAGGTGGAGCTCCTTGTAGAGAGCCACAGCCAAAGGGGCCCCAGCAAACTTTCAGACTGCCAGCTGATGATTGGCTCACAGCGGCCCCAGCAACATCTAGCTGATTGGCTCCTCTGCGGTGATGCTCATTGGGCTGTTTCCCTGCCCTTTCAGGCCACGGAGCTGCTCATTGGGGGAATTTTTTGGCTCCGCCCACATGACCCAGCCAATCGGCCTCAAGAGCAGGAGGATTGTGGGAGGTGGAGAGGCTGGTGGTTGAGGGAGTGGCTTGTGAGAAGCCGGTGGTGGCAGTTGGGCTCTGAGGGTTTTTCCTGAGGAGCTGTTTTGTTTGGCATGTGGCTCTAAAAATAAAGTTAGTTTCTTTTGACAAGTGGCTCCTGAATTGTGCCCAGCCAGACTGCAGCAGCTCCTCTAACAACCAACCTTTGCCTCAGGGACTTCTCTTCATTCCGGCTGAGACTGTCTCCAAGTCATGCCGGTGTCTGAAGCTTTTCCTACTCTACTCTTTCCTTTCTCCTTTCACAGGTACCAGACCTGCACTGTGATCTGAAGTCTCTCCCCCGGCTCCTGCTCTGGCCCTTTATCCTTCACAGATCTTTTCCCCAGTAAATCTCTTGCACATTTAAACCCATCTTGATATCATCTCAGAGGATCCCAAATGATATAAATGTACAACAGCATTTTTTTGGTGTGTGTGGGGTGATAGCTAATCGATCTACTATCACTCAACGTGGTTTTCATTCATTGTGCTGGACTCTTGGGGACTCCTTCAGTTGAGGGACTCAAGATTCTCAGAGGAGATCTGATTTCTTACTTGGAAATCTTCTTTGCTCATTTCTCTCTCTCTGGATGTCCTAGGAGTTGGATGTTGGATCACCGAGATTGAGTTTGCAATTTAAAAAAATCTTTTCTCATTTCCATGTCTTTGTCTTTTAGTTCTATTTTCTAGGAAACTTTCTCATAATCTTTTGACTTTTCTATCAACTCTTTACATTTTCATTGTTTTCTTCTTCATTTTCAACAGCTCTTTCTTATTTTCTAGCTGTTTGTTTACTTTGGTGTTTAGTTTTTATTTCATGAATACACTTTCTCTTCCTGTCTATTTCAGGATGTTAGTTCTAGATTTGTTTCTGAAGTGTTCTTTTATTCCCTACCTTGTCTGCACTTCCTGGAACAGGCCTTCTGTTTGTTGGTTTCTGATTTTGGTTTAGCGTGGTTTTTTATTTCTGTCTTATTTTGCTGGAACATACCCCCCTTTTTTAAAAATGGCTAATGCTTCTTGATTATATGTTCCTATTGAAAAGTGAATTGTGAACTGGCTAAATAGAAAATTGAGCATGTGGGAGGGGCTGAAAACCACCTTGGCTCCACTGTAGGTGTATTGCAGTAAGAGTGGCTTTTTCAGCGGGAGAAATGTAGATGTCAGTATCTACAGGACTTTGTCCAGGGATCACTTGTGTCTGGAGAGAAGAATTTTCCAATCTCCTTCTGGAGGGTCTAAGCCTAGCAGCTGGCATTTCTGCAGCTGAGACAAGGAGGACATTTGCATTATTTAGTACTTTTTCTCTGGAATCTAATCCACACCATATGTTAGAAACTTTCAGGTTAACTTTTCTAAGAAACATATGTAGGGAAAGATTTTTTTTTTATAACTTTGGGGCATGGGTGAGGACCATATTCTTATTAAATCAATTTTTGAATAAATCTCCCTGATATGGTTTGAGTGTTTCCCCACTCAGGTTAGAAGCTTGGTCCCCAGTTCATCAGTGGTGATGTTAACAGATGGTGGGACCTTTAACACATGGGTCCATTTATGGGAAGTAATTGGGTCATTGAGGGCACTGCTCTTGAAAGAAGTTCCTGGTTAGTTCTCTTGAGAGGGTTGTTATAAAAGGACAACTCTGTCCCCTTCTCTAGCTCTGTCTCCTTGTCTCACCATTGGATTGCTGTCTCTCTCATACTCATTTCCACCATGATGCCATCTACCACGAGGCACTTGGCAGAGCCAGCACCATGCTGTTTGGATTTTCAGTCTTCAAAACTGTGAGCTAAAGAGTCCTGTTTTCTTTATATAGTACCCTGTCTCAGGTAATCTGTTATAGTAATAGAAAACACCTCCAATGTTTATGTTCATCAGTTGCCTCATCAAATCTAGTGTTCAAAGCCTGAGCATTTCTGAGTTAGTACATGGGAAAATCAATTTGCTTCTTGGTGATTTTATTCCCTGCAATTTCCTAAATTTCACCTTTGTCTACTCTGCTAAGGCCAGAATTCGCCAGTTAAGGCCAGACTCCTGCAGTTACTTTCTGTCTTTAAATTGTGATTTGAGAGAAAAGGGTCTCCTGCTTCACCAGGGCTGCTTATGTTTCTCATGTTACTTGTGGCTGGAAGAGGAAATGAAAAAAAAAAAAAAAAAAAAGATCTTTTTTCCATCATTTTAAATGGGAAGTCCTTCCAGTTTATTTCATGTTAAAATAGTAAATGCCTAATTCACAACTAATATGCTCAGACTACCCCAGGAGAGCCTGGTCCAGGAGGGATGGGGGAACCATCGTGGGGGCTGTGTGCATAGATGCAGCTAGCTAGAATGTCAAGAGCAGAAAGCATGATGTAGCCTGGATAAAAGCACGTTTCCAAATGGTCTATTCCAAATGAGGATGGGAACTGCAATGGGTTTGAGGGTGGACTCATTCAGATGTGGAAGAGGGACAGATATGAGATGCTCTGATGTCAATGGACTATCCAAGGAAAAGTCAAGGTGGAAACATCCTCTTTAAATTTCTGTCCAAGCTTCTCGAGTGGCCATGCCAGTTCTGCCGGATGCCACCACCAGAGGCAAGACTGCTTCCTGGTTCTCATTATCTTCACAAAAAGTAAGGAGTAGCAGTGGCCAGATCCCAGTGTTTGGAAGTGGCCTTCGGTGTATCTGGAGAAAAGGCCTCCTTCATGAAACGCCCATGTTGCACTTCTGCTCTGCCTCTGAGCAGTACTTTGCCCTCCCAGGTTGTGGACCTTGTCTAGTTGGGGTATTTCCCAGCTACAGGAGTAAAACAGACATGGTGTAAGTGGGGTGAGATGGCTAGAGGTTGGTCCGCATTAAAACAAAAGGGAGACTTCAAAGTCTGAGAAGGCTAGGGAGGACCCCAAATCTACAACCGACAGAGCTAAAGCACAGACTCTTGTGCCCACCTCAGAAACCATTAAAGATAAGAATGTTTGCTCAGTGAGCAGAAAGGCTCCTATTGCTCTACCCATTCCAGTTTCTCATGTTGATAGTAACCCAAATTTTTAAACCAAATACCTGAAATTCTATTATGATTGTCCAGAGGCATTTATGCAGACAGGGAAGTTGAATATTTGAAGTCAATACCATCCTTGGGAGTTTGGAGTCTTGGGTGTCATCTTCAGCTCCACCTCCTCCTGAAGCCACCTCAGGGGTTTGTCTCCATACTTCCCTCTATGGCACGCTTTAGGGTCTAAAATGGGTTAGGAGTTTCTTAAAGTTTTTTTCCCTTCTGCCCCTCAGGTTTTTTCCCCAATACAACTTGTTATTTTTTAATAGAACAATTGTGCAAGGATTATCGGCTTGAGAGTTCTTTCTAGATTGAGGTATTTCTAGAACAGAGGTGAATGGGCTGCTCTGATTTTAAAGTCTGCTGTGATTATTAGAAAAAATGTTTTTAATTTCCTATCAGTTTGCTTATCAAAAACTCTATGTGAAGTTTACAGAAAGCAAATGATTTCCTAGCTCCCACTTATTGTCTCGGAAGAACTTATATTTTAGGAAGCCATTTAGCAAAGGCCCGTTCTCTCCTTCTTGCTGATCCATCTTCTTCTTTTTTTTTTTTTTTAACCTGTTTTCCTACAATCCAGACTGATCTTTCCTACTTTCTCCATCCCCCAATCTAATATACTGTGTCAAGATAAAGAAAATTCTTGTTGAGTCTTTTAAACATAACCATAGTTCAAACGAGAAATGATGTCTTAGTACTATGGTCCTGGCAGCACAGATTTTAACATTGACCAAAGTGACTTTTTTTTTTTTTTCTTGAACTTGGATACTTGGAGCTGAAGCCGGAGGGTGAAGTGGTCATCAGTAAAACTAATAATTAGTTACCCCAGGCATGTAACAGCAGCAAAGAAATGTCAAGCCATTAATTAAAATGACTATAATTTCCCTCTTGGAACCAAGTTGTTCCCAGTTAGCCAACGTCTGTCACAATCTGTGTAAAAGGGCAGAACATGCTACACAACGGGACATTTGAAAACCCAGCTGCAACACATTAAACATCAGAACACAGAGGCCTTGGTCACCGTGAGGCTAACTTGCTTGAGCCACGGGAGTTGCCCAGTGAAACAGGGAGTGCTCTCTGCAGGGAGCCCTCGTGGACTAAGGCTCCTTCTTTCCCCACTTTGGTTCTCAGTGGACTGATGTGAGCAAGGCCACTGTGCACTGACCACATCTGCCAGCTGGCCATTAATGCATGAGTGAGCCCACCAAGACTAAGCTGCTGACCCACGAAACTATGGGCTAAAGAAATGGAGGTTGCTTTAATCCGTGGGTTTCTGGGGTACTTTGTTACATGGTATTAGATATCCATATGGTATGTTTTTCAATCTAAAAGTTTCTGTCTCATCAGTTCTGAAAGTGTTCTCAATTATCATCACTTCAAATATTACTTCTTTCCCATTTTCATTTCATCCCTTCCATGACTCTTATTGGCTCTCTGTCCTGTCACTCACTAGAGAATCTTCCCGCTCCCCTGCCTCGCCCATTTTTATCTCAGTGCTACATTCTGAGTCATTTCTTTGTTTCCTTTTTTAAATCAATCTATTCAGTTTTGAGTTTAAGTGGCTGTAAGTTTCATTTGTGAAACGTACCTTTTGGAATTTTTTTTGTATCTTTATTTATTTTATTTATTTTTATGCGGTGCTGAGGATGGAACCCAGTGCCTCACCTGTGTGGGGCAAGCGCTCCACCGCTGAGCTGCAACCCCAGCTCCCCCACCCTCACCTTTTAAAAAATTATTTATTTCTTTCATACATGACAATAGTGGAATGCATTACAATCATAATTATCCATTCATAGCACAAATTTTCATAACTCTGTATATAAAGTATGTTCATGCCAAATTATGCCACTATACATGAGCTCTCTTATTGATTCTTTTACATTACAATTCTTAATACACTTTTATACCACAATTTATCATATCTCTGTTTATATATAAGGTATGTTGACACCAAATTCACATCTTCATACGTGTATTTTGTATAATGATGACAGTCTCCTTCCACCATCCTTGCTATTCCCCGTCTCCCTCCTTTTCCCTCCCACCCCTATTCCCTATCTAAAGGTAATCTTTCTCCCATGTTCTCCCTCGCAACCCCACTTTGAATCACCCCCCTCCCTTATATCAGATAAAATATTCGGCATTTGGGTTTTTGGGGATTGGATAACTTCACTTAGCAAAATCTTCTTTAATGCCATCCATTTCCCTGCAAATGCCATGATCTTATTCTTTTTTAGTGCTGAGTAATATTCCATTGTCTATAAATGTCATATTTTTTTAATCCATTCATCTACTGAAGGACATCAATGTTTATAGAAGCACAATTCACTTTTTTTTAAAAAAATATGGCATCTTGCCCTGTTTTCCTGGCTGGCCTCGAACTCCTGGGATCTGGCCCTCCTTCTGCCTCAGCCTCCTGAGTAGTTGGGCCTACAGGTGCCCACTACCACATGTTGTTGCCTTTTCTTTTTCCATACTTTCCTATTTAAAAAAATTTGTTTTGATTGTTTCAAATTATGTTTTGATTGATCTGTTTCTTTACTTCTTGAGGCATTAATTTTCCTATTAATTTCATGATCTGACTCTCAAAGTGGTTTCTTCCTGTGGTTTGGAGTTTGAGGTTTTCCCCTGGTGAAGATCTGTATGTCCTGGGCTGTGAGACTGTGCTTTCGCTGTCTTTTCTAGATGGAGGTATTTCTAGAATAGAGCTGTGATTAAAGTCTGCTGTGATTATTAGCAAAACATCCTTATTTCCTATCAGTTTGTTTATCAAAAACTCTATGTGAAGTTTATAGGAATCAAGTGTTTCCTAGCTCCCGCTTATTGGCTGGTAAGAATTCATGTTTGAGGAAGCCAATTAGCACAGACTTATTTTCTCCTTGCTGATCTGTCTTTCCTCTGCTGGGGTCCTACAGATGTCACCAGCTTTCAGCTGGCTTTAACGTGTTTTCTCAGCTTAGTATCTCAACCTTACAGTGGGAAATCTGAGCTCATGGCATAGCATGGGCTGAGTTTCAAGTTTTGTGTCTGACATTTTCACCTATAGCCTGAGAACCCAGGAACTTGTCTGATCCTATTTTTGAACTCAGATTTTGCAAAGTGCTCAATTTTGGTTGCCTTCCTTGCTTACATGAGAGATGACATCTTATTGGCTTACAAGGGTGTTAAAATTCCAGAAACCCCTAGGGCCCATAGCTTGTCCAAATCTGGCAGAGGCTAGAGTGGCATTAGTCCTTACTTATTGCTCGGATGTTCTCTTTCCTCCAGAATGCCTTCGGGCTCTCTCTTTCTTCTTCTCTTTATATATATAATAACACACACACACACACACACACACACACACACACACACACTTGCAAAACTTTTTATGCTTGGCCTTTCTCTGTAACAGTAGCCGAAGGGGGAATTCTGCTGTATCATCTTAGTTCACTATTTTGCTGGAAATTCTCTTCTCCATGCTTCTGAGATGACGATGATGATGACGATGATGATGAGGAAGAGGAGTGTGTGTGTGGTACTGGGGGTTGAACCCAGGGGAGCTCTATCACTGAGCTACATTCCGAGACCTTTACTTTTTTCTTTTCAGCCAGGGTCTCAGTATGTTCCAAGTCTGGTCTTGAATTTGCGATCCTCCTGTCTTAACCTCTTGAGTCACTGGGCTTTACAGTGTATACCACCGCTCCCATTTTGAGATATAATTTTATAATAATGAAAGCTAAAAATCACAACAAAGGTAACATTTGAAAACCTAATATATACTTATTGTTAGAAACACAACAGTAATGGGATGCTTTAACATGCTGCAGTGAGTCTTTACCAAATCAAGAAAGTGAAAATTAACCACAATAAAGGTATCTGAAAAATACTAGAATCAAGGAAGGTTTAATATATATATATATATATACATATATATATTTTGAGGCTGCTGTTGTGGCTCATTGGTAGAATGTTTGCCTAGCATGTGCGAGGCCCTGGTTTCGATCCTCAGCACCACATATAAATTAAGGTATTGAGTGCAACTACAACTAAAAGATATATAAATAAATAAATAAATGAATATATATATATATATATATATATATATATATATATATATATATATATATTTCAAATTTGTAACCTAGAAGCAGTGAATATGCATTTTCTGATGCTTGCTTGATCTTAACAGCCCCAAGGGCTCGAACAGCCTTTAAACAGCACTGGATGGAGTGGACCTGCCATGGCTTGCTGCCAAGGCATCTGTCCCACCTGCTTCATGGGTCTTTAGGGTATCCAAGTCCATCTCAACTCCGGGGGGCCACTGAGTCAACTCTGACTATGCAGCCTGCGTAAGAGAGCTGATTTGTTATGTTGATATTTAGAGAAAGAGTCATATTTTTTTAAAATATTTTGTTCTTTTTAGTTGTACATGACAGCAGAGAATATTTTGACATATTTATCTAAACATGAGGTATATCTTTTTCTAATTAGGAGCACAGTCTTGTGGTTGTACATGATGGTGAGATTCTGGTGGTGTATTCATACATATATGTAGGAAAGTTAGGTCATATTTATTCCACTATCTTTCCTATGCCTTTCCCTTCTCCCTTCCCTTCATTACCCTTTGATAAAAGGTTATATTTGATCTTGGCTATTTTTATGCAGTTCATTGATCCTGAAACAACACTTTACATCTAACTCACTGAAGACCCATCTATACTCCTACCTAGTAGTTTCTAGCCAGTAAGACCTGTTGCCCATACCATGAGATTTGTTTTGAAAATCTTGTAATTACAATATTGCTTGTAATTATGAAAAATTGGTAACACCTGAATGCCCCTCAGAGGGATAATGAATAAAAATATAGTACATTCATATTATATTGTGATATGAGTTTTTGCAAAATTCCTTTATAATAGCATATGAATTATTATAACAGCTATAAATGGATTGCATGCATATGTAATAACATATCATATATAAAATAACTATATAAATCAACACATAACAATAAAAAGGAATTAATAGAATAAAATATACATGTCACATATACAAATTTAAAAATACACATTTATAATATATATTATTTAAGAAAACATATTTATGTATATAAAATTATTACCAATGGACAGGTTGGTTGTGTTATACACTAAATTAATGATATACTTCACTTTTATCTATTTTATTTAATTTATTTTACATGAGCATTCTATAATACTTGAGGTAAATATGATAAACTGTCAGTAAATGTCAGTTAATCTCCTTGCATATTAGTCTTTTGCATTTCTCACTTTATTGAGGTATAACTGATGTACAATAAGCTACATATATTTAAAATGTACAATGTGAGGAGTTTTGGTAAACACATTATGTTATTCAGCTTTCCATTATTGTAACAAAATATCTGAGACACTCAACCTAAAAAGAGAATAGGATCTAGACATCGTGACACATGCCTATAATCCTAAAGACTTGGGAGGCTGAGGGAGGAGGATCGCCAAGTTTGAAGCCAGTCTCAGCAACTTAGCGAGACCCCATCTCAAAATGAAAAAATACAAAGGGATGGGGATATAGCTCAGTGGACAGTTCCCCTGGGTTCAATCCCCAGTACCGAAAACAAAATAAAATACAAAAGACCAAACACACACACACACACACACACACACACACACGCACGCAAAACAAACAAACAAACAAGCAAACAAAAAGCTACAAAAGAGGACAGGTTTATTTTTCAGTCCATGGTCATTTGGCCCCATGGCTCCTGGGCCCGTGGTGAAGCAGTATATCATGGCAGGGAGTGGTTGGTGGAGCAGACCGTTCACCGTATGATGGTGGGGAAGAAAGAGAGGAAGAGGAAGGGCCAGGGTCCCAATATCCCTTCAAAGTTATGCCCTCATGCAACTAGAAGACTTTTGACTGGTCCCACTTCCTAAGGGTGCCGCTACCTCTTGGTAGCCCCATGGGCCCGGCCCTAAGCCTTTAACCCATGGGCTTCTGAGGGACGCTCTCCAAACATCACATATATATACTCATGAAATCTTTACTCCAGTCAAGACAAAGGGCACTTCTGTCACCAGAATCGTTCCCTCAGGCAATTCCCTTTGGCAATCCCCTTCTCTCTCTTCCCTGACCTTGGAGGCCACTCATCTGCTTTCTGTCACTATAGGTGAGTTTGCCTTTTAAAATTTTCACGTAAGTGGACTTCTATAGTATGGACTCTTTTGAGGAGGAGGTATCTGGCTGCTTTCATTCAGCAATTTCTCAAAATAAAGACAATTTTTAAAATCTTGGGGATGCTGAGGAGTAAACTGGAGCATATCATCTGTGATTCAGAAATGGAGGGAGGAAGGAATCTATGGAGAGCGGGTGCCCTTTAGGATAGACTTTCAAGCAAACACAAGGAGCAGATGTACTATAATGGTTTCCGTATTCCTCAGATCTTCCCTCAGGTAGTCTACATTTGTTCATTTGGTGCCACTGCCTGAAACTGCACAGATGAGTTTTTGGATAACTAAGGAGCCCATTTGAAGCCTGAAGTGTCAGGAGAATTTATTCATGGAAATTGTTCAATGGGATGGCGGTTATCCTAACAGTCACCTGAACTTTAGCTTTCCTAAAGGAACGGTGGTTTGGATCTTGGGAGAGAGGAGCTAAGCTGTATTGAAGCATGGGTACTGGGGAAATGAGAGGGAGGCAGCACCTGGGAGATATGGGGCATCTCCAAGATGCAGGGAACTAGGATCATGGTAAAAGGACCCAAGGAGGTGGAAAAGGGTTAGAAAAGATTATGGGAAGACAGCCAAGGTTAAATGTTACCCATTTCATAGTGTACCCCTTGGGCAGCCTCTGCTGAGAAACTCGCAGAGAAAATTCTCATTCCATCTTCCTGCATCTCTTGTTTCACAATCACAGAATTCTTATTCTCTAAATCCAATCTGATATTGTTATTGCTATGTGGATTAAATCTGCTCTCGTTGGCTGGGCTGGGAGCCCAAGTCCCAGTTACAGCACTGTTTCTGTGGAAAAATGTGCCCAAATAGAAAATACCTGATCTCCAAAGAAAGTTTTGAAACATAACTTGTTATACTCCAGGGACTCCTTACCTATATAAATCTTTGTAACAATGAGCTATGTTATAGTGGAAATATTTTCACAGATATAACTCTTAATCCATAGCCAATATCAGTCATTAAAACATACTGTTCAGTCTTGGGGCCCATAAGTGGAAGATGTTATGGAAAGATTGGAAAGGAGCCAGGGGAGGCAAAGTAAATGATGAAAGGTTTTGAAAAATAGCCCTTCAGGGAGAAGTCTACATTAGCTCAGAGAAGAGAGGTGTGAGTGGACTGAATATTAGTCTTCAAACTACAGAGGGATGCTACATTATTGACGTCAAGTCTTTTTTCTGAGTCCACAGAGGGCAATATTACAGGAAATGAGTTTAAACTACAGCAGAAGAGATTTAGGCTGGTCATCTGCTCCCAACATAAAGATCAGAGACTCAGTCTCAAGTTCCCAAGCTTCCATCTCACTAGAGAGCAGGTCATTTCCGAGTTTTTTTTTTTTTTTTCTCTCTGATCACTGGTAGGCTAAGTTCACACAAATCTAGTGACCTGCTTGCAATTGTTTGTATCCATTATTTACATTTGGGAAACTAATGAGTTCTGTCCAAGAACAGAAAATGTTTCAGAGCAACTGAGAGGGTACATACAGTAAGGCAAGAGTGAAGTTGCCTGAAATGAGAAAAATTCAGAAAAATCTCAACTTTTGGTCCATCATTTTACAAAGCTGCTCAAAAGAGCATGTGTACTTGGAGTTGAGTGTTTGACATGTGAGTGGTACCAGCCCCACCACACTGTGGGACAGTTGGGCTATATCTCAGGGGGTCTTGGAAGTTAGTATGTCTCCAGGGGCTGTTGACAAATCAGAGGAGAGCAACTGAGGTGGAGAGAAAAATCTGGAAACTGAGTCAAATAAAGAACAGTTGAAGGAACTATGTGTGTTGACCTGGAGAAGACAGACACACCTAGGGGTGGGGGGAAAGCTGTTTTCAAATATCTGAGGTGCTGTCTGGTGGAAGAGAGATTAAAATTGTGCTGTGCAGCTCCAGAGGACAAATGTGGGGCCGGTGAGTTCAGGTTACAAGGACAAAGTGTCAGCTGAAAAGACGGAAGCACTTAATGATTATTAAAGATGTTCAAAGAGGATTGTGGTGCCTAGTGATGCAGAAGTATTTGTGTGCAGACACTAGATAAGTGTCTCATAGGAACGATGGAAGAAGTGTTTCTGGGTTCTTCTTCTTCTTTTTTTTTTTTGTCTCACTAATCAAATGAAACTTTAGAGAGAGATACTAACAAACGTGCCTTTCTCTCGGTGCTTAGGAAAGGTGAACTTTGTAGTCTTAACCACTAGAGGGACTCAGGACAGCAGCATGGCAGTGCCACCATCTGCTCTCTCCAGCCGCACAGCAACTGGTACCAGTCTTGGTTTTTGTCTCCTTGATTCTGCAGCTTTCTATATCATCCTCACGGATCTTTCTGGAATGTTTATGTTTTATTAAACTGCTCCATGTCTGAGGGACCTCTATGTAGAGAGGCCCCATGGTTGCTATTTAATGCTAATCTGTTTAATGCTTGATTTATTCATTACATAAATGGAATAAATTGGTTTCTTCTGAAAATGAAATAACTAAAAAAAAAGTTATCAATTTTATAATATAAACCTTTCCTAACATTTAAACATTAATTTATAAACTAGTTGAATTCTCATCATATATGTATTCTTCTATTTTGATTTATAAAAACCTTTTTTAATTAGGCCTGGGGCTGGGGCTGGGGCTCAGTGGTAGATCATTTGCCTTGCATGTATGAGGCACTGGGTCCTCAGCACCACATAAAAATACGCAAATAAAATAAAGGCATCTGTCCATCCACCAAAAAATTAAAGGATTTATAATTAAATAACAGCAATATTATAAGTAATAGTGTGTATAATCATATATATTCTTCTTAAAGCACAACTATATCTGAATGTCTTAAGTGCTTCAAATGCCCTAAAAACAGAAATACACAAATGAATCATCTCAGTGATACATATACAAAGCAAGTGATGAATTTGGTTATGTAGCCGAGATTTCCCAACAAAATATTGAAGGTGTCACCTGGTTTCTTCTTGGTGCTTATAGTAAAATGTGAGAGGAGGGAGATAGAGGAAAGCTTTCCTGTTAACCAAAGAGGAACCAAGACTTGGTGATTTTGACAATTTTTAATCTCTCCTGATGGCAAAAGATGTTAAGATGAAGAAATTGCTTCTGAGCATGAGGCATAAGAGATAAGTCCTGGCTCCCTCAAAAGAGCCAAGCATTGGTCACACAGGCTTTTGTTAAAACCTCAGGAAGGTCAAAGAGTCAGGATAGTCTTCAGTCACCCACGGGACCTCTCCAGAGACAAAGATGTAGCTCATAGAAGCTTTCAAGGAATAGGGTGATAGGGAATCTTAATTGAGCTGTCTTTCAACCATCTCATCAGGCCCCCAGGTAGATGAGGGTCTATTAAAAAACAAACAAATTGGGAATGTGGCTTTTGTGTAAAGGGAAATTTATAGGGATCCACAAAGTATTTGAGAAAATTATTTCTGTAAAAATACTGCCAACTTAAGCTGCAAGGGACAGAAAGAATATAAAATGAAAGGAGGCTGATAGATCTCAAAATTCTACTGGCAGGAAGCAGGATGGTAGAACTTCTCAGCTGCACACATGTGCTATCTTCATAATATATATATATATGACTCAGGACGGAACCAACAGCTATGGAGGCTTATTCCCAGTCCTTGAAATCTAAAGAAACTCTGGATGGAGTTTTCAGATTGGAGTTTTAGGTTGTTAACTCCTTTTTACTTTCTATTGCCCACCTGGTCTCAAATGGGAATGTCTGTGTTATGGTTTGGATGAAGGTGTCCCCCAAAAGCTCATGCGTGAGACAATGTTAGAAGATTCAGAATCTTAACCCAATCAGTGGATTAAGTCCCTGATGGGGATTCACTGAGTGGTAACTGGAGTGTTAGGACGAGGCTGGAGGAGGTGGGAATTGGGGCATGGCTTTGGGTACCTATTTGTTTCTGGCAAGTGGAGTTGCTCTCTGCTTTCTGATCACGGTGTGAGCTGCTTCCCTCTGCCACACTCTTTCTCTGTGATGTTCTGCCTCACCTCAAGCCCGGAGGAATGGAGCTGCCCTTCTATGGTTTGAGAGCCCTTAAATAAGCTTTTCTTCCCCTAAAATTGTTCTGGTTAGATCTTTTAATCACAGTGGAAAAAAAGGCTGACTAAAACAATCTGTAACTATTTTATTATACCTGTTCCTGCATTGTGTGCTAGGAGTCAGATAACTTGGTTTTAGTTTTGTAGATTGAACTATAGCTAAAGAGACTCATCCATGTCTGGACTAGATTTAGATGAAGAGAGTCTGGGTTTTGAGGACATCTGTCACAGTATGAGGTTCTTGAGGACCTTGGGAGGGAGGAAATGTATTCAGCATGTGGGAGGGTCATGAATCATTGAGGGCCTCAGGAAGAACTGTGGAGGACAGACTCTAGGGTGTCCCCAGGATCCCAGCTTCTGGTTTTGTCCTTTTGTGATATCCTCTCCTTGACTATGAGTGGGACCTGTGGCTCACTCTTAGCTGGTCCAATTTGGCAAAAGTAATGGGACAAATGTGATTACATGTGCATTATATTGATCCATCTTTCTAGGAGGCTCTCTCTCCCTTGCTGGCCCTGAAGGAGCAAGTTGCCATATTGTTAACTATTATCTGGTGAAGGTCATGGAGCAAGGAGCTCAAGGAAGGCTCCAACTGACAAAGAGCAAGAAAACGAAGTCCTCAGACTGACAACCTGCAAGAAACTGAAGGCTCAAACAGCCTGAGTGAGCTGGGAAACAGGTGATCTCAGTGAAACATGAGTAGATTCCTAAGAGTCTTAAATGGATGTTTAACTTAAAAAAAAAAAAAAAAAAGCAAAATAAATAAATAAATAAAACCTGTTAAACTATTTCCCACTTTTACCTTCCTATCAACTGAGATCAGCAGGCAGGAAGGAAAGATCACAGAAAGCTGGTATCCCTTGAATATGACCCAGACCCCCATAAGGATGGATTGAAAACCATGTTTATTTTTGTTACCTTTGACCTTGTTGATGGGTGTTCTGCAGAGGCTGTGGTCCTTCATTGTGGAGCTCAATGCATACACCTGGCAAAAAAATCGGAGTCAGAAAACTGAAGGCAAATCCAGAAAGTAGAGCAATCACAAGCCCAGATGCTGCTTCACGCCAACAAGGTGAGTCAGCGGATCAGCAACAATGTGTGACAACTCCAAAGTGACTCATGCAGGTGCCAAAATATAATGCACTACAAGCTTACATAGTCAAATGTTTTAAAACGATTAACATACTTGGTACAATTGTCTTATACACCTAACTTTGGAATCACAAGTCAACCTTTCACTTTCAAAAGTTCACCGTGGCTACTAGGTAAATTTTTATATTGTTATACTATGTTGTGGTTTCTCCATCCATCACCAAATGGAAATTTGGGTTGTTTCCAGTTCTTGACAATTATGAATAATGCCGCTATAAATATTCATGTACAGTCTTTGGGTGAACATGTTTTTATTTCTCTTGGGTAGATTCCTAGAAGTGGGATCACTAGATTTTACCTAACTTAAAAAAAAAAAATCGGTTAAACTGTTTGCCGATTTTATATTCCTATCAACTCAAACCTGTAATCCACTCATTTATTGATTTTTTTCCTCCTTCCCCTCATTTCTGTTTTCAAAACACTTTCCCTCAAATTATTTGCACTTAAGTGCTTATCGCAGGGTTTACATTTCAGATAAACCCAAACTAAAGCAATTAGTTAAGGCACTTCTTACAACCAGAAGATGTCCAAAGAACAGCCGTCAGGGGAGTGAGGGGCTAGCAAATGAGAACAGATGTGGTCTACCTCATTCATTCATTTGCTTTCTCTCTCTGCTGGCTGAAAGCAGAGAACCCAGCAGAGGATTCTGGGAAGGACCCAGGAGATGGCCCAGCCCCAGATACAGGGTGCACTGATCCGTGGACCATGGCTAAAGCACAGCATCTTTTGATCACATTGGACAGTAAACAACACACATTGAATTGAGCCACTGAGATGAGGGTTGATCTATAGCTGGCATTCTCTAAGAAGCCATAACTTCCTGTCTCAGGAAGCATACAAGCAGTGGTTGAAGGTTCAACTGTCAAGGATGAAGTAAAAGTGATTCCTGGGAGAGCAGACCAGATGGCTTATAAAAATAATAGCTGACATGTGTTGAATTATTATTGGTCAGGCATATATACACATCCTCTCATTTAAGTCTGCAATAAGCTTTATCATGCTCATTTTATACAAGTGGAAAGCAAGGCACAGAGAGGTTAGATAACTTGCTCAAGGTCACACAGCAAGCATAGGGGTCAGACCAGACACTCTTCTCACCCCTTCTGGGCACCTCACTCTTAGTATGGTTCGAAAGATTGTAGGCTGGGTTTGTTTCATCCATGCACAGCTTTTTGTTTTGTTCTTTTAAAATTTTAGCCTGTATTTAAAATTTAAAGATTTCACATAAAATTCCTGTTTTCCAATTTCTTTTGAAAAGTTGAAAAATCTGGCAAAAACTGGGTTTACAGACCATTAAGGCAACACCTAAGTCTTGGGCCCTCTAAGGGAGAGAGTTCCCACAGCCCCCTCTTTTAGACTGTCAGCCTTTGGAAGCTTTCCAATTTGTGAATCCTGAAAGGCTCCAAGGAAAGCCAGGTTTTCCACTAGAGTACAGTTTCTGGGCACACCGCAGGGACTCAATATTTATCAATAAGTTTGAACAGAACCTGGATCTTCTGATTCTTTCTTTTCCCCCCAATTCTCTTTTCTTTCTTTCCTTTTTTTTTTTTAAAAAAAAAATTTTTTTTTTAGCTGTAGTTGGATACAATATCTTTATTTTTGTGTGGTACTGAGGATTGAACTCAGTGCCTCACGCATGCGAGGCAAGCACCCCACCACTGAGCTACAATCCCAGCCCCTAATTTGCTTTTCTGTGACTGGGAACCACTGAATCTGGGTGCCTGAGTGGTAACACACAAAGCAAATTTTTCTTTTGTTCCAAGCAGCCAGGACCCAGGTTACAGGTATTTACAAATGCTGGGCCTGACCTGGGTTCCACTGGCGTTTTTATCAACTGGAAATATTTGCTCCTTTACAAATAAATAGCCAGGTGCTTGGTTCTCTCTTAGATTAGGTTGTACACAATAGATTCTTTGTTAAGTCCTAGTGGCAGGGAGGGGCCAGTGGCAGGCATCCCCTGCCCCAGCTTTGGAGACCTGCTGTGACAATGCTTAAGATGAACAGAGTACAATTTTAATCCGCCTGGTTTAGAGGAGCCACACACAGCGGAACTCACCGGTGGGTGTGTAAGCTTTCTCCTGCCTTGCTAGCAAGGCTCATTGGTAGGAGTGCACGTCTGGGGCACAGCCAGGGTGGCAGTGGTGACTCACACCCTAAACCCTCAAGCTCCGGATCTGCATCCAAGCCTGCTCCTCCCCCACCCAGACCCTCCCCACCAGCCCTAGACCTGCCCACCTCTGTCTGGAGGGCTGGTCTCCCTCCAGGAGTGGAGGGGCGGGCCTGGCCTCTTCCAGAAGGGGTCTCCTGTTTGTTTATATGCGGAGTGAAAAGAGCCCTCCACGTGCCTGCACCAATTTGAGAGAAAAGTGAATCGCTTAAAGCTGCAGTTCTCACAACTAGAGGGATTTCCTCCAGGGAACACTTGTAATCCCCCCAAGGGATTTCTGATGATAGGGAATTGAGAGGTGAAGGGGTTTGTAGAGCTGCCTGGGTTACTGGGCAGAGGCCAACACACCTAGAACATCCTCAATGCCTAAGACAGCCCCCGGTGAGAATCATCCAGCTCCAAGTCAGCAGTGCAGAGACTTGAGAGAAATCGCTGAAAGGAAAGCTTTCATGACGTTTCTATACTTAAAATTATGAGGGCTGAGGTGCGTGTGTGGGGTGGTGGTAGCTGAGTGTGCACTCTCCTTGCTTGCATAAGGCCTTGGATTAGATCCAAGGGGTGAGGTGGGGGGACATACACACACATACATACATATATATTTATACACACATATATACATTACAATTATTATTTTATAATCATAGAATAAAATAAGAGTTATTTAAAATATAGATAAATATGCTGGAATCCCAAGTATCATCTGTATTTTTGGATCGGGGTCTCTGCATATAGTAGTTCTCAGTACCTATTTGTGCAATGAATGAATGAATGACACACTGTTCAAATGTGGCTGTTTCCTTCTTTGGGGCTATCTACATCTTTTGGGGGTAGCTGGGAGGAGATTTTAGAGATCTATTTATTTAGTTACTTACTTACTTACTTACTTTTCTACTTTGGGTTTTAGCATAGGGGGCCTTGTCTCCAGCTGTACTTTAATAAAAATGTTGTCAGATTTCTCAACCTTGTGCTATTGTTTGGGTGAATTTGCCTTCAAAAATTTCAGTTCACCTGTGGAAAAAAAACAGGCTTGACATTGATATGGATTGTAGCCATAAAGCCATTTTTCACCAAGGAAGAAGTATTTCATAATTGAAAACTTAAATTGCTAAGTATACCCCTTGAGTCAGAAAACCTCAAAGTTGAGTGTTTTACAGTGTTCAACATGGGAGGCAGGGTGAAATCTTGACTCATTTCTGGTCCTTCTTGGCATCTACCCAAATTGCTGTTGGCCTTGTAGACTTCTTACACAGTCTGTGTGTTCTTCATGGCATTGTTACCACCTGGAATTCTGTAATTTTTAATTTTTTTTAGTGTTAGAGATTGAATCCAGGACCTTGCACACACTTTGCAATTACTCTACCACAGAGCTGAATGAATGAATGACCCCCAACTCCAGAAGATACTGTTAACACACTCTTTCCTCTTCTAGATTTGAGTTTTCCAAGGGCTAGGGCATTCTCACCTATTTATTACTGTATCCTCAGTGCCTAGGTTGGCATTTACTAAATGTGTGTTGAATGAGGCCCAGGGACTGAATGACCACTTTTCTAAGACCATACAGAGCCCCATCAGGAGAAATGGTCACATAACTAGTAACCAGATCTAGGCCTCTGCTTGTGGTGGTCTACCCCACCTCCTCCACACCTACATCTGGGGTCGGGGAGATGCTAGGCTTCTTCTATTTGTGCTGTAGGAGCTGCCCCATGAGACTTAGGAGCACCAGGATGTATTATGATATCCCAAGCTGGAGGGGCAGCTCAGGGGGTGATCTTGTGATGTAACACATTGGGAGACCAACCTGGTTTGCCTAGGACATAAGAATTTTCTGGGATGTAGGACTTTCAGTCTGAAAAGTTAAACTGTGATGAAATTGATCACACGATGTGACAGTTACATTCTACAAAAATCTATGGTGCCTTACAGTAGATTCCTCCTTTGGAGAATTCTGTCAAGTTGTCAGGGAATCTTGGACTCTCAGTGGTTCAAGGGAGAGAGAACTCAGTGATCAGTGAGGCTGAAAGTTGTTGTAGTCTCACGTCTACATGAGGAATGGGGATAAGAGCAAATTGGTGCATCTTTGCCCCTGCTAATAGAAGGTGGCCTGTGCTCAATTTAAGGTGAATGTTGTCCTGTGGAAATGAGATCCCATGTAGCCAGAAGAGCTCATTTTCAAAAGAGGCCTGAAGTCTGTACGTGCATGTTACAGAGACAGATCAAGATATACTGATTTTTGATATTAACAACTACTTTTTCAAAATGTAAACATTATGCAATGCAACAAAATGTAACTGCAGGCCAGTCTAGTTCAATGGCCATTGATTGACAGCTGCTGATAGAGTCTAACATGGTACAAAGGAGGAAATGGAAACAGAGTCCAGTGAGGGCAGAGCAGGGCTGAAGAAGCCAGGCCTTTTGCTCAGACTAAATACTAGTTTCTATTGAAGATTAGTTAATATTTTTATGGTGGAGGAACTTGTAAAAGAAAAAACTGGTTGAGCATGTACTGTGTTTCAGACCATTGCTTCCTGATTTCAATGTAAACGATCATGTCCAATTTTCATAATATACCTTTGAGCAACTTTCTCTCTCCATGCCTGTTTTCTCAGAGGCACATAATACCAGCATATAATTTATAAGGTCATAGTAAAGATTAAAGGAATTAATTCCATATTAAGGGCTCGAAACCACAAAGTAAGCAGGTATTGGCTCTCACTATCACTGATACAGACGATGTCATCTTCATTGTGCATGTGAAGAAACTGATTTCTCAGAGGTTACCTAACTTGTCCATGATTGCCCAGCAATAAATCAGAATCAAAGTTGAATACTGGGTGTCTGACTCTAAGTCTTTGCCTACTTGCTTTAGCAGTGAGCTGATGTTTTACATTCAAGATAAGAAAAATGATAAATTCAATTTTTATCAATGGCAACCTTGATCAGAAGTTAAGTTTGGTGATTTTTCCTTTTCCTGTGAGCCCAGACTCATCTGCAGTGATGGAAGGGAAAACGTTACACAGATAACAAAAATGGAGGGTAATAAAAATAATTTCAGCTTAGGCATTCATTATGCAATTTGGAGGCAGATAATTTATCTTCCTAATTATGTTTTGCTTAAGTTGATTTTAAAATTGGCTTGTTTATCCTGAGCACACACTGATTAACAGCAGGGAGAGGTGGCCTAGAAGCATCTTAGGTGGTAGAAACTGAAGATATTTTGAAATCTGAGGGAATTTCCATGGATAATTCTCATGTAGCTAGTTTCTATTGAAGACTAGTTAATATTTTTATGGTGCAGGAACTTGTAAAAGAAAAAACTGGTTGAGCATCTACTATGTTTCAGACCATTGCTTCCTGATTTCAGTGTAAACAATCACATCCAATTTTCATAATATACCTTTGAGCAACTTTAAAGAGAATGATTTTGAGCAACTCAAGGCTGATATATATTGGGGATAATCTGGGAATAATAACTATTGTGATTGGTTGTTGGGAGTATTAAAATATAAGGTTACAGGTTGCAGACTTGGAGAGATGAATGGATCCCATGCTTCCGGTTCATTCTTCAGAGCTAAGCAGAGTTCAGACAGTTAAGGTAGGTAGGTCCAATAAAGAGAGGCGAGCCAGCTGGAGGTGACCCCAACAGTTTCCTTTCCATTGCTATCCACAGATAATTAAATGCCTATTACGTACTGTGAATTTTGCCAGTTGCTGAGGATGCCAATGAATAGGGCCATTGTCTGCCCCTGTGCAACTCCACAATCTAGTAAGGAAAACAGATACTGCAGCCCAGTTGAATCAGTGCTGTAAAAAAAAAAAAAAAAAAAAAAGACAGGATCAGAGCAGAAAAAGCAGAGAAGAGAGGGAAATCTCTTTGCCTTAGGGAGGCAGCATCCATCCCTCACTCCTCCTTTACTCATTCAGTTTCTAGGGTAGGACAGGGGAGAAAAAGCAGTGAGTGGGAGGGCTAGAGGTTGGGTGTGGGTGCTAGGGCCCTTCAGGCTCAGAGTCAGCTGGTATCTGACTGTTTCAGCATATGGGGGCCACTAGCAACAGACATGGGAACGGGAAAGGGGAGTCAGGGTAGCTCTCCTGTTCCTCTGCAGTTGGCATCTTTAATGGTTCCAAGTAACTGCCCTCTGGCTCAGCAGAGGGACAGTGGCTCCTGGGCTCTGATAACTTCCTTTGATGGCCCCTCCAGCTTCAGGAAGTTACCAGCTGCCCCACTGTCCCCTGGTTGGTGGCTCAGTTTTCCAAGTGCCTGTAAAACCAATGCCTGTGTGAAGTTCATTTTATTTAAAGAAAGAAACTCGTTTCTGTATTTCTGGGTGGACTCTGATGAATATCAGCAGAGCTGATATTTGAGTTGGTTCTTAAAGAATGAAACGTTGGGCTGGGGTTGGGGCTCAGTGGTAGAGCACCTGCCTCGCACATGTGAGGCACTGAGTTCAATCCTCAGCACCACATAAAACATCAAATAAATAAATAAATAAATAAATCGTGTCCATCCACAACTAAAAATATATTAAATACCTTCTCACTCTTTTTTTTTTTTTTTTCTAGGTAGACATCCAGGGAAGTTTGTGTCCTAAATATACTTGCAAGTGTGAGACTCTCGACTACTTGACTATGGGGCTCCCAGAGGCACAGACAATCCCATCAGTGGGGAGACACTAAAAGACTTTTAGAAAGAAAATGAAGTATTTAGGTATTTTAGAAAACTCATTTAACCAGTTCTGCTCAGTGAAGATTAGTAAAGAAAAGAGCAGAGTGGGCATGTAGACAAGTGAAGAGACAAGCACCATGATTCAGGGCAGAAGTCACTGAGCCTTAGACTCTGTACAACAGCTTGATGGCTAAGGAGGAGAGGGCACATCCTAGCTATTATTCTCTTATTCCCAAGAAAAGAAATTTCTTATCTTCCTGGCCCATAATAGGTGCTCAGTAAATATTTGTTGAGTGCTTTAATAATATTTGAGTAACTTATTTGTGTTACAAAACCTGAGTTGTGCCCTTTCTTCCCCACACTGCTTCCCCCTGGCTGAAACTTTGCTTGGCCTGTCCCATGGAGTTCACTGTACGCTGTCCTCAGGGTTCTGCTTCCCCTCTCAGGTCATCCTGGAATTCACACTGCTTCCAGACCCCTCTCTCTATTTACTTATTATACTTCCTTCATTAGAGCCATTCAATAAGCAGGTACTTATAAATACTCAAAATGGACATTTACTAAGCATTTAAAACCTGCCAGGCACCTGCTGAACACATACCACCCCTTTGTCTCAACCCTCCCAATGGCCCAGTGATGTAGTTATCTTTCTTCATAGAGGATAGAGGCTGAGGAACTTGTGGCAGGTCACACAGCTAGTAAGTGGCAGAGCTGAAATTCATACTCAGGTACACAACTTGAAAGCCCAGGTTCTGAGCACTAGAATAGACTGCCTAGCACTGTGCACTGTGTGTAGCTGGGGATATAAGGAAATGTTAAGACAAACCCATTGGGGAAAAAGGTATAAATATACCAAGAGTAAACTCGATGCTAAAAATGCATCATAACTCAAGGCAACAAAAGAAGAGCTGCCACAGGCCAGGATGTGATGACTATCAGTCTGAATGGTAGGGAAAACAGGGAGGGAGGTCATCCTGGTCTAAGTGATCAAGGAGGCTCAAGGAAGGAGGTCAGGTTTAACTTGTGGCTCTCCTGCTATTTAAGGAGACCTATGAATTCCTTTGAAACAATGAAAGAGCAGTTAGGAGGTCCCTAGTGGACTGATTGTAAATTGCAGCGGGAAGTTAAAGGAGGGAGAAAAACTCACATGAAGTGGAGCAGGGCATCTGCTTGGTGGTCCAGCTCTGGGCTCCTGCGGATGGAGCCTGGATGAGTTCCTGGGTGCAATAGCTTTGATCACCCCACTGAAGATCCATTTTGTACATGCATATTCTTAGGTTGAAACAGACTTTTTTTCTGGGACTCCATGTTTTCCTTTAAGTGTGGCCTTTCCCCACATCACCTGTGACCATAGCAGGGAAGATCCATTCCACTGGAGCTGAGAAAAAGCCACCATCTCTCCCAGCCCAAGGGGTGACAGTAACACAGGAGACTGAATTTACTTACTTGGTGGAGTATACTCATTAGGTAACACAGAAAGATATCCTCAAGAACTCCAAGAAGAAGTTGGAGAGTCTCAGTGGTGAGGTGAGAGAACGCCTGTGCATACAGTAAAATCTCTATCTTCTTAGCCTGTCTGTCATTTTTTCCCTTGGGGAACTCCTTTCCTATTCTATCTGGTCTAAAGTGGTCTTGATCCCATATGCTGTCTCCCACCATAGAGGAAAGGGTATAATGCAGCTGGTCACTCAGATTCCGCCATCCCTCCTGCCATAGTTATGGAGCCAAGCCTGGAAAATGGGTAGGCCCCTCCTCTCCAGCTGGGCAAGCCTTGAACTGCAGGAGAGCACCATTTACCATGGCAGGGCTGCACAGGAACCAACACTGGGGAACATTCTGCAGGCTCGTGGGCTCTCGGCTCATACCCACCCAGGGTATGAGTGATGAGTCTTCTCTGGTTTCTTTATGGGTGTATATTCAGACACTCAGAGGATAGTGAGTATCTCTCTTTGGAGATTTGGGGCCTTCACAGTGTTAGTCTGGTTATTCCAAGGAAGCTTAAATTTACTTGCTGGAACAGAAACACATAATGGTTACATTTAAGGTTAGGATTATAGTTTGCTTCCTGAGGCAGAAGCACATAATAGAGGCATAAATCACCAGAGGGGATTTGAAGAGGGAAAACAGTCATGGCTGCACATCAGCCTTACTTTTTGGCATTCAGTTAAAGCAAAAGGACGTTGTAAATATGTTGACAATTCTTTTTCCCCCCAGAAAGATTATACCAGCTTACATTTCCACGAAAGATCTGGGAGTATCTTTTTCTCACTGGCTTTACCAAACCCAGGTATTTAAATTAAAAAAAAAAAATCAGTTTGGTAGATAAGAAGTTACATTGTTGTTATTCTGGTTCTTATGTTTTATTTCTAAAGAGTTGGGGTCATTTTCATATTTATTATCCATTTATATTTCTTCTTTTGTGAATTACTTCTCTGGGTAATTTTGCAATTTCCTGTTGGTATGCACATCACTTTTTTTGTTAAGTTTTTAGTGTTCTTTGTATAATAAGGACCTCTCAAACTTATCTACCTTAGAGATTGCAAATATTCTGTCATTTTCTTTGAATTTTTATTATGATTTCAAAACTATAATTGCAGTATAATTTATATACAGCACAATACATGCACTTGAAGTGTTTAAGTCACCAAATTCTGATAAACATATAGTACTCAAGGTACTATGATCACAATAAAAATAGAACATTTCTGTCACACCAAAAAATTTACTTGTGCCATTGTATATGGATCAGATTTCCCGACTGATGAGTTTGTTCTTATTCTAGAACTTCCTATTCATGGAATCATATAATATGTACTTATTTCACAAAGTGTAGTCATTGTTAAGCTTCTTCATGCTGTTGTATGTATCAGTAGTTTGTTCTTTTTTCTTGTTGTGGAATATTCTGTTATATGACTATACCACAATCTGCTTATCCATTCACCTTTTGGTGAACATGGGAGTTTTTTTTTTTTCCAGTTTCAATCTATTATGAGTCACACTAATATGGACATTTGAGTACAGATCTTTTTGTGGACATATGTTTTCATTTATTTTGAATAAATATCTAGAAGCAGAATTGCTAGATCATATGGTGTTTAACTTTACAAGACACTAGCAAACTCATTCTCTACTCCCACCAAAGTTGAGAGTTTCAGTTGTTTCAAATGTTTTTCAACCTTTAGTACACAAGCAGTATTGTAGTCTGCTTAATTTTAGCCATTCTAATAGATATTTTTGGGTATTTTGTTGTTTACTTGTGCTTCTCTGATGACTAGAGCTGTAAACATTGTTTTATGTGCTTATTGGATATTTGTATATCTTCTTTTTGGTATTGTTTTAAATATTTTGTTCATTCTTATTGGGTTGTCTTATTTTTGAGTTGTTAAGAGATTTTTATTTAAGGATAACATAATCACACATGTAAGCAATTCTACGGAGTATACCCCCCCAAATAAATAAACTTTCCTAGAACTAGTAACTTAATTTAGCAAGTTGTAGGATACAAGGTCAATATCCAAGAATCAATTGTTTTTTTATATGCCAGCAACTAAAAATTGGAACATGAAATTTAAATTATCATTCATATTATAATCAAAACCCTAAACTACTTAGGGATTAATTTAAGTAAAATATATCCAAGCGAATATATGCAAAAACTATAAAATACTGCTGAGAGAAATTAAAAGATATGCTTTAGTGAAGGATTATGCTATGTTTATATATTAGATTCACTTTGTAAGATGTCAGTTTTCCCCAAATGTAGATTTGACTAACCCCAATCAAGTCTTTCAGGCTATTTTATAGAAATTGACAAGTTCACTCTAAAATTTATATTGAAGCAGAAAGCATCTAGAAATGTTGAACATTTTATAAAAAAGAAGAACAAAGTAGAATGACTTGTGCTGATTTCAAGACTTAGAATAAGAGCTGGGGGTATAACTCAGTTGGTAAAGTGCTTGTCTCACATGCAAAAGCCCTGGGTTCCTTCCCCAGCACCACCACAAAAAAAAAAAAAAAAAAAAAAAGAGAGAGAGAGAGAGAGACTTAGAATAAAATTATGGTAATCAAGTCAATGTGGTATTAGTGAAAAAATAGATCAATTAAACCAAAGAGAGCCCAGAAACAGACCCATAAATATATGATCTTTTACAAAGATCACTTTAATGAGGAAAAGAGTCTTTTTCAACAAATGGGTGGGAATAATTGTATATCTGCATGAAAGAAAAATGTTCCTCAACATGTATTTCAACCACTGCAAAGATCAAATTAAAAGAATCCAAAGTCTAAAACATAAAACTGAAACTTTAAAATTCTGGAAAACAAATTAGAGAAATATTTCTGTGACTTTAGGGATAGACAGAGTTTTCTTAGAACATAAAAATTACTAAACATAAAAAAACCCAAAAATTAAATTTTATCATAATTTTCTGCTCTCAAAATAATTAATAAAATGAAAAGGTGAGCCATGGTTTGAGTCAAAATGTAAAATATATATATTTGTTGAGGATCTCGTATTATAGATGTTTTTGATATATAAAGCTTTAAAATTTTTATAAAGTCAAATTTATCAGTCTTTTTTGTGACTTATACTTTTGGCATTGTTCTTAGATTCTATTAACCCCAAATTTATAAAAATATTTATTTACAATTTTTCTGACTTTTTTAAAAAATATATTTTTTAGTTGAGATGGACGTAATACCTTTATTTTACTTTTATATGGTGCTGAGGATCAAACACATGTGTGAGGCAGGCACTCTACCACTGAGCTATACCCCTAGCCTGTCTGACATTTTAATAAATGTTAAAATTATAATCTAACATCAAGATATTTGAAATTTTATTATTTCTGAATTAACTTTCAAAATGTTTTCAAACTGGGTGGGGAGTGTCGCTGTGTGGTAGAGTGCTGGCCCGGCATATGTGTTTAATCCCCAGCACAGCAAAAAATTAAAAAAAAAAAAAAAAAAAAAACAGAAAACAAACTAAAATAAAAACAAATTATTCTAATACTATCTATTGATGTTCCATCTTTCCTCCCAATTTGAAATTTTATATTTATTAAATCTTAAATACTTATGGACACTTGGGTCTGCTCTGGGTTGTTTATTCTGTTTTCCAGCCATGGGAATAGCGAAAGATTCTTATTTTAATTTTTTTTGTACCCTGTGAATGCTGATGCTTTTTTCTCTCTTTCTCTCTTCCTTCTATTCTTTTTCTCCCAGCGGCTTCTCTTTCCACCTCCCTCCCTCCCCTCCTCTTTTCTCTCTTTTCCCTAAAGATTATGTTGACTTCTAATTGTTCTCCATGCCAGCCATCTTTTCCCCAAATCATCTTGCTGTTATATTTGGGTTTCGTGAGAATATTCTTGATTTTAATACCTAAACTGTGTTTACTTGGAGAGAGAATGCAGCAATGGTGGTGTTCAAGCTAATAGAAAGCTAGCCTGTTTATTACCCAGTAATTCCAATGGGTAGGGAGAAAAATTTGTCACTTTTTCAAGTTATAGGAGTCTAATTTATAAATTGCCTTTCCCAGGGTCCAAGCCTGTCATTGTCCCATGGAATTATTAACAATTCAAAATACTTTTTTTAGTGGTATTTGACTTATTTGCACAGAGTTGGTTCCATTTTAACAAGACCTAAGGACTAAATAGAGTAGACTTCAGATAAAAAGACAGGTTAAAAGAGAACATTAATCTTACTCATGGGAAATGATTTTTGTTTTACTTTTCAAAGTAGCCATTTGCCATTGATTTTACCCATGAGGCAGAGAATAAAAGCCAGAGAAAGAACAAGCAGAGTACCTCTGGAACTCAATTTTGGGGTGGAAGTGAGGGTCAGAAGTGGGATTAAGGGGACCATAGGAGAGCACAGCAATTTGGGTTGAGAGAGGACTGGAGAGATGACTTACATAGCAATCCCTGCCCTCTAATAATAGTCTCTCTCTCCACATTTCTTTGGTCTTTGGGGAGATTTTTCTTCAATTTATTGAGAGAGAGGATTTTTATATGGGGTGTTCATGACTCAGTTGAAGTAATGGACAAGAGCCCTTTGTAGAGGTGGACATGCCTTATAAATTTAAGAAGGTATTATTGGGCTTCTGAATGTATAAAGAAGACTGAAAAAAATTAATTACTAACTGAAAACTGTTGATAATAAGACTTAAAAAAAATCTTCATTTCCCCTCAAATAACCACTCTTAATAGTTTGGTACCAATTTTTCTAGTCATTGCTTATAAGACAGAAATGGGCCACTTCCACTACAAGGATATAATAAGTAGTTTCTTCCCCCAGTTCAAGGACTGGCTGAGCAGCTGTTTCACAAAATCTGGCCACTCTCCTTCTCCCTATCACAGACTCTGCCTAACTGGTCAGTAAATTAATAAGATTTAATGTTATCCAGGCTTTTAGTCAGAAATTATAAAATTATAGGCCAAAATCTCATAAAATTGTTGGGGAGTTTATGGTATATGGAGTCACATTTTCAGAACTCCATGTTCTTTACAAGCAGAGCTTCCTCACGATTTGTAGCTTTCCCCCCTGGATCAGTGAAATGTGGCCTTGGGATTCCATGACCTTGTTGTCTTCTTTGTATTCTGCTGTCATCTGTTAAGGACATTGAAGGCCAACCTCTAATCTTACTTTCTAGTAAATAAATGGTGCACATGGCCAGAACGAAACTCTAAATAGCTTAGTGCTGTGGAATCGGGTGCAAGAGAGTTCTGCAGGAGGAGGAGGAAGAGAACAGCACTGGGGGTGACTTGGTAGACTTCAGGATGAAATAACCAGCACAGCATGCTTCCTAGCTGTGGAAGGTAGGCACTGTGCAGTCTAGTCCAGCTCTTCTGAAAATGAGCCAAGTAGGCAATGCTCAGTTAGGCGGCTTCAGAATTTTGAGTCACTTTTGTTCATAACAGGATTAGCAGTGCATGTGTTGTGCCCATCTCATGGTGTTCTTTTAAAAATTGTGCATGATCAGAAATGCAATATGACTTTGTAAAGTACAAAATGATGGGGATTCTTTTAGGGATGGTACCCTTTGACCCATTCACTCTGAGAAAAATAAAAAAGCCAAATGTTCTGAAAACCATAGGTCGAAACTACAAGTTTACTTCTACTTGCTCAGCCCTCCCAACTCGTTAATTTTGTGCCTGCCAAGACACAAAGTCGAGGAGGGAGAGCTGAGAAGAATCACTCATCTCTCAACTCAAAGGACTAAATGGCGTTAAGAAATAGTATTAACAGTAACCTCAAATTCAAAGCACTGCCTTTGCTCTGCTTCTTGCCTCTTACATGTGAGAACCAATGTTCCCTCCACCACCCCAACTTGCAGTAGTGTTAACAGAATTCACTGGAAGCAGAGAATGTTGGTTATGAGAAGGGTGGGAAGGGAGTGCACATGTCTCTGTGGCAGGGAAGGGACACAGCAGGAGCCCTTGAGGGTATCAGAAATTCCCTAGGCAAAGTGACTTGAGGTTGTCACAGGCAGAGCTTTGGGGAAGTTCTGTGTCCTCTGAATATCCATGAACTTGGATATTGGTGATTGTAGCTGACCACGAGCCCAAATCCTGAGACTGCTGGGGGCACATAGCAGAGGTAACAACTAGCTTGGTGGGAGATATAAGGTCCTGATAGTGTTTGCCAAATTCTCTGGTGTAAATGCTCTCACCATAGCTGAGTAGTATTCCCACCCATGAAGATTCACTAGACATAAGTGACTTTAGGTGCATGGAGAAGAGGAAGTGTAATGAAATAATTAGGATAGGATGAGGTTTAAGTATCAATTATTTTTGTTTGTAATATAATTTAATTGTATGTCCATATAATTTAATATTGCCATATTTATTAATTTAATATAATTTAATAAAGACAACAATGACAACCATCTTACAGAATTCCTGAAATTTTGACACTTGGCTCCCACGAGGCAGTACAAACCAGTTCCAGCATGCCATCGGGTCCAAAGGAAAAGACAAAAATCTGAATGTATAAGTATGATATAATATCCAACCTTTCCAGAGAGTACAAGGCTCCTGACTACCATTCATTTATCACTACCCTGGCAGGAGAAGAGCCCTAAATGGAGTTTATGACAAACAACAGGGTTATTTATTTATTTATTTATTTGGATGCTGAGGATTTAACCCATGGTTGTTCTACTACTGAGCTATGCCCCTAGATATGTTTTAAAAATATTTTTTAGTAGTCAATGGGTCTTTTCTTTCTTTCTCTCTCTCTCTCCCTTCCTTCCTTCCTTCCTTGTACTGAGGATCAAACCCAGGACCTCACACATGCCAGGCAAGCTGAGCCACAACTTTACCACTGAGCCACAACTCCAGCCCCACCTACCCTGGATAGTTTTAATTTTTATTTTGAGACAAGGTCTCACTAAGTTGCTGAGGCTGACCTCAAACTTGTAATCCTCCTGCTTCAGCCTCCCAAGATGTGGGGATTACAGATATGTGTCACCACACCTGGCACAACAGGGTTTCTTTAATGAACTACTACAACCAAAGCCAGTAGCCTTTCCTCGGCTGTCAAAAATTTTCCATGTTACCTTATGGATTCAACCATATTCATCTAGTAGAGAAGAGACCTGGGAGGCCGGGGTGATAGAGAGGGTGAATTCTGAGATGTGAGGAAGACAGGAGTTTGGCCTGGACATGTCGCTCAGTGGTGGAGTATAAGCTTTGCATGCATGAGACCTTGGGTTCAATCTCCGGAACTGGGGCCGGGAAAAGGATGGAAGATGGGACCTGAACAGAGTCAAATAGGATACCTCCAGAAGGTCCTGGAAGCCAACTACGGTATTTGAATGCTGGATGCACAGGTTGGGAAAGGAAGCACCAAAAATGATGGGGGGAAACCAACTCCCTCCCTGGGCTGGTCCTGGCACAGTTCTTGAAGAACTGTGTTCCCTTGTGAGATTCTTTCAGTAAAGAAAAAAAAAAAATTCTTATCAAATTGGACTCGCAGAATTCAGGCCACAGATTTTTCCTCCACCCTATAATGGGACATAAAATGAGAAGGACCTGAGGTCTAGGTCCTACTCCATTCTTCCCCATGGAGTACACACAGAGAGAAAATTGGCCAAGTGCCATTTCAGTCCATTATCAATCCAATCTACTTCTTTTTGAGTGGGAGCAGTGTTAGAAATGTCGTTCTAAAAATAACATTGAAAGATGTGCCATTCTAAATCACACCTATGTAAAGCCAGGTTAAAGTGTTCACGTGTGTGCACACGTATGTATGCATGTGTAGGGTGGAATGAGAGGATGAATGATATCTAGAGTGTAATAGTAATTTTCTCCCTTATTTTTAGAATTTCTTTTTAGGCAGGAGATGCAACTTGATCAGGGAGAGGGATGAAAGGAGCCTGTGCTGCTGAGGACCTGCCAGGACCTATCAGGACCCAGGTACTGCGCATAGCACCTTTTCTCGATTATCTCATACAATGCTTTCATACCTTGGAGGCAGGTGATTTTATCACAGAGAAAGACTGAGTAATCAGCCCAAAGTCAAACAGCTAGGAAGAGAGAGAACTGTGCTTTAAACTAATCTAGTAGACACCCAAGGTCACTGTCTTTTTCTCTATGCTGTGCTGCTGTTAAGCACTTTGTTCATCACACCAGAGATTGCCAGAGGAGTTGGGTCATCGTCATCTCAGCATAACCAGCAGCAGAACAGTACTTACACAGAGCAGAGTTCACAAACTTTTGCTAAATGTAATGATTTCAAAGCAAAAACTTAGCATCTGAATGTTTGACTGGCAGCATGTGAATTGGGAAGACTCTGCCACTCTCTTAGGTGCAGTGAGTTGAAGTGATTCTGTCCCAAGAGTCAAGACATAAAACCAGAGAATGGCAGACGTTACTCCTGGTACCTGTAGTAACGGTTATTGGTTTATTCATAACTGTGGCCCTGTTTGCTGGCATTCCTTGGCACACTTTGAAATCAGATGCCATTTGATGATAAAGATGTGTTGGATCACACACCGCATCATGTCTATTTGTGGCTTCCGAGCACAAGAGCACTTGATACTATTTGAGAAAACCCAATACAGGAATAGCTAGATTTCAAAAGAACTTGCAGTTGATGTTTGTACTACAAAATTGTTTACCATGAGCTTCCTTTAGTTGGTCATATTCTAGAGTATGTTTAAAATATGAATCAACACTCCCAGGCTGATTTGAACACCACTTTCCTGCTGTGTGCTGAAGTTGATGGGGGAAGCAGAGACCACCATCCACACCCACCCACTCCTGGTACAGGGAGACCCTCTCTCCCGGAAGAGAAACATCCCCTCAATCTATTCCTAGGAAGTCTGTTGGAGGGACAAGCTGGCTGCCTCCGAGAAAGGACAGTGAGTGGAAGAGCATAAGCTGGGGAAAGCTGAGAGGACGAGTAGAAGGAATTGTGACATTTTTAGGAATGTCACCTCCAACCCAAGAAACACCCATCCCGGGGAGTGAGGCCTACCCCGTGGGACTGTGAGAGAAACACGGTCCCCATTGACAGAGTCCCCACCTGTTTACACTAACAGCTTCCATCACCCAAGAGGGTAAATTGAGCTGATTCTTTGATGATGAGGAAGTTAAGTGGAATGTGAGAATCCTCACTGCTGACGTCAAGCTTGCCTTTCATTTTATTTATACCCATGACATTGTGACACGGGATCTAATTTTCCATTGTATTTTTTCCTCTGTTAGGAACCAAGTGATGACAAGTGAATTTGTGTCTGAGCCTGGAAAAAAAAAAAGTATTTTAAATTTAAAATCAGAGACCATACAGGAATCTGTGTCTATCTCTTTCTTCCCACAGCCCCCTCTTCCCTTTAATGGCTAAACTAACCATCCAGAAAGCCAAGGGAGCACACTCCTGCAGGGCATGGCTGCCTGAGAAGTCAGGGCTGCCAATATCTAGTTGCCCACTCCTTACCCATGACAGGCTGTTCCTTCCTGGCACGGGTGCTGGAGAAAGGCCAGGAGCAATGAGGCCACACAGCAGCCTTGGCACGGAGCCTCAGCTGCTGTCCGGGCATGCAACAGGGCTCTGGCTCCTCAAGTGTGGTTCCAGCTCCCTGACCCAGAACTGCCCATGCAGGGGCTGCCCAGCTGCCTGAACTCTGGTGCAGTCCCACTTCTTCTGCCCCTTCAAGGCACCAGGACCATAAAGGAGCAGAGATGAATCTGGAAGGAATGTTTGGGACCAAGGCAAGTTATACCCCATGTGTAGAAACCGCTTTGGGAGATATCCCATAGTGGAGAGAATGGTATGTATGTCCAGTAAGTGGGGAGAGTGGACTTATCTGAAATTCTTGTTCTATTGCTGAAGGAGGGGCCTTGGCCCTACCAACCGTCTCCCTCTGTTATTATTTAGGGCCTTGAACCCACAGACAGCTTCTCTAACCAGGATCTCTCTTCCTGCCCTGAAATAAAAACTCCCCCTGGGTCCCCATGTGCCTGCTGCTCTTCCAGCAGGGCCTCCTCAGGTTTGCAACAATGTTTTTCAGCCTCTGACCCCAGAGAAATCAGACTTCCTTGTACTCAGTCCAGAAGATGTTTGTTATTCAAGATTCTGATGCAGAGATAAGGGAGGCCTCAGGCCTTTCCAGTTAGTAAACCAGCAGGGTCTGAGGATTTAAAGAAACCAAGAAGCACAAAGACAGACACCCCCTGCAAGGCGACACAGGGTCAACTCCTGTCACCTGAAATCTTCCAGATATTTAGAAATGAGTGTCAGTGAGTTTCACTACATCGACCTTGGTTGTTGTGTTTGGTTTTGTATTGCTTATGTTTGTTCGGAAACAAAGGTTTCCAGGAGGACCAGCAAAATAGAATATGTGTTTATTGAATCTGTTTTAGTTCATTCACTTGACTTAGTGCTGCCTTCTACTTCTCTTGTCACTTTTCTCTGGCGATCGAGGTAAAATGGCATGCAATCAACTGTTATCCAGAGGGAACACCTTTCCAGACGACTTGGTATCCCACCCATCACTGGGCTACAGGCTCAGGACTTGCTGGGAGGGGGTTGTCTTCTTGCAAAACAGTTCAGCACAAGTCTTTGGAATTCCAACGGCAGTGGCCCACATTAGACCCAATTCTGAAGGCCTGTCTGTTCCCTCCAGACAGGTCTGCCGTGAGCTTTCTACTAGGTGTTGGGGCAGAGATGGGAGCCAAGAGAGAGGAGGTATGAATGAGACATGGGCCATTCCCTGAGGCCAAAAGCATAGGAGTAACACAAGTTTGCAGAGAATAGTAATGGCGGCAAGAAAGGCCAAGGGTGGACTCGGCATGTAACTGAAAACTCTAGGTGGTATTCTGGGATGCTGGTGTCAACCAGCAGTCCTTTCCCAAAGGCTCATTAGAGGGCTTTTTGGGACAAGTGCACAAAATTTATATCAGTCCTAACAATGAGAATTTGCCCTTGCCAGTGAGTTCCTGGACAAATGTTGAAGCCTCTAGTTTGGAGACCACAGTGGGAGACTCATTGGACTACAGGACCAGGGTCATTAATCAGGTGAAGAGAGAGTGGTAATTTCAAGGAAAGGAGGTAGTATGTCTGGAAGAGGATGAATCAGTGTGTTGTGATTTGGATGTGAGGTGTCCCCCCAAAGCTCATATGTGAGACAAAGTTTAGAGGATAGATAATCAGGCATGAGAGCCTTAATCCAATCAAAGAATGAATGCCCTGATGGGATTAACTGTGTGGTAGCTGGAGGAGGGTAAGGTGTGGCTGGAGGAGGGGGGTCCCTGGAGCATGACTTTGGGTTATATATTTGTAGCTGGGGAGTACAGCCTCCCTCTCTATTTTCTGATCATCACATGAGCTGCTTCCCTCCACCACACTCCTGCCATGATGTTCAGCCTCACCGTATGTCCTGAGGAATGAAGCTGGCTGTTTATGGACTGAAACCTCTGAAACCATGAGCCCCAAATAAACTTTTCCTCCATTAAAATTGTTCTTGTTTGGTCTTTTAGTCACAGCAGCATAAAAGCTGATGAAAACACAGTGGCCCCGTGGCTGTGCAGAACTGGACTCTTGTCCCCATCCTGAAACTCATTGCAACAGAGCTTTTCCAGTTGTGGTGTGTCTAAGAATGTCCTATCAACCCCCCAGAGATGTCCTGCTGCAACGTGGGGTTTTATAAATGTATGATCCTGCAGATTCCGTGAGGGCTTAAAGTGTCATGGTATGCAGGGGGCTGAGCACAGGGTCAGGGCTCAAACCATTTAATTTTCTTTCCTCCTCCATTCCATGACTTGAAATTTAGCCCTATCTCATGTTACCTATTTTAGCTCTAAGAGAACATGCTCCTGAGTTGTAAACTTCCTGGGGAAGTCAGGTTGCTGAAGTGCAACCCTACACCTGGAGCAAAAAGAGTTGATGTGGAGTGATTCATGATACTTAAATGGGATCTGGTCAAGTCGGTGTCTATAGATAAGAAATGTGGATACCATTTCCTAAGAGCAGCTGTGTGTGTGTGTGTGTGTGTGTGTGTGTGTGTGTGTGTGTTTTCCTCAATCACACCCAGTTCAGAAATGTCATAGGATTTAAACCAAAGAAGGTATGGGTTAGGTTTTGGGAGCAAAACTGGCATTTGACCAGTTCAATTACAACCACATTCATTGAGTGCTTTTTCTGTGCTGAGTGCTATGATAGGTGTTGGAGAAGCTGAGGTGAAGAAGACTTGCTCCCTGCTCTTAGGAGCACACAGTCTCACTGGGAGATGGACATACGAATGTCCACAGGGCAGTGGGATAAAGGCCACACCAAAGGCCTGTACAAAGGGCAATGAGCACTCAGGAGTTTTACTCCCCAGTTCTGTCTGGGGAAGTCAGAGAAGGTCACAGATACCCAGTGATGTCAGAGCCAAGCCTGGAAAGGAAACTTCTAGAGAATTAACAGAACTGGAGGATAAATGAACAAATCTCCTTTAAGAAATTTTTTATTATTGTTTTTAAGCTCTGACCTAAATCATTGTTATAGGCTTCTAGAAGATATGTGGCCACGTGGTGTTGAATTTGATTTAAAATATTACATAAGCCATTATATATAGAAACACATATGGAAACAATCTGAAAATATTTCTCCTTAAATATAGTGCCATTTGCTTTTGTGAGTTTTCTATTTCTGGATGAATGTGTGAAATATGGTTTGGTCTTCTGAGACTCAGAAGAAATTACATCACCATCCAAAGCAAAAATGATTTTGGTTGCTGATTTGGCCATTCATTTATTTTGTCAGTCAATAAACATTTAGTTAGAAAGTTCAACTTGTGAAGTCCTGCAATCAGTCAGTCAGGGACACAAAAACACATAAGGCACTGTCCTGCCCTCAGGATCCTTCGAACACAAAGAGTAAGGAAAAAATACCTGACTATAAATAATTCTGACCCAAATGGGTAATGATATCTGAACATGCAAACACAGCGATCCATGGGTCAAGAGGAAAACAATCTGTTTAATGGTTGTGTTGACCAGAGAAATTTTGACTATTTATGGAGAAGGAGCTGTTTGCATTGGCCATGTAGGGTGGTAAGGGACTGGATGTACAGAAACATGAGTGGGACTAGCTCTCTTAGGCAGAGGAAAATCTGTGAACAAAATAGGTGGGTAACTTGAGATCAGTTGGAAATGGCGCTTTGTTGGGGTTAGGAATATAACTTGGTGAAAGAGCTGGCATAGGTAGATGCCAGCCTCACAGGAAAGCTTGAACACAATTCCCCCTGCTGTGACCACTTGGAATTTGACATGCCCAGTATTTGTCACGTGGTTCCTTGGACATTTGTTTCAGTTGGCATCTCAGACTTGACCTTAAACTTGGCAAAATTTTGTCTAACCTACGATACGTTGTTTACAAAAATATCACTCTATGTAGTACTAGTAAAGTCACAATGTGGCTCCAAATGATTTTAAAGGTCACAGATTGAAAGTAGAGCCTTTTCTTCAGGAATTTATATTTCCACATCTGGAGGTTGAAGGACATGGGTTTTGAATCACAGTCCACTCAGAAAAAGGCTGAATGCTTATTTACACAGGTGTGGACAGAGTCAAGGGATGGCATAGTGCCTGTGGGCTAGTGAAAGCCAGGAAACGGCTCCTACCCCTAGGCAGGTAGTAGTGCGACACAGGAAGAAGCAGATATTGGATCAGGGAAGGAGGTCTGGGCTGTCATGGAGGGACACAGCTACTTCCCATGCTTCCAGTCCTGTGCTGATGCTACCAGTTGTCTGAACCTGCCTGGAAGTGAGAGGGCAGGGGCCCATTGATCCACCCTTCAGATCAGCTTCCTAGGATGCAGGGTGGGGGAAGGAAGGACAGAGAGCCAATAGGGAGGGACAATCAGACGTTGAATAAAAAATCTCAGCACAAGCTGGTTAGGCTAGCTCATACCTGTAATCCCAGCTGCTCAGGAGTCTGAGGCAGGAAGATTGCAAGTTCAAGGCCAGACTCAGCAATTTATTGAGACCTGTCTGAAAACAAAAAAATAGAAATGTAGATGTAGACCAGGACCCCACCTCTCTCAAATTTCCCAGCATAACCCTCTCTAGTGTTAATATTCTTGTTTGTGTGTGTGTGTGTGTGTGTGTGTGTGTGTGTGTGTGTGTGAAAGAGAGAGAGAGAGAGAGAGAGAGAGAGAGAGAGAGAGAGAGAGAGAGATGGGTACTGGGGATTGAATTCAAGGGCACATGACCATTGATCCACATCCCCAGCTCCCATTTTGTATTTTATTTAGAAATGGGATCTCATTGAGTAGCTTAGCCCCTTGCTTTTGCAGAGGCTGGCTTTGAACTTGCAATCCTCCTGCCTCAGCCTCCTGAGTCACTGGGACTACAGGTGTGAGCCACTGTGTCCAGCTCTAGTTTTAATGTTCTTATTATTCCAAAGAATCCAAGCTACAGTATGCCTTCATTTGACAAATATGTTCTATATATCCATTTTGTTCTCAGAAATTTATATAAAATAAGAAACACAGGGAACAAATTGGTTGGATAGAAAAATGGATGAATGGTGAAGGAGTATCTGATTGAGACATTTCACTAAGTAGTAACTCAATCAAATGGTAAGGTTGGTGTACAAGGAACTGGGCCAGGTTGGCTGTTGTTATATATTCAGTGCCTAGCACTGTGCCTGGAGCTTAGTTGATGCTTAATAAACATTGTTCTGAACACTCCATTAATGAAACACCAAGAGTACCCAGCAACACAAATGTGCATTTAACAAAATTAGGGTCAGGGGCTAACATTCTTGGACCCAGGAGAAGCAGATGGTGACAGTGTTTGCTTTTCTGCTTCTAGTAACTTTTATTTTTTCCACATTTTTTATTGGTGCATTATAGTTGTACATATGATGGGATTTGTTGTTACATATTTGTATACAAGCATGTAATATAACAATACAATTTGGCCTCTAGTAAATTTTAGACCATTTAATAATGGTGGAAAGATAAAAAATTGTCCTTCTCTCAATCTTTTTTAGTCATTTAAAAGAGCAACATTATAATCTCTGCATCTTAACCTCAATAGTTCATTCATTTATTCATTTAGTAAAAATGTATTGAGCCAGGCGTGGTGGCACATGTCTGTAATCCCAGCAACTCGGGGGGCTGAGGCAGGATGATCTTGAGTTCAAAGCCATCCTCAGTAGATTAGCACTTAGCAACTCAGAACCTGTCTCTAAATAAAATATAAAAAAAGGGCTGGGAATGTGACTAGGTGGTTAAGCACCCCTAGATTCAATCCTTGGTACCCCCCCCAAAAAATGTGTGTGTGTATCTACATCTATAGATATATCTATATAGCATATAGAAGTAGCACTTTAATGTAGATGCACTTACACCGAAGTGCCAAAAAAAATTAAAAAAAAAAAAAAAAATATATATATATATATATATATATATATAGAGAGAGAGAGAGAGAGAGAGAGAGAGAGAGAGAGGACGAACACAAACTTATTTTGTGTCTGGGAATCCAAAATTAAGACAGGTATAGCTTCGGCCCTCAAGGTGCTTAGTCAAGTAGTAGGAAGAGATAGGATATTGGGAAATTGCAGTATTAGTGCTGGCTAGGGGAAATGTAGGCTGTGGGGCAGGCATAGAGGTGTGGTGTCAGAGCAGGTAAGTTGAATACTGAGGGGCTTTCCCATTTCCTTATCCATTCCTGTTTACTTATCTCTGTCATCCATTTTACCTCTTCATCGCCACAACCTACTCATCTCTCTACCACTTCTACCCACAAAATACTTCACTAAGTAAATGGCTTGTGATGCAAATTCCTCACTGAAGTAGCACTTTAATGTAGATGCACTTACACCAAAGTGCCTGAACCAACCAATGAATATATGTAGATTCCATTTAATCAGCTACTCTGTAAACATACGAAGAGAATACAGTCCTTCCTCCCTAGTTTTATTAGCCTGTTTTCTGTTACTATAATGAAATACCTAAAACTGAGAACTTATAAATAAATAAAATAGGTTTATTTACCTCATTGTTTTGGAGGCAGCACGGTGCTAGGTCTGGTGAAGGCCCCATGGCAGATGGCATCATGGTGGGAGCATGCATGCCTGGGAAAAATCACATGGTGAGAGGGAAGCCAAGGAGGCTGGAGAATGGCCAAGCTTGTTTTATTAAAACCCTCTCTTAAGAACTAATCAGGGTCCCACGAGAACTATATTAGTTCCTTTGAGGTCAATGCCCTTAATGACCTAACCAAACACCCTCTAAGCCCTACCTCTTTGAGGTCCTAGCACCTCTTACATCACCACGCTGGGGACCCAGTGGGATATCTAAACCATAACATCAGTTCTTGGTAGAGAAGGGTACAAGAGGTCAGGAGGGTACAAAGCGGATATCTGGATTAGAAAGAGCAAAAAATACAGATACAGGAAGGGAGGCTGAGAACCCTGTAGACAAACCTCATGAACAACAGATTTTGATTTGGAGAATCAGTAATATTTACTTCCAGTTCTTTGCAAACAAATAGAAAGTATGTGAAGATGGTTGTTTGTGTTTATTTGTTGGTTTAATTTTTAACTTCTAGCAACTGAAGTTAGGATATAAAGTCTCAGAACTGTTGGTACAGGTTTGCACAGTCCATATCAGCACTGGTTCATCTGATTTATAAGGGTGGTTGCCTAGTTTTAAAACACGGACAATTTTGTTATAAAATTGCTTCTGTCTCAGATGGTTTTTTTAAATGAGATATTTGTGTATTTGGGGATAATGAATAGTAATGGCAGGAAAAAAAATACAATTTGAGGACGAAAAGCAGAGCAGGAAAAAAAAAAATATATATATATATATATATATATATATATATACATATAGTGCAGGTAAAAATCCAAGGACCAAAAATTTCCCAATTTGCCTTTATTACCCTCTCTGAAAACCTACTGGAAGTTGTGAGAATTTGGTGAAAATGCATTTTAATTCTTAGATAAGATTGGGAAATGTAGGTATTTTGAAATCTGCTCTCCTGCACCCAATATATCTCAATTTTTAACAGAGTGAAAATCCCTTTCTAGATATAGAAAGTGTTGCTTAAGTGTATGTATGTGTGTGTTAGGTGTGTGTGTGTATTGGGTGTGTGTGTATGTGTTTTATTTTCTGTAAGAACATTATTTTGGATAGGATTGAACTCTCCACATTTATAATCTTAAGGGAATTTAGCATTTTGGTGACTATTTTTTTACTATTAGCATACTTAGTCCTTGGCTTGGAAGAAGTTATGTTGGGACCAACCACTGGCCTATGAGCTGATTCTTGTACCTTCCTGCCAGCTGCTCATATCTGACTTGTCCCATCCTTTTTCTCTGTTCACCCTGGAAAGTTGATAGTCATTTTTGAGGCTGGACTCCTAGGTCTCCTGCTCAGAGCTTCCACTCTGACCTAGATATTGACACTGCTGGCCTTTTTGGCTAACTCAAACATTTCCCTTCACCTGCAGGCCTGTTTCCTCTTATCTATGAGACATCTTTCCTGGGTGAAACTGGGTATCTCAAATCCAACATGCTCAAAACTTTTCTGCATCAGGGTTTGGTTTTGCTCAACCTGATTCTGTGGGAGGTACCAGCATCACAGAGTCACCTACACATAACTCACAGGTTCCCAAGTCCTATTCCACCCCTGAATTTCTTTCCTCTCCTTCCTTTCTTGTCCATTCCTAAAGCCACTGCTCTCACCAGCTCTTTCTGGATTATTATTAATGATCTCTCTGTCCCCATTGACACCAATGCTACTCCTTGCTTCTCTCATGCACCAGGTTTATGGGTGTGGTTTTATAGTTATAAGGCACATATCCCATATCTTTCTCATATAAAGTCTTTCAGCAGCTCTCCATTTTCTAGCTCTTTCAATTGGTAGAAAAGTCATTTAAACAGTCCTACTCTCTCTGATCAGGTTGGCCTCATCTCACAGTCCTAGCTTCTTAGTGTCTGCTGACATCTCCTCCTCTGATCACCCTTAAGTGTTGGTAGCTCAGAGTGTGGATTTCCACACACTTCTACTTTATGGTGACATGACCACTGTAGGTCACCTCCCAAGTCCCACCTCCCACAGCTCCCATACATGGATGACTCCCAAATTCATGGCTTCAGTGCAGACCTTTCTACTGAGCTCCCGGCACATAGATCCAACTGCCTCCTTAATACCTTCCCTGGTGTGTCTAATAGGGGTCACACTGAAAAGGCCAAAGTAGACTTCTTGGTTTACTGTGCAGTCTTTCCTGCTCCTCTTTGGCCCTTCTCCACCTCAGTGAATGAAATTTGAAGTATATTTTCATAGTGATGAAAAGCTAACACAACTCTCCCTCCCTACCCCCTTGTGTGTGTATGTGTGTGTATACCTATATATGTATTTTGTATATATGGTAAATATTTGTTAGAAAGGTATTTCCCACAGAGGCAAATTTGTTCAATTATGAATTCATTCATTTGCTCAGCAAATTTTCCTCTTTTGCGATGCTGGGAATTGATCCCAGGGCCTTGCCCTTGCTAGGCACGTGCCCTTCACTGGAATGTAAACACCCAACTGCTCAGGCCAAAAGCCTACAGGTTATTTTCTTTCTTACCTCTCCTTCTACTCCCCGTATCCAATTTATCACAAATCCTGTCAAATTACTGCACTCAAAATGCATCTCGGGGCTGGGGTTGTGGCTCAGTGGTAGAGCGCTTGCCTAGTGTGTGTGAGGCCATGGGTTCAATTCTCAGTACAACATGTAAATTCATAAATAAAATAACGGATTATCAACAACTAATAAAAAATATATTTTTAAACATGCATGCATCCCAAGCCTGCCTGTTTCTGTCAGTCTCTGTTGCTTTCTCCCTAGACACCACCATCTCTCACTTGGATTATAGCAACAGCTCCTAGTACTCTACCAGCCTCTAGCTGTGATCCCCTACAATCGATTCTCTATTCAGTGGCCAGAGTGATCTTTTCAAAAAGCAAATGATATCATGTTTCTTTTCTGCTTACAACTCTTCCAAGGCCACCTGTTGCAATGCAGCCACACTGGTGTCCTGTCACTTCCTGGAACTCGGAGAGCAGGTTCCTCCTACCTTAAGGATCTTGTATTTGCTCTTTCCTCCTCTGGGATCCTCTTCCCCAAGATCTTTGCATTCCCAGCCACTTTGGATAATGCATTTGCCAATTCAAAGATCCATACAGAGAGAAGCCTTCTCTGACCTCCCAAACTACAGAGCCTCCCTCTTAGTTTTTTTCTATTAATAGTAATTTATTTTATTATCTTCAGATCAGGACACAATTATCTTTTTCTTTCTTCTTTTTCTGTAAATTGTCTTTGTTCCGTTTGTAGAATGTAAGTATCACTGTATCCGAAAGTATAGATTTATTTTGTTTACAATCTGTCCTCAGCACCTAAAATGATTTCTGGCACATAGTAGTTGCTCAAAACTATTTGTTGAGGGTGGGGGATGTAGTTCAGTGGTAGAGCTTTTGCCTAGCACGTGCAAGGCCTGGGATCAATCCCCCAGCATCGCAAAAGAAGAAAATTTGCTGAGCAAATGAATGAATTCATAATTGAACAAATTTGCCTCTCTGGGAAATAGCTTTATAACAAATATATACTGTGTATATATATATAATGTACATATATATGTATATACACACATGTGGGGGCTAGGTAGGGAGAGAATTTTGTTTGCTTTTCATCACTATGAAAAAATACTTTAGTTGATTAGTTTCTAAAGAGTAAAGGTTTATTTTGGCTCACAGTTTTGGAGGTTCTATTGGTTCAATTGGTTCCTGTTGGGCCTGTGGCAAGGCAGCACGTTATGACAGGAGCATATGGCAGAGGACATCTGCTCATCTTGATGGCCAGGAAGCAAAGGAAAAAAAGAGGAAGGGATCATGGTACTTCTATCCCTTTCCAGAGTATGCCCCCAATGACCTAAAGACCTCGGCCCCATATCCTAAAGGTTCCACTGCTTCTTAGTAGTGCTGCACTGGGGATCAAGCCTTTAACACGTGGACCTTTGTGGGAACGTTCCACATCCAAATTAAAGTAATAGTGTAAGTATCAATGAAGAATGAGAGGGACTGAAATGGCAGCTACTTGACACTGTGGCTTCTCAGATATAAGCACAAGACTGTCACCCTTAGTGCTCCTGCTGATAAATAATGAGAGATATTTTAGTGATAATGTTGAACTAACCAGTGTACATAACCTTTGCAAATTTGTAACTCTAAGCCACAGAGCCAATGCTCATGTCTGTGACAGCTGCAGGTATACTATGAACTTTCAATTTTTCTCTTTTTGACTTGAGTCATCCTGAGGGCAAGGATCCAGTTGGAAAATGTCTGGTCCAGAGTTCTATGGAAGTCATTTTTGGTTTCCTCAGAGTATCTTTGGTTGATTCTAAGATATGAGTATTATTAATACCAATTGGGGCTAGGATCCCAACTTTATTCACAGATTTAGAGTGAGGGAGACCACAGGTGACACCAAGTGGCTTCTCGTAGTCTGTTCCTGTTACCATTTGTGTAGTTCTTTGGTTTGGGGGTAGGGATGTTGATGATGGGGTGATACTCTGCTAACTGGATGAATGAATTACAAGGGGGGAGTTTAATCTATGGAAGGTAAACCATGGACTTAGTTTTTCCAGAAACTGTCAAATAACATTAGCACTCAATAGCACTGGTCTTTCACACTGTGGTAAATATCAACTTATTAACACCATCAACATCTTCAATCTCTGGGGAAGAATGCCCAAAGACGTGTTCAAAGGAACCTAAATGGTACATCCCATTTTTTAACCTTCTTAACGGAACAAGAATTGTGTTATCAATAGATAATGTTGAACTTGTACACTTGAGTGATTGGGTTTCTATTTGTTTTCTGGGGAAGAAACCACTTTTTTTTTTTTTCCTTCCCAATCTCTGCATTTTGAGTAGTTGTAGACCTGAAACAGGAGATGAGACTGTACATCTGGAATCACCAGAAAGCCAACAAGCCAACAGAGAAACAAAAGTCACCTTATTCCTATGCATATTCCAAGCAGTAGATACACAGAGAGCCATTAGCAAAGCTTCCCCAGCAATGCCTACTTTCCTTAAGTCAGCAGCAGGGGAAGCAGGGAGTATCTGATAAATGGTCTCATGGAGACTTTAAAGGCACACAAAGTTATCATAAATAAAAATATTTACAATATTTAGGATAAAGCAAGCTGAACCAATTAGGAAAAAGAAAAGAAAAAAATAAAACACATAAGGGAAATTTCGAGCCCTATCAAATCTGAGAGGGGAAGATATTTCTGGGTTTGAGCAGAGGAGAGGTGGATTGTCTGCTGCATCTGTGTTGAATCATGCTATGTTAGCCATTGCCTACGTACTTAGCTTGGTTTAGAGAGAGATGACAGGGGTTGGGGCGTTGTTTCATTCCTGGTATTAGGGGTGCAAAGGAAGGGCAATAGACCAGTGATACTATCATGGAAGCGCTGACTGGTTGGTACAGAGAGCAAGATAGAAGGAGGAAGACCAGATAGCTGTGGTTTGACTTTGGAGTGGTTAGTAGTTGGAATCAGATAGGAAGCTTGGGAGATGAGCTATTAGTAGGACTCACACTTAGATACATCCATGTCTAATGGGAAGTGTGGTAGAAAGGCTTCATTATGCAATTTTAGATTCCCCTGTCCTATCTCAGCTAGCCAGAACTCTGTGTTTTGGTTTCTTTTTTTTTTAAAATTTTCCTTCTTTCTTCCCTTTGCTTCAAATCCCTTTCCTTCTCTTTCTTCCTTCTGTCCCTTCCCTTACCTTCTTCTTTTCTTTCTTTTTATCTCTTCCTTCTTCTCTTTTCTTCTTTTAAAATCACACACCACTCCATAGTCCCCTTTAAGGTGCATAGTAGATAATAAATACCCAGTGGGTTAAGTGTTGGTCTCTATTTTGTTACATTATAGCATGGATGGAATACAAAACTTTTAAATGTTAGGTAACTTAAAACCTAACAATTCATGCAAACCTTCAGAACTGGGGCTAAGTGTGTTGAGACACTTTTTTTTATGCAATATGTCTGAAACAATAGACCATTTGCTGATTGCCACAGGTACCTACTGTGCACAGACATCCTCCTAGCTCTTGAGGGCTCTTTTGGAAAATCCCCACACTCGGAGGAGTGAATAATATGGCTTTTGTTTTTCTTTTATAGAACATTAGAAGAGGGGTTGGGGTCGTGGCACAAGTGGTAGAGTGCTCGCCTACCACCTATGAGGCACTGGGTTTGATCTTCAGCACCCCATTTAAAAAAAATAAAATAAATAGAAGAGGGATTCCAAAGAATTGACACTTTATCCCTTCCCATCATCTCTTCATTGTTGTTTTCCTTTATCCTGTTCTCCTTTTAATTTATTTACTCTTCTTTCAGAATTTTTATTTTTTGCTTTGGTCAATTTACCCTGAGTTTTTCAAACTGTCTATTCACCTACTGGGTTATTTTTGTCTCACATTTGAAGTTTTTCTTTCGCTTTATGTCCCACCAAATCTCATCCTGAACTTGATCATTTAGGCTTCCAGTGTCTTTGCCATCCTGCTTTTCCCTGTCTGTACTGGCCTAAGGCTATGAGTATGAAATAATGATTGACATGATGCTAATTTAAATGGCCTTGGTCCTTTGACCTAGCCCCCTACTGCTATACTTTTTCATCTCTGGAAAGTAGAAGTGTATTAGTTTTCTATTGCTAGATGACAACACACACACACACACACACACACACACACACACACACATTTAGTGATTTAAAACAGCACAGCTCTTACCAATTTCATTAGGTCAGAAGTCTGGGCATGGCTTTTTGCATTCTGTTTTAGGACCTCTTTTGAAAGCTGCACTCAATGGGTCAGCTGGGACTGCAACCTCATCTCAAGGCTGGGGCTAGGGAATGACTTGCTTTCAGGCACTCTTGCTTGTTAGCAGGATCAGCCCCATTCAATTGGTTGATCTGAGGGCTCAACTTTCTTACTGACTCTAGGCCATTTCCTTGCCATATGGGACTCCCTACCATGACTGCCTGCTTTATCAAAGTGTGCAAGAGAAAGAGTCAAATCCTAGTAAGACTATAGAATCTAATCCATGTGGTGACATCATGGTTACCTATATTCCATTGACTTATTCCATTGGTGGGCAGCTAGTCACAGGTTCACCCCACACCCAAGGGGATGACCCAGGGCATGAACACAGGGGGTGAGGACAATTGGGGGCCATCCTAGTATCTGTTCACACAAGAAGGAATGATTTTGTGGAAAAATACCATTGCGTTTCTAGAAAAAGACCTTAAAGTCTATATTAATACTGCTGTCACATGTTATGGTAGGACTTATAGATTAATGACTGACACCAAAATAATTTTTCCTCTTTGTCTCTATGTCCTTATGAACTAGGTTTTATTTCTAAAAATGACTTGTTTTCTGCCATTAGAAATCTCTTCAGCTTCTCTGGATGAGAAAGTCAGCGGGAACAGATTGTTTGGTCTTGGTTTTGGCTGGACTGACTCAGCTCTGTGGGTAGCTGAGAAAGGAAAAGCCCTTGTCAATTCTCTCTAGGTCTTTGTTAGAAATCCCTCCACCCTAGAGGAGCCAGGTATGGGTACTCATGGGATAAACTGGAAGCAAGATGCCAGGTCTATTTATAAGTGAGGCATTTAATTAAGAATAATTTGTCACTTTTTGAAAGTATGGGAAAGATTCATAGTTCTGTTTAGACCGCTAATGACTCCAGCTCCCTAAACAGATTGGTGGGGGGTGAGGGGAAAGCTTAGGGGTGGGGGGAGAGCTGCACCTTTGGCTTGATCATGTGTGACTCATGTTTGCAAATTGTCTGAGTAATTAAGACTGAGGGATAATCGCCATTTCCTAACACATACCATAGTACATTCTTTACATATTTATTTCAATACAGGTCTTTCACTTTGAAGAAGAATGATCTTTATTTGCTATTTTATGTGTATGTATATATATATATGATATATGTATATATGTATATATCTATATCTATATATCTCTCCAATATTGCTCACTTTAAAAACCTCCTTGAAGTAATGCACACGAATTTGAACTAAGAGATGCAGGTAAACCTGTTTCAACGTTTTCTTGGGTGTAGAGGCCCAAATGAGAGAAGAGTGGGGAACCCTGGGCATAGTTAAGGGGATACATGGTACTCCAATCCCAAGTCCCAAGAAAGATGCCAGGTTCAGCAGAGCCACTGAGACTGAGTTCCCTCGAGGGGACAGGGAGGCGTTCCCAGAGAAGCGCAACTAGGCGGACGCTTGGTGGACTCAAAGTCGGGGCTCCACATCCTGGGAGGGGCGCTAGGACCCAGGCACCCGCTGGCCTCGGGAGGTTCTGGGGAGTGAAGGCGTGTAGAGGCTCAGGCTCGCAGCCAGAGTCCCTCCGGAGGACCAAGGACCAAACCCTTCACGTGGGCACTGAGGCCCCAGGGTGCAGGGTGCGGGGCGCGCCTCAGTGCAGGGCTGCTGCACAGGGATCCGCACCTGCCATACTCCAGCAGCCGCTAGCCACCGGCATGGACCCGCAGCGCTACCAGCCAAGCACACGCCAGGTGAGCCCCCAGCATGGGGTCCAGGGCAGACCCTGACACCTGGGTACCTGGGAACCAGGAGGAGCCCGGCTAAGACGCTCAGGGTGAGCATGCATAAACCCGGAGCGGAGCCCCCAGCCGGCTTTCAAGCACCTCGCTGCCGCGCGCTCCACCCCGCGCCCCTAGTTTCTGCTTATTCTGGTGCCCGGCTCTTTTTCCTTCCCAGGTGGGAAGCACTTGGAGGCTCTGGTGTATCCATCTGATTTATAATTCCCAGTAATAATAATCTCCCACAAACAGCAGCTGTTCGTATCTATCCAGCGCCTTGCAGTGGTCCCCGAGCCTCACTGTCTCGGCTGCGTTTGCATTGGCTCCGCTCCACTGCCTCCTGTTGCGTCCCGCGTTTCCCAAGCTCTCATTGCGCGGTCCCTGTGTCCCGGCCCCTGCTATGCCCAAGTGTTTCCAATGGCTGCATAGCTGCCTCCCTTTCCGGGGAGCGAAGCACTGTAGCCCTAGCCTGAGTGTGGATGTGGGTGCTGGAGTGTGCCCTCGCTCTGGCGCCTCGCGGTGCTTCCAACACCACAATCCAAGGACCCACTCCCGCCTTCACACTCAGTTCCCCAGAAGGCGTTTGCTGGGCGGATAGACCAAGCGCCACCTCCTGCCCCAACGCCAGTGGAAAGGGATGCGTGGAGGGGGAAGCAAGCAGGAGGCTTGGGAGAGAAGGAACATGCATGTAAAGAAAAGTCTTTCGTGTGGGATCTCTGGAAAGTGTCTGTGACCAACGTCTGCTCTAGCACTGTGAACTAGAGGGCATTCTACTAGGGGTGTCACCTGAAGTGCGTTTAGTTACCAGAATCTTGTAACTTCGGTCACTCTGGTGTTATGGGAGGTGAGGCTTGCATCAGTCTTTCCAAAGTCCCTGTACCCTCAAGATTAGCATGCCCACCTATTCTGCTTCTGGCATAATCTTGACACTCGTTTACCGTCTCCAGGTTGCTAGCCTCAGGAAAACACCACTGATGGGTGAACTGCGATTTGATAGCACCCTAAAACCACTGTAGTTGAGGGTTGGATGACTGTCCCAGCAACCTTCGCCTAGCCACGAGGTCAGGAGACTGGGGGGCATGCTTGTTGAGGGTTAAGGACTCTGAACCTGAAGTTTAAACGTGCAGTGCTAACTTAGAAGAGAGTCTTCCTTTGAACTGTGTGTTGGGAGACAATCAACAAAAACATTTGCACAAGGCTTCTGGGGTAGGTGAGGGCCAGAAAAACCCGCCCTCTAGGATTTATAATCGCTGGTTTCACATTGCCAGTTCTTGCCTGACTGCCCTTCTGACCTTGAATGAGCTATTTTAACTTTGCAGAGGCTTGGTTTTCCAAGAAGCAGAAAAGGAAGAATGATAATTCACCAGGAGTGGGAATTGCTGGAAATGGGAAGCAGGAGCTGGGTTCTAGCCTTTGCTGTACCGTGAAACCAGCAAACCACACACCCTGTTTTTTTTTTAAATTTATTTATTCAAATTAGGTATATATGACAGCAGAATGAATTTTGATTCATTGTACACAATTGCAGTGCAACTTTTCATTTCTCTGGTTGTACAGGAAGTAGCATTGCACCATGTGTGCAGTCATACATGTATCTAGGGTAATGATGTCCATCTCATTTCACCATCTTTCCTGCCCCCATGTCCCCTTTCCTCTGCTCCCTCTACTCCCTCCCCTTTGCCCAGTCACAGGTCCTCTATTTCCGCCCTCCCCCCATTATGGATCAGCATCAACTTATCAGAGAGATCCTTTGGCCTTGGTTTTTGGGATTGGCTTACTTCACTTAGCATGATATTCTCCAACTCCACCCATTTACCTGCAAATGCCATAATTTTATTCTCTTTTAATGCTAAGTAATATTTCATACACACCCTGTTTTTTGATCACAGCTGTCAAAAGGACTCAAAGGGAGCCTTCAGTTCTGTGGTCCAGTGGACCTGATAAGAATATGCCAACTTTAGATAGCTAGCTTACTAGTACCCACAAGTTCTTTGGATCTCGCCATAGATTGTACTGAGTTCTAAAGAGCGTTCATCAGGACTGTGGATGAACTGAATTTTAATTCCAATCTGAATTTTAATTCTGTTTATAATTTTAATTCTGTTTAATTTTAATTCTGTTTATAGATATACAGATTTTTTTCAGGCTTCTAGTTTGTGAAAATAAGCCTGACTTGTTTAGTTAATACTTAGAATGCATTGGAAAGGGCCTACTTAGAAAGTCCTGGTTGAGCTAGAGTTTGGTTGCATAACCCTGGAAGGATGAGATCTGTTCCATGTATTTGTAAGACCCTAGCCCTAATCGCCCTCCTAAAGGCATGAGTAGAGAAGCCCCCAATTGACCACTTACTGGAAGAGGGCCCAGTGTGTTGCATATCTTATGGAAGCCCCTTCATTTATATCTGACAAAAATTTATTTACTGTGGAATGACTCAGTTAATTTTAACTATCAGAAAAGTATTTTATCAGTTTGGTAATGAAATCATGAAATTGTCTTTAGAAGCTACATTATATATTGGAATGTCCTATATTGCCAAAACATTTTGGGGTAAGCACTGCTTAAGAAAAAAAATGCAACTTTTAATTTTAGAAGAGAAAATAAGCAAGATGTTTTTTGTAAACTAGGTAAAATTTTAAAAAAATAAAAGAACACAAGTAAATACAACACAAGCCACAAGCAATCTTATTTCCTCAAGTTTTTAGAGATGAATCTCAGCATCATGCTGAATGTTAAGCACTTGCTGTGTGCTAGGGATTGTACTAAGCACTTTATGTACACAGTCTCTTGTAATCCTATCAGCACCTTCTGAAGGAAGTGCTATGACTGTTTCTTTCAATTTTACAGATGAGGGAACTGAAGCTTCTTGATTGAGATCATATAGCTAGTAGATGGTAGAGCTCGGCCAGCTAGCTGGGTTTATTTTCAAAGATCTAAGCAGTATGAAAGAGGGAATAAGGGGAACAAAAATTGCCTACTGGGTGTCAGATACTTTATTCACCTAAGTGAATTTAAATGAAAACTATTTTGTGAGAGGTAATTTCCTTTTCTTTTTCAACTCACATTTCCTTGTTTTTATCATAGGATTTGGGTGTTTTCTGATCAACAAAGAGACTGACCTCTTTCTTTTTTTAACTACATCGACTTCAGTGCAGAGGGATAGACCATGATTTACTTAAGCAATTCCCTGTGAATGGGCATTTGGATTATTTCCAAATGTTCACAATCATGTATATTACTAGCATAGTCAATCTTTATATATTTATATATGGATACTTCTACAAATTTGTATATTTCTGTACACCTGTTCAGATATATCTGGTAGGCCAATTTCTAAGGATGGCATTGCTATGTGAAAAAGCAGAGTTACTATTACATACATAGTTTTTACTACATACTTCCAACTTGTTTTTCCAAAGAAAATATTTTTTTTTCTAATTTTTAGTCTAGTTCATCCACTGACCTGTTTTTTTTTTTTTTTTTGGACTTTGGTAAATCCTTTAATCTGAAGTGGTCTTAGGTATATTATCTGTAAACTAGAGATGACTTGTTGATGGCCAAAGTCTCTTCAAATATTTTCAATTAGAGGCTGAATAGATGAATTTTTTTTCTTTACCTCCCCAAACAACCTAATATCATAGGAACTTCAGGGTTGTTTCTGGTGCCCTAGCTTTTATGAGGTAGATTTTGTGTGAGAGAAGTGACTGTACCATAGTTATGAGTCAACCTGAAACTTTAATAGCTCAAATAAAAAGGCTTATTTCTCACTTACATTTTCTATTCAGAGCAGAGTGCCTGCTCCACACAGTCACTCAGGAAGCCAGGCTGATACAAATTCATCTGTCTTGTAACTACACTCTTAAGAACTTGTAGTCTTGGTGGTGTCCTGGCAGGGGAGAGACAGAGTGGAGAATTAGTACCTGCTCTTAAATGCCTTTTCACAGGAATAAAGCATGTTTCTTTTATTTACAGTCTTTTGGTCAGAACTCATTGTGATACACAAGTTAGGGAAATGTTGTTTTTTCCTGTGTGACCAGGAAGAGGAAATGGTAAATACAGTGGTACTCTGGATTAGTGTCAGAGCTGCCATCACAAAGCATCAATGGTGGTGGTTTACATAATACAAATTTACTCCCTCATAGTTCTGGAGGCTGGAAGCCCAATATCAAGGTTATCAGCAGGATTGGTTTCTTCCGAGGAATTCTCTTCTTGGCTCATAGATAGTCATCTTCCTATCTCTCTACATGGTCTTCCCTCTGTGGTCTGTCCTACTCTTTGCTTATAAAGATACTTGCCATATTGGTTTAGGCCTATACTAATGATATCATTTAATATGAATCCCTCTTTATGAACTCTCATCTCCACATATAATCACACTCTGAGGTACTGGAGGATAGAATTCAGCATAGAATGCAGCTTATAGGGCATTGTCACTGTAAGCCAGTACATACTAAGGTATGACCACACTGTTTTTGTTTGAGGAGGCTACTTAAGCTCATGAAGTCACACTACAGAATCATCTTCCTCTTTACATCACATCCGTCTCCCACAGACCCTGGCCCCACATTTCCTAACAAAAAGTGTTGTTTTCAAAATTCCCTTTGTATTAATAACCGAGCCCAACATTACTATGACTTGCTTCAAGTAATCTTTTATTGATGGCACTGACTCTACTGTGAGGAGGGAGACTGTAAATGAGAGAGAGCCAGCATCATGGTAAATAGCATGAATCTCAAAGCAGACTGCCTGTGCTTTAATCCCAGCTCCGGCACTGATCAGAAATGTTTTCTCATCTGTAAAATGGGGGGACTCATACTTCCTTGTTGTTGTGCTAATTAAATGAGATAATACATATAAGGGGGTTAGCATATAGTAGGGGATCAAAAAAAAAATGTTGATTTCCATCATTTGCAAGTTTGGAAGCTTGTGGAACCCTTCAAGTCCAGCTTGCTGAATCCCAGATCATGCCTCTGTGCCACAGAGGGCCCAGAGGGCCTGCTACTTGAGCTCCTCAGTGTTTCCATGGCACTCCCCAAAAGCATGTATTTCTTAGAATGAAAGTAATTGCATTATCTTTTTTTGTGTGTGTGTGGTACTGGGGATTGAACCTAGGGCCTGTGCATGCTAGGCAAGCACTTTACCAGCTGTGCTATATACCCAGCCCTGTATTATCATTTCAATACACAGCTTATACACATTAAAATTATAGGTTAGAATTTAGACCCAAAAAGGAACACAAGAAAGAGACTGTCCCTTTAAATGTCTCTTTATGACTGTTATCCTTCTCTGAGGCAGCTAAGGTTGGCAGTTACAGTGATTTGTAACAGAAAAATTGTAGTTTTTCTGAGATGTGTCTTTTACCTCTCTTATTTTAATGAAACTGGGTTCAGGATGTGTTTTATACCCCAAAATATTGGAGAGTTAGGCGTAGAACCTTCTCCCACTGGCCTGCCTAGGAAGACAACTTCAGACTTACCTTCTCACACCATCTTATCCTTGTTCAAACATAAGTCGTTGGATTGCTCTGTACCTGTGGTGGATTATTTGTCTTGATTATTATGAAATTGTTGATTCCTAGGGCTGACCTGGGACTGGGAAAGCCATGAATTGTCATGTGACCTTGTGCCTGCATATTTGGAGCAATGTACAGTCCAGTCGGAAACCAAAACAGTGACTTCTGGTCCGGGTGAACTGTACCCTTCATCCCTGGCAACTCTGTGCATCCCGCTGTGGGTGGAGAGGGGCCAAGACTCTGCACTGTAGGTGATTGCTGGGCCTTCCTCTGAGACTGAAGACCATGCATTCTATGTTTTCTGACCTGGTTCCTGCTGTAGAACTAAGTTAAGGCAATGATAGAATAAAGCCCACTGTGCCTGGTGAATTGATTACCAGTCTGAACCTATGGCTACTGCTGCTGGCCAAGCAGCATCTTATAAATTGCTATTAGTCAAGCAGTGTTGTAATGGATTTGTCATTTTCTGTGAATATATGTACACAGTTTTAGCTTTTTATGTTTTCAAATTTTCAATAGAGGTGGGTGCCTTGTTGGTAATACATGAGTTGAGTTTCATTGCTGATTAAGATGATTTCGAAAGGCCACACTGTGATTTAGCATTGAAACAAAGTTATTGTTTACACAGGAGCCAAAGAAATACAGTATAAGGTATAAATTTGATATTGATGAAGCAAATATTTGTCATTGGAGAAATGACACAGTTTCAGTTTTGCTTTGTCTGTTTTGCAAAATAAAAGCCAGATGCTTTTAAGAAAGAAAAGGTACCCCCCAAGTATGTGAGGCTAGATTTATGTTTTGTTACTGAGATGTGTGCAAAGGATTATCAATTACTTGTTAAGTAACTAAACTGACGGCAGAAGAAATTGCCTAATCCCTTGGTATAGAGGGAAAAAAATTCAAAGCAGTGAGACTAGTGGGACCAATTTTTATATCCTGTTGGAATACCATCAGGCCATTATGTCATTGATTAATGAGTAGCATTTTTTCATAGAAATACAAAAAGTGATGGTGTTTTATATCATCAGTGTTATCTTAGATGAAATGAAATCCAACAGAGATGGCAAAGTCTGGAACCTAGAGCTCCTATCTCTCAAGCAGTCTATTTTTTCCTCCCTACACCAGTGTATACATTCCCTGAACAGGTGTCCTCTGACCCCAGCTTCTACGTTGGTGGCATAGTCACTTGCATGACCTCAGAGTGCCTCCTTAGGAGTGAAGCACCTCTTGTTTTAGTGTATTTGTGTTGCTTTCACAAAATACCTGAGACTGAGTAATTTATAAACAATAGAAATGTATTTTCTCTCAGTTCTGTAGGTTGGAAAGTTCAAGATCAAGGCTCCCAGCAGGTTTGGTTTTCCAGTGAAGGCTGCTCTTTGTTCCCAGGATGGAGCCTTATTGCTGCAAACTCCAAAGGGAAGGAACACTGTGTCCTCACACGGTGGAAGGCACTGAAGGGTAGAAAGAAGGAGAAAAACTCCCTACATAAAGCCCTTTAACCACACATTAATCCAATCATTGGGGTGGAGCCTCCCCAAAGGTGCTAGGAATTAGGGAATTAAATTTTTAACACACGTGTTTTGCATCAGGGATTAAGTTTTAAACACATGTGTTTTGGGGGACCATAACATTTAGGCCATAACATTTTGCCTTTAGCTCCCCAAATTCCTCGTCCTTTTCACATGTACAAAGCATTCATTCCATCCTAATAGCTCTCAGAGTCTTAACTAATTTCAACACCAACTCAAAAGTCTAAAGTCCGGAGTCTTATCTAAATCAGAAATGGGTGAGACTCAAAGCACAATTAATCCTAAGGCAAATTATTCTCTAGACATGAGCCTGTGAAATCAAACAAGTTATAGGATGGACATTTCCATTATGTCTTCATCTGTTTTCTGTTGTTATAACTGAATAACACAAACTGGGTCATTATAAAGAGATTTATTTCTTACAGTTCCAGAGTCTTGGTGGCAGTCCCACCCCTGACTCTTCATTAAGCATTTCCCTGGTGGGGACTCTCGGCAGCTGCTCTGATCCCACAGTTCTACTCAGCCCTGGTAGGGACTCTCTGGTGGCTCTATCCATGAAGCAAGTCTTTACTAGGGCACCATGGCTATTTAATGCATCTCTGAAATCTAGGTGGAGGAAGCCTTGATTCCATAGCTCTTACATTTTGCATGACTGCAGAATTAGCACCACAAGGACACCATTGAGCTTTATTGCTTGTGCCCTCTAGAGCAGTGACCCTAGCTATACCTGGGCTTGAGTTAGGGTTGGAGCAGTCAAGGAGCATTGTGCTGAACGCGCAGAGTAGAGACAGTGGTCCCTGGGCAATGGCCTTTCCCCTGAAATTATTCTGTCCTTTGGTCTTCTGTGATGTGCTAATGCCTTTATAAAGAGAGGAAGAGAGATCTGAGTGGGCATACTTGCTCTGGCTCATCATGTGATGCTCTCTGTTATGTTATGATGCAGCAAGAACTCCCTCACCAGAAGCTGAGAAGGTGCCTGCACCATACTCTTGGATTTCAGAGCCTCCAGAACCAAGAACCACAAAAACTAAAACTTGGCAATGTCCACATGGTGCTAACTCTGCAGGTACACAGAAGTATAAAGGGATGCAAAGCAACTGTCTAACTCACATAGCCTGCAAACATCTTCCATTGTAAATATCACTTCTTCTGAGGGAGATCAATGGAGAGCATTACTAAGGTTGGGGTATAATGAGAAGTTAAGTGACTTAATAAACGTATTAAGTTTATTAAGTATTATAGTCTATGTGTTCTTTACCAAGAACACATGCTAGAAGGTCATGACTGATTACACAATAGGAAAACAAATGATTTCTCTAAGTTTTTAGCATCTGTTTTGAACTTCCATTTAGAATTTTATAAAAGAAAATTCAAGATCATCTTTGTTGTATCATAATGGAATAAAAAGAGGAAAACTAACTTGTTCAGGGAGCTGCACTAAAACTATACAAGAGAGCTCTTAGCAACCTAAAAGTGCTTTATAAAGTTGAGGAGGAGTTCTAGGTCCTTTCTTGGCTGATGATGAAATGACATTAAGAAGACCGAGACAAATAATATGGATATCGGGTTTACCATGAGCCTCTTTGTCATATAGTCCATTGACTACTGTTCCTGCTCAGAGAGCACCATTTTGTGACATTCATTTTCATGTCTTAAAGAGGAAAAACTCAGTTTTATTCCAGAATAGCACTTTGAGAGGGACAGTGGCCACTGAAGTATTTCTGCCATCTGTCTTTTATTGAACAGGATTTTCCATTTAAGGAAGGGCATTTGGGATCTTGTAACATGGCATGCACTCAGAGTTCTCCGTGTGCTGTTACTTGTGCTGCAGGAATAATTTCCTCAGGAAGATCAGCGCTTACCCACTGATCTTTACGGCAGCAGAAAAGATCCCATGGCTGCCAGGATTGTACAAAAGGAAAATCAACAGGAAGGTGGAAGTTGGAGAAGAGAGTGGAAGGAACAGAAAGGAAAGCTTCCTGGAGGAAGAGTCGGGAAGAAGTGGGTTCCACCCTTTTACATCAAAGCACACAGGGAACCATGGTGATGTTGTCTGGGACATTGGAAGTCCACGGACAAGGTGTTTCTGCTCCAGATCCTGCATAAATAATCAGAGGACTGGAGAACCAACACCTTGTCACTTCTCTTCCAGTTCAGTTAGTATATTGGTGAGGAAGCTCTAGGGTAAAGCCAGAAAGGGGGTGGAAGGGGTAGAGGCCAGGGACACTGCCTCATCTGTTTATGCCTTCCTCACCCAGATGGCCTCTTGTATAGGCCCACATGTAGGTGGCCCTCCTGGTTCTCCCCTAAACCCTTTTCTCTGCCTTTAGAGGTACTTGCTCAGACTCTGGAATCTTAACTGCCACCACCATTGTCAAGGAGAGCGATGAGCCCAGAGGAGGACAGTGGCAGTGTGGGACAGTTGATCCCTCACCGCGACTTCTCACTGGTAAAAGAAGAATTGTTTCTACTCCTAATGAAACAATTGTGGATCAACGTTCCTCCCCTCTTGGGTTTCTCTTTTAGTGCAGAGAGAAAGTTGAGAAGGAAAGGAGGGGAAGAGGGAGAAAAAAATCATAGTAAGTAATAGGGAGAAAGACAACCCAAGAAAGACTGATAAGAACTGCCCAGGATGGGGTGGGGAATGTTGGCTCTACTCTGTGGGTGGTCAGAGAAGACCTCCTTGGTAAGGTGATATTTGAGTTGAGGCCTAAAGGAATTGGGGAGTGAGCCGTGTGGATATTTGGGGAAAAGCATTCCAAGAAAGAGAAAGCAGAAGCAAAGGCCTGAATGGAGCCCATCCTTGTGTTTGAGGCACAGGAAGGAGGCCAGGGTAGCAGGAATGAGGAAAAGTAGTAGAAATGGAGAGTGGAGAGGTCACAGGGAGCCAGACTGCTTGGGGCCTTGTGGCCTGCTGTAAAGACTGGGCCAGGTGAGAAGGGAGGGGATCTGGCTAAAGTTGTAGGAGATTCACTCAGGTTAGTTATGAAAACTAGCCACAGGGGGGCAAGGTGAGGCTGGGAGTTATGCTTGGAGGCCATCATCTTAACTTAGATGATGATGGTTTAGACCGGGATGGAAGCAGTGGACATGGTAGGAAACGGTAAGATTCTAAATTGATTTTCTTTTTTTAAAATATTTTTTTGGTTGTCAATGGACCTTTATCTAATTTGTTTACATGTGGTGCTAAGAATCGAACCCAGTCCCTACACATGCTAGGCAAGCAAGCACTCCACCACTGAGGCACAACCCCAGCCCCTCGAAATTGATTTTCTAAGTAGAACTAACAGGATTTGCTGGCAGATGAAATGTGGGGTAAGAGAAAGATCTAGGATGGCAGATCCCTTGTATATATCTAGGATGGAAAGTCCCCTTCTAGCACTAGCATGGAATAAGATTGGTGCTAAGCTGGGTTGGGGAGGCTTGCTACCTATATACTGTCCTTTGCCCATATCCTCGTGAGTTCTTTCCATGAGGTATCTCAGATGATGTGGGTTGATATGAAAAGTGACCATGGTGTGGCTTGGTTCTTATCTGCTGACAAGAACCAGTCTGCTGTTCCCTTCTAGGGAGATCTAAGGCCAGGCTTTGCAACAACTCAACATGCCATGGTCAAAATCAAGGGTATATAAAGAACTCAAAAAGCTAGACACCAAAAAAACAAATAACCCAATCAATAAATTGGCAAGGACCTGAAGAGACATGTACAATCAATCAACAAACATATGAAAAAATGTTCATTATCACTAGCAATTAGAGAAATGCAAATCAAAATCACTCTAAGATTTCATCTCACTCCAGTCAGAATGGCAGCTATTATGCATACAAACAACAATAAGTGTTGGCGAGGATGTGGGGGGAAAGGTACACTCATACACTGCTGGTGGGACTATAAATTGGTGCAGCCAACATGGAAAGCAGTATGGATATTTCTTGGAAAACTGGGAATGGAACCACCATGTGACCCAGCTATCCCTCTCCTCGGTCTATACCCAAAGGACTTAAAAACAGCATACTACAGGGACACAGCCACATCACTGTTTATAGCAACACAATTCACAATAGCTAAATTGTGGAACCAACCTAGATGCCCTTCAATAGATGAATAGATCTAAAAATGTGCATATATACACAATGGAATATTGCTCAGCAATAAAAGAGAATAAAATCTTCCTCCCTATTCTTTCAGGGAGGGAGAGCATGGGAGGATTAGATTAATTCTAGATAGGGAAGAGGGGTGGGAGGGAAAGGGAGGGGGAAGGGGATTAGCAAGGATGGTGGAATGTGATGGTCATCATTATACAAAGTACATGTATGAAGACTTGAATTGGGTGTTAACATACCTTATATACAACAGAGATATGAAAAATTGTGGTATATATGTGTATTAAGAATTGTAATGGGGGCTGGGGATGTGTCTCAAGCAGTAGCGTGCTCGCCTGGCATGCGTGCGGCCCGGATTCGATCCTCAGCACCACATACAAGCAAAGATGTTGTGTCCTCCGAAAACTAAAAAAAAAAAAAAATATTAAAATTCTCTCTCTCTCTCTCTCCCTCTCTCTTAAAAAAAAAGAATTGTAATGCAAAAAAATAAGTACATGTATAATGGCATAAATTGATGTGAACATACTTTATATACAGAGGTATGAAAAAATTGTGCTCTATATGTGAAATAAGGATTGTAATGCATTCCACTGTTATTGTGTATTTAAAAAATAATAAAATCAATAAAAAAGAATAAAATCATGGCATTTGCAGTTAAATGGATGGAGTTAGAGAAGATAATGCTAAGTGAAGTTAGCCAATCTCCAAAAACCAAATGCCAAATATTTTCTTTGATATAAGGAGGCTGATTCATAGTGGGATAGGGAGCGGGAGCATGGGAGGAATAGACAAACTCTAGATAGGGCAGAGGGGTGGAAGGGGAAGGGAGGGGGCATGGGATAATTAATGGTGGTGGAATGTGATGGACATTAGTATTCAAAGTACATGAATGAAGACATGAATTGGTGTGAATATACTCTGTATACAATCAGAGATATGAAAAATTGTGCTCTATATGTGTAATAAGAATTGTAATGCATTCTGCTGTCATAAACCAATCAATCAATCAATCAATCAATCAAGGATCCCCTCCCCCTGGAAGCCTTCCCTTATAACCAAACTTCGAGTGCCCCTAAGTGTCAGAGTTTTTTGGCTGAAAAACATTATTCTTAGTAAATTAATCATAGCCAGTGGAAAGATAAGAATCAATGAAATCATCGATTATAGACTTTTTTTTCATAAATGAGTTGACAGAAAGAGGAGAGAGAGAGAGTGGGAGGGAGGAAAAGGGGAACTCACATCTCTAGTTTATGGGACATTGCCAAGTGAGGTTTAATCAGAAGGCAAGAGAAAGCAATTGTTTTACTAAGATCTGATCTGACACACAGTTGGGTTGTGACAGAGGTGCTCCTGTGATCTCCTTTTGACTTGGCCGCCGTGGGTCTATCCGGAATTCAGTGATTGCTTCTAGAAGCCTAAAAGTTGTATTCCCAGCACCACTTTGGTTGTAACACAGGTATCAGCTGTCTGATCTGTTGGTCAAGGCCTCCTGTAGAATTAAAATAATTTCTGTGCTCTAAATACATACTTTGGAAAATATCAATTGACTGAAGATCAAATAGTCACAGAAAGGCTATGATCAGCAAGGAATGGTAAGTCTATTATTTTCTTATTCTTGGAGCTTAGATGTATTAGCTTTTCTCAGATTGCCGTAACAGAATGCCACATGCTGGGTAGCCTAAACAACAGAAAATTCTTTCCTCTTCATTAAATAAATGGTCTAGAAAACCAAGATGCTGTCAGGATTAGTTTCTGGTGAGTCCTATCTGCCTGACTTTGACATAGCTGCCTTCTTGTTGTATCTTCACATGGCTCTTCCCTGGTGCATGAGGGAGCTCTCTAGTGCCTCTTTTGTATGAGGACACCGATTGTATTCAATTTGACCCATTTTTATCTTCATTTAACGTAATTACCTCATTGAAGGCCCTGTCTCCAAGTATAGGTTATAGCTCTAATCTAGGAATTTTGTGAGACATGCTTTAGTCCCTAACATGAAGTAAATGCTGTAAGTTTAAAAAGATGTTACTGAAGTCTAATATATGTAAAATAAAACATATACCTTTTAAATGTGCAGCTTGATGAGTTTTGACAAAACCATCACCCTGTGATGTGCTCATGCAATCACCTCAAGCTGGATGAGGCCAGCTCCTTCCACCTGTTTCCTCTAGTCTCTCGTGCTTCTTCTAGTCCATTCCCAACACCCCCACCAGACCCCACCGTAGCCACAGACCTTTCTTCTATTCCTGTAGAGTTGTCTGTTGTAGTTTAATGCCAATGAAATCATACATATAGCTTTTTGAGTCTTCTTTCACGTAGTATAAAGGAGTTGAGATTCTTGTTTGTAGTTGTGTTGATCAGCAGTTTGTCACTCTTTTAGTGTTTCATTTTTATGAGTATAACTACAATATATTTATTTATTCATCTGCCAATGAACATTTGTTTCCAGTTTAGGGCTACTATTAAAAAGCTGCTATGGACACCAATAGAGAAGCCTTTTGACATATGTTTTCATTGTTCTTGGGTAAAAGACTGGAGGTGAGATTTCATGGTTCGATGTAAGTGTACTGTATGTTTGATAAGGAACTGTTTTAAGCCTGTGTTCCAGAAGTGGTTGTACCCATTTACATGGCAACATATGAGAATTCCAGATGTTCTACATCCTTACTAAGGATGTTATTATCAATCTTTTGCTTTTTAGCCCCATTAATGGCTACATAGTAATATTTCATTGCAGTTTTATTTACATTTCACTGATGACTAATTGATACTAAACATCTTTTCTTGTATTTACTGGTCATTTTTTATTTCATATATTGTGAAATATTTGTTTCAAATATTTTGTTCGGTCTTTAATTGGGTCATCTGCCAGCTTTTGATTCATTGAGTTTGTCTATTGTTTACCTGTTATTTATTTATTTATTTATTATTTTTGGTGCTGGGGATTGAACCTGATTGAACCCAGGGCCTTGTGCATGCAAGGCAAGCACTCTACCAACTGAGCTATATCCTCAGCCCTGTCTTCTATTTATTAATATCCACTTTGTTTATTTGACATGTAATAATTGTACATACTTATAGAATACATTGTAATAATTCAATATATTTATATAATGTGTAATGATCTTAAATATTTGTCTTTTTGTTGTTAACTTTTTTCTTCTTTTCTCTGTGATTCTATTTGAGTGTCTTCTAGTTCACTGATATTTTCCTCTACAGTGTCTAATCTGCTTTTAGTTTTATCCAGTTACAGTTTCATTTCAGAACTTTTATTTTTCATTTCTAAAAATTCAATTTGGTTCCTTTTTGATCTTCTATTTCTCCTCTCACAATGTTGTTTTCTTTCAATATTTGAACATAATTATAATAGCTGTTTTAATGTTCTTGTCTGATAGTTCCAATACTTCTGTTTCTGTTTACGGATCTCTTTTGATTATTGGTCATCTTTCCCTGCTTCATGGTATATCTAGCAATATTGATTGTACACTAGACATTAATTTTTTTTAGATGTTTATGGGCCTTTATTTTATTCACTTATTTGTATGTGGTGCTGAGAACCAAACCCAGTGCCTCTCACATACTAGGCAAGAGCTCTACCACTTAGCTACAACTCCAGCCCCTAGACATTTTGAATCTTACATTGTTCAGTGGTTAGGTTTTTTTTTTAATTAATTTTTATTGTTGGTTGTTCAGAACATTACATAGTTCTTGATATATCATATTTCACACTTTGATTCAGTGGTTAGGTTTTGTAATCTTCTTTTAATGATGTTTGGAGTTTGGCTAGAAAAGTTAAGGGCTGGCATTCTGGCTCAGTCATAGAATGCTTGCCTAACACATGTGAGTCCTGGGTTCAAACTCAGCACCACATACAAAAATAAATAAATAAAATTTAAAAAAAGAAAATAAAGTTAATTTTGGCTCAGCTTGATATTTTCAAGTTTAATTTTTTTTAAAAAAGTACATCTGGGGTTTTTCTCTGTAATCTTGTTGTTAAGGTGAGACCTAGTTGGGTTCTCTGCTGAATTATCTGAGTAATTAACAGTGATTCTCCACTTTGGCTGGTCAGAACTTAGATAGCTCTTGACTTCTGTGTAAGCTCCGTGAATGGTTCAGCTTATAACTTTCTAGTGACTCTCTTCTTGATCTTCCTGATAAGTGGAATTTCATTCTACTTGTGCATTTCTTAGTATTTAATAAACTCTCAAGTGCCCCTCTATGTTCTTTTTTACATGAGGCTCCCTCATTTTGAAACCTCTGCACCATGACTTCTAGACACATGAGCTCTGATCTCAGTCTTCTCTTGTCAGTCACTGTACTCTTCTTGGACTTCCTTCCCTGTTCGGAGGTGTCGAATTTGCCTTCAGATTGAATGCTGGGATAATCACATTGTATAGCTCATTTCCCTTTTCTCATGAACAGCAGTCTTGAGCTACCTATTTTCTAATGTCTGATAATCGTTTTTAATATATTTTATCTGATTTTGCTAGTTGTTAATAGAAGGAGGGTAAATTTGGCTCCTGTTTTTTCTTCATGGCCAGAAATAAATGAAAATTTTATTCATGATCCTATATAAAAAGGCAAAAGGTTGCCATCTTAAGATGATGTTCTAAGATTTGGGTTATAACTCATTGGTAGAATGCTTGCCTTGCATGTGCTAGGTCCTGACAAACAAACACACACACACACACACACACACACACACACACACACTTATTCTGTTTGAAGGTATACTCAGAGATGTTTGTGTTCTTTTATTCATTATTCTTGCGCGCACACACACACACACACACACACACATACAAGCATGCACATACACAAACAAGCACAGCACACACACACACAAGCAATGGTTATGCCAAACAATTTGGAAGAATTGTAATCCATTGTTTTCATTTGTCATTATAGAATTTTTGTTTTCCCATAATGGTTCCTATGACTTAGTTTCCTTTTCCTACCCACCCAATCCAAATTGGGCTGATGTGACATTTTAAATAATATTTAGGTTCTTAAATGTTTTTTCAAACTTTCCAGGGGAATGAATACACACACACATATACACAAACACATATATACATTCACATATGTATATGCATGTTTATATATATGTATATATATATAAACATGGTTTTTAGTAGTACATTAGAGTTATATATGCTATTGGGTTCATTCTGACATAATCATACATGCATGGAGAATAATTTGCTCCACTTCAGTTTCTAGTTCTTCCCCTTTTTCTCCCCTGCTTCCTCCCCCTGTTCTCTTTCCTCTACTGTACTGGTCTTCCTTCTGTTTATTTGTTGTTTCTTAAAATTAGTGCTTTATAGGTTTGCCTAAAGGTGAAATTCACTGTGTTATATTTGTATATGTACATTGCATAATTTGGCCAATTTCATTCCACTGTTCCTCTCTTTCCCTGTCCCTCCTACCTCCCCCTCAATCCCCTTCCTCTGCTCTACTGATCTCTCTTCTATTTTCATGGGATTCCTCCCATGTTTCCTCCCTTATTTTGGTCTAGCTTCCACATATGAGAGAAAACATTCAACCCTTGACTTTCCGAATCTGATTTATTTCACTTAGCACGATGTGCTCTAGTTTTACTTATTTACTAGCAAATGCCATAATTTTATTCTTCTTTATGACTGAGTAGAAGTCCATTTGCATATATACCCCCTTTTCTTTATTCATTCATCTGTTGATGGACACCTAAGCTTGTGCCATTATTTGGCTATAGTGAATTGTGCTGCCTTAAACATTGATATGTCTGTATCACTACCGTTTGCTGATTTCAATTCTTTTGGGTAATACTGAAGAGTGGGATAGCTGGTGGTTCCATTCCTAGTTTTTTAAGGAATCTCAACACTGCTTTCCAAAGTGGTTATACTAATTTGCAATCCCACCAATAATGTATGAGTGTATCTTTTCCCCACATCCTTGCTAGCATTTAGTATTCTTGATGATTGCTATTCTAACCAGAATGAGATGAAATCTCAATGTAGTTTTGATTTGTATTTCCATAATTTCTGGGGTATTTGTTGATCATTTTTATTTCTTCTTTTGAGAAGGGTCTATAGTTTATTTTGCCCATTAATTGGGTTATTTGGTGGTGGGTTTTTTTTTTTTGGTGTTTTTTCAGTTCTTTATATATTCTGGATATTAATCTCTAGCAGAATTTCTAAGTTCTTCATAGCAGGAATTCTATGAATGGCCAATAGTCTTGCTTCCTATATTTCTCAAAACTGTAGGTTACTGGTAAATACATCTCTAACTCATTATTATATGTTTTGTAATCACTTATATACACAGACAGAAACAGGATATTAAAAATGCAATTAATGTGAAAAGTCGTGCCATCTGAATTGTAGTGGGCCATGAGCTTTTTACAGAACTTTCTGCAACTTAATGCTTAAAACATCTTAGAAAGGTATAGACTTTATGGTTTAGCTCCATCTCTTACAAAAGCATTAAGAGAAGGAAAATCTTAAATACCAGCTTGATTTCTTATTTGTTATGATTTGGATCCTGAATGTCCCGCAACAAGTTTATGTGCTAAAACATTGTCCACAATGCAACAAAGTCCAGAGATGATACTTTTAGGCAATGTTTGGATCTTGAGGACTCTCTATCCTCTTGAGTGGGTTAATCTATTTGATGGATTAATAATTTGAATTGACTACTGGGTGGTAACTATAGGTAACTGGAAGAAGTAGGTCCCTGGGGGCATGTCCATGGGGACTTTATCTTGTCCTTGGTTCCTCTTTCTCTTTCTGCTTTCTAGCTGCCAGAGATGACAGCTTTCCTCTATCACATTTTTCTGCCATGATGTTTCTGGCTTGGAGCTAGCTGCCCATGGACTGAACTTCGAAACCATGAAATGAAATAAACTTTTCCTCTTCTAAGTTGTTCTTGTCAGGTGTTTTGGTCACAGTGATGCAAAGTTAACACATTAATTTAACAACAAAAGATAATTCATATATATATATATATTATATGTATTTTATATAATATATATATATGTGTATATATATATATATATATATATATATATATATATATATATATATCTCCCAATATATCGCCTTCACTTTAAAAGTCCAGAAAGTTGGTTTCTTTTTCTTTTTAAACCTGATGATGGTGACTTAAGTAAGATTAGAATCCCTGTTATGAAGGATCTGAATCTTATCTTTCAGATTTCAGTGAGAAAAGAAATGAATTTGGCATTAGCTATTTTTCTTCTTTAAAGGCCTATAAGATTTTTATAACCTATAAAAGTTTGATGGCTCCATGCTCAGCAGAAAGCAAGTAATTACTTAACCAAGGTAGGTGGGAATTCAGGTTAATGGTAAACAGAAAGGAGATATTGAAAAATTTCATCTCTAAAGGGTAAAATCATAAGAGAAGTATACATAAATAATTCATGCAAAGTACAAGATCATAACACAGGAAGTTATTTTCAAAATGATGCCATTATTTCTATTATTCAATTTTGTCTGTATACATACACTGTATTGAATTCACACTGGGGAACCATTCACCTCCCATCCCTATCTCTGCTTTCTAGAACTTTATTATTCCCAAAAGATAGTGGACTTTTGTCTTTCCAGGTTTAAACTCTGTATATAAAGAAAAAGAAAATCAAGCAGTCTCCTGGAAATGTATATAGTTCTGTTGGAGTACACGTAAACCTATCCCTCCCCCACCCCCACTCACTGTTTTCAGAGTCACATCGGTTACACATCCACATTTTTACATAATGCCCTATTAGTAACTGTTTGTGATTCTGCAATCTGTATTTGGGGTAAAAATGGGAGTTCATAACCCACTTGAATCTAATGTATGAAATATGATATGTCAAGAGCTTTGTAATTTTTCGAACAACCAATAAAAAAAATTAAAAAAAACCAAAAAAAATTCTGTGAAAAGATACGCAAGATTGAAAAGTAACCAAAAGAAAAAGAGTGAAAAGACCCAAATTAATAAAGTTACAGATAAAAAAGGAGAAATCACCACAGAAATCCAGAGGACCCTTAGGAACTAGTTTGAAAACCTATACTATGGGCTGGGATTGTGGCTTAGTGGTAGAGCACTTACTGGTACATGTGAGGCACTGAGTTCAATCCTCAGCACCACATAAAAATAAATAAATAAAATAAAGGCATTGTGTCCATCTACAACTAAAAATATTTTAAAAAAGAAAACTTATACTTTAATAAAATTGGAAAATATAAAATAAATAGATACATTTTTTTCTAAACACATACCAAAACTGAACCAAGAGGACACAGAAAACCTAAACATAACAAGAAGAAGCAATGAGGTGGAAGCAGTAACAAAAAGTCTTTCAACAATGGAAAGACCAGAAGCAGATGGATTCTCAACTGAATTCTACCAGACCTTTAAAGAAGTAATGCCAATGCTCTAGAAATGATTCCATGCAATAGAAAGTAGTGGAACAGGGCCGGGGTTGTGGCTCAGCGGTAGAGCACTCACCTGGCACATGCGAGACCCTGGGTTCAATCCTCAGCACCACATAAAAATAAATAAAAATAAAGATATTATGTCCAACTACAACTAAAAAATAAATATAAAAAAAATAAAGTAGTGGAACACTTCCAAATTCATTCTATGAAGACAGTATCACACTCATACCAAAACCAAATAAGCACACATTAAAAAAAAAAAAAAAGAAAGAAAGAATTAAGAGTATTAAAAATCTGTCCTTCAAAGTTCCTGGGGAGACAAATTCCTGAAATCTATAATCTTCCATTCCTTGTAAATTGCCAGATGATAGTGCTCTATGGTAGTCCTTTGTGTAATGAAGCTTCTGGTTTAAATACACACACACACACACACACACACACACACACAATTTTTATATGCACATTGACTTTTAAAATGAAATAAATAAACTGAGAAAGTAAATTAGTAAAAAACTAGATCCTGGGGATGAAAGCAAAGCAATAGTTTTATTATAAGAGTTATTAAGGATTCTTTTACTCCTAGTCCCAGCATTTTTGTTTTGGTTAGAAGACACTTAGAACCTTCTGGTTCCCACTGAGGAAAAGCTGTTACTTCCTTTTTTTAAAATTAAATTATTTATTTATTCTAATTTGTTTTATATGACAGCAGAATGCAATTCATTTCATATTACACATATAAAACACAAATTTTCAAGTCACTGGTTGTACACAACGTATTTTCACACCATTCCTGTCTTCATATGTGTGCTTAGGGTAATGATGTCTAACTCACTCCACCATCATTCCTACCCCCTTGCCCTCTCCACTCCCCTCCCTCCCCTTTGCCCTATCTAAAGTTCCTCCATTCCTCCCATGCTCCCCCAAGCCCCTTGCCATTGTAACTCAGCATCTTCATATGAAAGAAAACATTCAGCCTTTGATTTTTTGGAATTGGCTTACTTTACTTAGCATTATATTCTCCAACTCCATCCATTTCCTGCACATGCCATGCTTTTATTCTCTTTTAATGCTGAGTAATATTCATTGTGTATATATACCAAGGTTTCCCTTTCCATTCATCTACTGAAGGGCATCTAGGTTGGTTCCACAGTTTAGATATTGTGAATTGTGCTGCTAAGTATATGTTATATTATGTTTCAGAAAATAAAATATCCTAAGTGAGGGGTTGTGTTTGTGTCATTGTTTTTGTTTCGTATTATCTTACTTCGTTTGTAGCACTGATTTTCAAAGTGTGATCCCTAGATGAGTGGCATTTGCATCACTTGGGAATGAGTGAGAAACTCAAATTCTCAGACTTTGCAGTCTGTGTTTTAGGTAACTGACAATTGCTAAAATTTGATAGCCATTGGTGTGGAGAACCTGGAAAGCTCCTCTCCACGTGACTCAATCCATTTTTGTGCATGATAGTTTAAGCCACGTAATATGAGGTATGAAGAAGTGATCCCTTGTGCCCCCAGCTACTGTTGCCTTGGAGATATTTAGTGGAGTAACATGGGAAAGTGCCATGCTGCAGAGCAAATGTCAAACTCCAAGAAGGAAGAGACTTTCTGCCAGAAGGCTTCTAGAATACCTCCTTTCACAGTCCCAGCAGCCAAAGTGAGAGGATTAAAACACCAGATGAACAGAAGGTGCTAATGCTGGGCCCTCAGGCGAAGCTACAGCCTGGAGGCACCTGGAGCTAGTCAAGAAGTCAAATCCCAGGGCTCAGAAGCTTTTTTTTTTTTTTTTTTGAGGCAAAAGTTTCAAAGACTGACTTTAGTCATCCTGACAGGAAGCAAGAAACTAACATCCATGTGTGGGCCTGAGATGGTTGTCGCAACCATGTGGGGGAAGGGTGGGCCATATGCTTGTTGGTGAGGAGGACTTGGAGGCTAACACATCGAACTGTCTTCATGATTCTTTCAACAAATACTGAAACGTATTGTTTCTGGTTTTAAGTACTAGAGATCCAGCCATGGACTTAAAAGAGATTCTTGGCCTCATGTCTCTCGTGTTGTAGTTATATTCTGGAGATACTTAAATGGACACTTTCTGGTTTCTAGACTCAAGATTCTGGACCCCCAAAGTGCAAATCCAGGGGAAGAATGCCTTATATAGGAGGCTCATTTCTCCTGAGAGTACTCCCCGTTCTCACCCGTTGTCCTACCTATCTAAGGCGGGAATTTTGCAATTGCTTTCAATATCACCAGCTTCCTGTCCCCTCACTGAATCAATGTCAGATCCCAAGGATTTATTCTTGGTAAGGTCTGTATAATTCCCTCCCCTTTCCCCTCTATGCCCACACATTTCATCTACTTGATATCCCCTAGGGGTTCCATAACAAAATACTGCAGACTGAGTGGCTTAGACAATAGAAACTTATGTTCTCACACATTTGTAGCCTGGAAATGTACCATCAAAGTGCAGCAGGGTGGGCAAGGCCTTCCTCCTGGGATTGCTGATGGTGCTGTCTCTGTGAGTTCACGAGGCCCTTCTTCTGTGTGTGCATGCAGCTCTGGGGTCTCTTCCTTTTCTTATAAGGACACCAATCCTGTTGGACAAGGGCCTCACCTTTATGATCTCATTTAACCTTAATTATCTCCTTCACGGTAAATTAATTCAAATATAGTCACCTTGAAGATTAGGGTTCCAGCATATGGATTTTAAAAAGATAAAATTCAGTTCATAACGATCCCTATTATCTTATTTCTAAATTATTTTTTGTTGATTTTTGTTTTTGTTTTTTGGTACTGATGATTGAACCTAGGGGTGATTTACTACTGAGCTACATACCTAGCTCTTTTAATTTTTATTTTGAGACAGATTCTCACTAAGTTGATGAGACTGGCCTTGAATTTGCAATCCTCTTGCCTTAGTGTCCCAAGAAGCTAGGATTACAAGTGCCATTTCTGAATTATTATAGCTCCTTCTTGGTCCTTATTACTGAGTCCCTTCACTGCCCTTGAGTATGCAACCAGATTCATCTCAGTGAAATAGAACTTTTAAGTTACAGTCTTATTAAAAACTAGAGTGATTTCCAGTGACTAGAGTTTAGTCAAACTCCATAGTCTGACATTTGCTTCCCTGGTAACACCATACCTTGTCAGCCAAAACAATGCTGTTCTTATACCCCGACAAAGCATTTTGAATCATCTCCTTCATTGTTCTTCAAGCAATCGGCGTTCCTACCTATAGGCTTTCCTGTGCATTGTCTTCCCTGGAGTGTCCTTTTTTTCCTGCATTTTTAAACACTGTCTTTCTTCCAGGAGCCACACACTATCTCCTCAGTGACATCACTTCCACCCACAGTGATCTTTCTTTCTGGGCTTGGATTTTTAGTTGAAAGCAAATGTTAACACACTTCTTTTGTGTGTATGTCTATTTCTTGGCCAGACTGTCTGAGGGTGAGTATTGAGTATTTCACTTCTTTGTATCCTTCCATGTGTGGGCACAGTGGTGGTACTCAGTTTTCTCATTGAATGAATGGATGGATGGGTAGATGGAAAAAGGAATGAATGAAGACTCCCTTTGAAAAAGTTTTCTGAGAATCTTGACCTATGTGTCATCTTCTCTGAGGAAACTTCCATAACTTTACTCTAGTCTCTGTCACATCAGCATTTTAAAATCCCTTTATGACCATCAGAGAATTCTATTGTTTGTCCTTTCATCCTCCCAAAATTGAAACAGAGACTATTTCTGACTTGTTCCCTAGTGTTTATTTAGTATCTGATGCATGGTAGGCATTCAATTAATATTTGCTGAATGAATGAATGAATGAATGAACTTAGCATCACATAGTACGATGAGATCTTTTAGAATGGATGGTGTATGCCTAGCAAGATGTGTGCGACTCAGTTAGTAGAGCGCTTATTTAGCATGTGTGAGGTACTGAAAAAAATTTTTAATCCTCCTCAGCACTGAAAAAAAAAATTAACCATGAGGCATTTAGGAAATCTCACACTAATTTAGAAACAAATATGCCTTGTGCTTGTCTTATACATTATATATATTTTTAAAAAGTTGGTGTGAATTTGTAATTTGTACCCTGACTAAGCCTACCTAAAAAACTCAAAACACTATATAAGAGTATTAAAGGAGCATGGAGTTTACTATTTGAAAAAAAGCCAACATTTAATAATTTGGCAAACAGAACTTTCTTTTTCTAGACAATGGTTTGTATTCTAAATTGGATTTTCACACAGGGTGTTTCCAGAAGGGTGGTAGAAACTACAGTGACTTGTATATATAGAAGCTTCAGGTCTTCCATCTTTAAGTTTTAGTATCCTTACTTCAGGAGTTGCTGTCCACTTGTCTGATCTGCTCACTGATTCTGGTCCCACTAAGGTTAGTCTGTGTCTTTATTCACATTGATTCCTCTGACTAAAAAGTTATCCTGGTTCAGGAGGATAACAAGCTCTTTCTCCAGCAAGCCTTCCCCAAGTATCATAACTCCCATAAAAGAATTGACAGGGCTGCTCATTTTTGCTCTTGCACTTTGATACCCATGTATTATGTTCTGTTATATTCTTCTAAGTTCATACCCTTGATTGCCCTATAAGCTCCTTTCTAGTTGGACTGTACCTTGTGTTTCATTTGTATGTCCTTTCATGACTCATTTTGTGAAATGTACTTATAAAACTCCTGGAAATGAATGTTCCACACCTCATAGCCTGATTGTTTGGGTCCAAGGGAATTCTGGGTGAGGAGAAAGGGTCTTCTGAAGTCCCTCTTGGGGCCGATCCAGTCCCTTCCTGTGGTGTTCTTATAAATGGGAAGAATAGATAGATCACTTTTGTCCTATGCAGGGACCAGCATTCAGTGCAATCCATGTTCAATGATGTTGACCTAAGGGCATCAGATGTTGGCTGAATCTCTTCTTCCATCTTCTCTATTTGCATTTTCTACATCTGCCAAGAGAAAATTCTCCTATGGGCCAAATCCTCTCCTTAATTTCATTTGGTCTTTGGCAGAAGAACCAAGAAGTGATGAAACTATAATTAAAAATACAACTCACTTTTACTCTCTTTAAAAAGTTGCATCTATAAACTCTCTTGGTATGGCTATTTTACCATAAAAATGGCTGTGTGTCTTTCTTAGACTTTCATTTTCTTTTTGCCTCTGTCTCAGTGTATATGATTCTGTATTTTCTTTGTAAATGGGTGTGCATTAATTTCTCTGACTTCCTCCATCTCCTCCATTCTTCAATTTTTTCCATCTTTGACCTTTTTTAGGGGAAAAAGCATCTCTGGAAGTCCAGAAAAGAAAACATAATTAGCTAAGAATATTTTGAGGAGAGATTCATATAACCTTACACTCATTCAATTTTAAATAGAAGTTGGGGATAGGCTGCATTGAGTAGGGGACATCTGAACAGAGAATTAAAGGAAGTGAGGACATTAGCCAGGCAAGTATGGATGTAACTGCCTAACTGGCAGAGGGGACAACTCCTGGGGAATGTTGAATCTCTTGGAGAAACAGCAGGGAGACGTGTGTATTGGTGCAGAGAGTGAGGGCAAGAAGGAAGAGAGAGATAAGTGAGAGTTTGGCAGGTGCCCGACTGTGTAGAGGTTCCTAGGCATTTGTAAGGATTTCAACCTTTCTCTTCTCCCCAAAGGAGACTGTGAAAAGGCCATGCTGGATTCATTTTCTTCAAAAGGACACCTGCTACATCCAGTCCTTAATACCTGAATCCAAGTCTTTAGGATAGGACTAGGGAACTGTTGTATTTCTGACAATTTCCTCAGGATGATTCTGATGTACTATTTGGTTTGGGATTGCTCTCTCAAAACAAAAAACACCTCATAGTTCTAACTTAAAATAACTTCATAAGAAGACAAAAACTTTTATGGCATCTTGGATATTGGTGATTTAGAAACTTTGGGGATTTTTTAGAAAATCTCGAGGTTAAGTGACTTGTCCAAGGTTATACAAAATGTAAAACCAGGTTTCATATTCACCCTTCTAACTCAGAGTTCAATGCGCTTTTCGCTGTGCTGGTCTGCTTAATAAACGGTATCATTTCACTTATCAGGTGGTTGGATTCCCAATAAATTCTACCATTAGGAACATGGTCTGAACTCAGAAGCTTGGTATGGTCGATTGGTTGCTTAAATGTTTGGTTATTCAAAGATGAGTCAGATAGCTGCTGTAGCTTTAACCTCTGTGGTTAAAAAATCAGTGAAAATGTATTAATCACATTTTCTGTTTCTTTAGAGAAATTTTGGAAGATTCTTACCATTTTAGAATTGGAATGGACCTTACTTGTTCAGTATCTTGCAATGACTCTGGGTCATAATTTTGAAGTAAGCTCTTACTTAATATCATTATAAAACATAAAAGCCATTCAGCTGACCTTGGATATATCTGAGGTTTAGATTTTTAAATACATTTCTAATTTGGTTTTCTTTCTTCTGATTTGTTTCTTGGACATGTTGCTAAATTTTTCCCCACTTAATTAAATTTTTTTAATATAATGTTGGGTTTCTTGGCCTTGTTCTGTAACTTGGGTCTAAATTATATCTGCAGTGTCTGAGATTGTAGACTTTGCTGTCGTCCTGGGATGCACTGAAGTAGTTACATGGGAATCAGTTCAGAAATCATTTATATAGGCAAGAACTCAGGACTCAGAACTAAGCTGGGGAAATGATTTTAGTGAAATCATTTCTCCTCCACTTCCACGTTTGTGCAAGTTTCAGCGATCAGATCTGTTCCAGCAATGGGGGCAGGTTGCATATTCCCACTGAGAACACTTGGTGGAGATTATAGGGATATATTATTTTTTCCTTTCACTAAGCTAGAATTGGCAGTGGAAGCTGCTTGAGCTATTGCTGCTTTGGAAATGGGAGGAAAAATGTATATCTAGTACATTTCTTCTTTCATCTTCTTTTCCTTCGAAGAACTGACTTTCAGCAAAAGACACTGGTCCCAATATAAAGTGTGCAATTAACCCACTATTTTAGTCAGCTTATTTTGTTGCTGAAACCAGAAGATATAAGAAGAACAGTTTTGGAGGAGAAAGAATTTATTGGGTGCTCATGGTTTCAGAGGTCTCAGTTCATCAATGGTCAATGTCATTCTTCAGGGCCTGAGGTAAGGCCTGAGGTAATGGCACAGTGTGTGGTGGAGAAAAGCAGCTGGGAATATGGCACCAGGAAGCAAAGAGAGAGAGATTCCCTTCACCACTGACAAAATATTTGCCCCAAAGCTATGCCCCTAACAACCCATCTCTTCTAGCTACACCCTACCTGCCTATGTTATCACCCAGTTAATCCCTATCAGTGAATTAATGCACTGATTAGATTAAGGCTCTTAAATCCAATCATTTTACCTCTATACTTTCTTTCATTGTCTCACAGATGAGCTATCAAAATCATAACACCCATTAAAGCAACTCAGTCCTATTCACTAACTAACTACATTGGCGTTATCTGCTTCCCCAAGGCTTATTATTATTATATATATTTTTTGACTGCTGATGATCAAACTCAGGGCCTTGTGTATGCTAGGCAAACAATCTACCACTGAGCTACATTCCCAGCCCCATTTATTTATTTATTTAGGGTACTGGGGATTTAACCTAGGTGTGCTTGATCACTGAATTATATCCCTCAGCCCTTTTTATTTTGACTTTTAAAAAAATTCTGAGACAATTCTAAGTTGTTTAGGGCCTTGCTAAATTGCTGAGACTGGCCGTGAACTTTCGATCCTCCTGTCTCAGTCTTCCTAGTCACTGGGACTACAGACATGCACCACCACGCCTGGCTCCCCCATTTATTTTTAATGTTGAAAGTTCAACCTAAATTTGTTACTAAATGACTTGTACCTTCGTGATTCAGCTCCTAATAGTCTCTACCAAAAGATTGGTTATAAGTTCTATTTTTAAAATTATAGTCTCGCCTTCAAAAGCCTCTGGAAGTGGCTGGTGCTCTTCTCTTCTCTGGGTGGTTTCTTGAGTAATTCCTCAAGAAAACTGAAAATGTAGACATGTGGCATGAGAATTATGGCTCTAAGTTTCAGTATGTTAAAGCTGCCACCATCAGCTCCATGAAGGTTAATGACTGCAATGGGTGCATAGGAGAGAATCACAGATGAGCTTTAGGAATGATTAACTCCTGACTTTTAACATTTCACCAGGGATTAGAATGGAGGCCAGTGTTTTTATAATCTAGCTCTGATGTTGTTTGCTCAGGTCCTAAATGGTCCCTTGGAAGTGGAACAGATGGTAGCTATCAGGTTTAGTTTTAAATGAATGATTGTCCCATATCTGTCTGGACCATTTAATGTGGTGTTCTTATAGGCATGGCCCCTCGGCAGCCAGCAAGGAAACCATGGGGGAAGCCGAGATGCCGGGAAAGGACTGACTTACCCTTCCAGCTACTGGGAGTGCTGCCAGCAAAAAACTCTTGGCTCAGGTGCTAATTTGTAAGGGGAGTGCCTCAGTTGAAGAGAGCCAGCTTGCCCAAGGTCACTGAAGTGGTCTGCTCTTAATAACCCATCCACAATCCACGTGGGTGTGGGCCTATATAGGTCTATTCTCTCAGTCTAGGACACTCCTAAGTATCATCCCATTTTCAGAAGCCTTCCTGCAGGGAAGCCTGAGGCTAGGTCAGTTTTCTCTCTGCTTAAACTTTCCCCTCCCTCCTCTTGCTTTCTGTCCTTTCACAAAAGTTGATTACAAGAGCACTTTCTAATAAATATTCTGCCTGTTAAATACCATTTCTGAATCTGCTTCTTGGGGAAGCCAATCTGTGCAGAAATAATATGAACAATTTGCTTGTACATTTGAAAATGTAGCATAGACTTTTTCCAAATGAAGGTTTTCCTGTCATTAAAAGAAAAAGACAACAAAAATGCTGAATAGAGAAGTAAAAGTAAAAGAATAAAGTTAGACTAACTTTTCCCCTTCCCTATCTGATTTTGAGATTGGGAGTGATATCTTGCTTTTCTATGAAGGTTAGAAGCCATCATTCGAAGTCTTCAATGGGTCACTTCAAGAATTGATGGTATGGGGAAAGGACAAGAAAAATGAAGATACTATTTCTAATTGAATACTTACTACTTTGGGCTTTGCATCAAGACTTTGTGGTTTTGCTTTTGGCCTTATAAGCAATTCTAGATAAAGTCCTTGAGTAGACCATCTCAGTATCTCCCTTGTGTCACTATGGCTGTGGCAGGAACTACTGAAGAAGCCCATGAGTAAGTGGGCAGTGGTTCCTGACAGCTGTAACCCAGAATTCACATCAGGGAGAGAAGGAACAGCAGCCTTGTTTCTAAAGGCATTCTTATTCTCCTGCAATGAAGCTTAGTGGAGTGAAGGAAGCATTTTTGACTGTTTAGCCCAGGGTGTGACAAAGAGCAGTTCAAAACTGGAGGCTCCATGGGGTAGAAGTCAGGGTGAAAATTTAGTGACATCCAGGGAAGAGGTCAAAACTCAGGGAGAGAAAACCAAGAAGCATGCAGACAGCTTCTTTCTGCTCTTCCCTTGAATCTTCTGTGGAAATTTGGATTTCCACAGCTGTGTTTAAGGATTCATTCCTCTGCAGGGCCTTCCCATTCCTTGGCATGAACTTCCAAATGATGAGTAGACAGGGAATGGGCTTCTGAAGCCTGGGCCACCATCCAACTTAAGCCTTCAGAGTATGTGGGAAGGTGGGGTGCCGGTGGGGGTTGAGCAAAAAAGAATTGTATTCTGGAAGTGTGAGGTCTCCCCTTCATCACCTTCACCTGAGTGTGTTGACAGGCAAGTAAATCAGTTGGGTGGGCCTGGGTTGTGGGGTCCCTATTATTTCAGGAGGGACAACCTATTTTGCTCTGGGATGTACTAAAAAAAGTGAGGACTTATTGAGGTCCTTGAGGACTTATTGAGGTCCTACTCCGGCTACCCAGCCCTTCAGGGCTTGGCCAGGGGTGTGTGCCTGCAGGGGACTAGGGACTGAGGCACTAGGGGGCGGCGTCGGGATGGGTGCAGAAGGGACAGGCCTCTGGACAGCGGAGCAGGAGGGGAGGGCGCTAAGGCGTGGTGCCAGTTGCTGCGCCCTGGGGCCCGGGGCCAAGACGAAAGGCGGGGGCACACTCTGCCCAGTCCCAGAGCCCGGGGCGAGGCGGGAGGGGCTAAGGGGCGCACCGGAGTCCGGGCGGTGGCGCCCGCGGAGCGGGGGCACCTGAGGAGGGCGGTGGGAGGGAGCGAGAAAGGAGGGAGACACACTCAGACTGAAAGTGTGAGGGGCTGTGCTGGCCGGCGGGCGGGCGCCCTGGCCCGGGGCCGCAGGCGCAAGAGCCCGGCGTGGTCGAGCTGGGCGGCGGCGCGGGCCGAGCCGAGGGAGGAGGGGAAGGCGGAGGCGCGGGGAGCGTGTTTGGGGCGCCGCGGCGGGGAGGGTGGCGGCCGCCGGTGCGTGCGGGGCGCTGTGTGTGCACGCTCTCCCGCTCGGTGAGGAAGATGGGCCAGAAGGGAAAGTTGGGGTGACGCGCGCAGCTCCCGGAGGCTCGGCGGGGGTCATCGCGGCGAGCCCGACGGAGCGGCGGCCACCACACAAGCCGGGGGGCGCGCAGTCCAGGCGCCCCCGCCGCCGCGCCCGCCCCCTCACTGCAGGTGGCAGCGGGTGCGCTGGGTCCGGGCGGCCCTGGGCTCGGGCGGGAGCGCGGGGAGACCCGGCCGAGGGATGGGCTGCGCCCCTAGTATCCATGTCTCGCAGAGCGGCGTGATCTACTGCCGGGACTCGGAGGAGTCCAACTCGCCCCGCCAGACCACCAGTGTGTCGCAGGGCCCCGCGGCCCCCCTGCACGGCCTCTTCGTCCAGACCGACGCCGCCGACGCCATTCCCCCGAGCCGGGCGTCGGGACCCCTGGGCGCTATCCGCGTCCGCAGGGCCCGGGCTGAGCTGGGCAGCGGTAGCAGCGCGGGCTCCGCAGCCCCAGCCGCGACCACCTGCAGGGGCCGGAGGCGTCACTGCTGCAGCAGCGCCGAGGCGGAGACCCAGACCAGCTACACCAGCGTCAAGGTAAATGCTAGGCGCTGACACCGACTGGTGGGGGTCCGCCCGCCCCGTCCGAGCAGGGTTCCCATGGGCAGGGGGCTCCGGTGGAGTTGAGGGGCCGTGACGCGGCTGGTTTGGGGAGAGTGTCACTGAGGAGTTTACTTTTCATTTGAGGGGATGATAAGGACCCAAGAAATGGGGACTGAAAAAGACCCCCAGAGGGGTTGAGGAAGAGACCTAAGCTGATCTTGGGGCCAGATGGAGAAAGGAGCGCAGTGGGAAGCAGTCGGGGTGGCCTGTTTCTCACTGGGGGAGGAAGGCTGTGGCTCGGGAGTATGCAGCAGCAGGGTTGGGTATATATCATTGACAGCATTCAGGGTAAGTCCAGCTGAATGAGATCCGCCGAGCTGGATTTGCATGCCTTGTAGGTAACTGATGCAGACCTAGTACCAGGATATGGTAGTGCCTCCTATTCAGATTGTTACCTGGGAAAGCCAGTCAGGCCGGCTGGAATCTCAACACAGGGATCCAGCGCAGGGATTTGTGAATGAATGAGAGTGTTTGTGTTTTCAGTGAGAGGTAGGAAGAGATAGAGGAGCAATGTGGAACCTGTTTGTAGATTTTGCATTTCCCTGGGTTGGCTGTATTGTGGTCATAAATGAGAGAATCCAGCCATGAGTTTGGATTGTCAGCAAAGCTACAATGAGGGGACATGGTTTCTAGTACAGTTCGGCTCTCAGAAGATGAAGATTTTGCACAGACATTTGATCTTTGGGAAGAGGAATTGTGAGGAAGTTGAAAAAACACTTTAATGATTAGTAAGTAGATATTTCTTAATGTCATTTGAAAATTATTATTCTAATAGTGCAGTCCTATATGTTTTCAAACTACTAATATATCTAAGAATATTTTCATTGTGTCAATTTGGACATTGGGCCTTTTCCCTTATAACAAACAATGACAATGGCACAATTTGCAGAGGAAGTGTGCAGAGGAAAAAAACAACACATCTCTGTGACAGGTTTTTTTTTTGTACCAGGAATTGAACATAGGGTGCTTAACCCCTGAGCTGCATCCTCAGCTCCCTGCCCTTTTTATGTTTTATTTTTAGATAGGGTCTCTTTAAGTTACCTAAGGTCTGGCTAAATTGCTGAGGCTGGCTTTGAACTTGCGCTCCTCTTCCTCAGCCTCCTGAGTCACTGGAATTACAGGTGTGCGCCACTGCACCCAGCCATCTCTAAAACTCAGTGTTAGATAGACATAGCTTTACATGGCCAACAGATTATTGGGAACCATTCCACAATTCTTTGGCCAACACACAATTGAATATTTACTAGTAAAAACCTTGTTCAACGGTTGACCTGGTGTGAGGAGGCTCTGGACTTCATTGGATGAAGTCAGCACACAGTAGAGGAGTGAATAGAAGGGGTAGTGTGTGCTAACTTCAGTATGGAAGACCAAAAGCTTCTTTTAATGAACTTAATCTTTTAAAAACAGCATCTGATTTTGCAATATAAAACTTAACTGATGTTTATTTGTAGGTGCAGTGTTTCTCTGGTAGTAATCATAATCACCGTTAGAATAAAAATACCACCTATTGAGCACCTAGTATAAGCAAGGAACAATCTTCCTTTCTTATTATTGTGTGTTAACAGTGCCTCATTGGCAGAGAATAATCAAAGGGCAGAGAACTGGATTCATGATGGTATTATTTATCGATCACACGTTTGTTACAAAGGCATATGCTGAACTCTATATAACTTTGCTCTTTTTGGTCCCTGCTCCATTTCCTGACACATAAAGTGAGCTTTAGGAGTCATTTCAACCGATTAAAATGTTATTTTTGGTGATAGCATTAAATTGGGACGTTATAAGGAAGGACTATCCTTTTACCTTTTTGCTGAAAAGGACATTTGAAGACCTGAGGCAGTAGTTCAGAATGGTGACTGCTCATGAACTATGTGGTCCTTTTTTTTCTGGTTGCTCAAGAGAAATTGTGCATTTTTGCCTTCCAGAGTAGCAAGGACCTCACTTTAGTACCTGGCAACTCTAGCCACTCTGTGTTTGTTTAGTGAGGGAAAGAATAATGAATGTGTTTCCATTCTATGTGTTTTAATGCTTCCCTCAAGAGGCTACCTACAGATCAAATGGAGTAAAAACTAGAGGGAAAATTAGTCCCGATTATTAGCAACTAGAAGAAACTTATATAAATCTCATTGCTACTTGGCTTAAGTGTTCAAAGGCTTGACCTGGGAAGGAATTTAACTCATTTTGTTTTACCAACAAGATTGTCAAATAAGAACTTAATTCATTCCAACCCATTACTAAGAATGTTGGAAATGAAACTGCTGCCTCAGTGATTCCACACGAATTTGCATCGTGTAGATCTCAGGAATTATATATTTGAAATTAAATTTGAGACCAGAGTTATTTATACAGATCATACACCATTTTATCACATAATTGCCCTAAAATATTTAATAGTATTCTTTTTAAGCTGTGACTCAGTGTTGCATTGTCTTTTCTAGTCTTAAAGTTCATGTGTTCTGTACCCTTTTGTAGATGAGATAATTTTATAAAAACTTTACTTTCATTTCATTTTAGAATAAGAATTTTTTTTTTTTTTGGCCTTAAGAACTTGAGATAGTTTTTAAAAAAAGAGTTTGAGATACTTGCTGGTTGCTAGCTATGTGTATCTCCACCCCTTTCTAAAAACATTCAGGTAGAAAAATAAGGTCTTTGCTATTTGGTTCTATTTATAGTGGTGGTGGGTTTCAATACTTTTTTGCTCTTTGTGCATCAATTATAAACAAAACCCTCATTATCTACTTGGGCTCTGGTGTTCCCCAGAGTGCAAATATGTGTGCTTGATCTCTTTTTCTTTTTCTAGCAATAATTCATTTCATTATGCTTTTAGAATGATAAAGCATTATGATGTCAAACATGATGTCAACAGGAACCTTCTTGAATACCTAATTGGCAAAAAAAGATTATAAACATTAATAATTCATATGCAGTACAATGATATCACATGGGTTTCCATTTCTGGTAAGAAGTTAGATTTGTCTCCCAATTGCTGTAAAACTGCAACTTCCTAGCAATTTATCTCCCTCTTGCTTGCCTTTTTAAAAATAGTACTCCAACAGGAGAATCCTGCAGGATGCTCACTCCTGATATTGTGCCAGTTTTGTAATTCATGTTTGGAAATCCTTAGAGGAGATGGTTGAACCTCTCTCTGGGAGGAGCCAGGGATTCTTACAAATCTTTTCTCATACCAGCTGTTGCTATTTGGGAGTATCCAGGACTAAGCAGCCAGTTGTAGTATAGTTTTCATTGTTGATATCATCAACTTGTAGAAACCACTGTAGAGGTTAACTGTTTTGTGGATGAGACTTGAGAGATTTTTAGTTTCCAAGTGACTATGCTGGTAGCCAGCATCTCCAACATCCCAGGCTCCTCCATGCATTGTATTCATTTATTTATTGAGCCAATATTTAGTGCTAGGAATTCAGGAAATATACATGGAATTTGGTAAGCAAAGCCTAAGAGGAGGGTAAGACTCTTGCAAAAGGATGTGCCTAAACCAGTTTTTAGTGACTTCGACAATATATTCCATGGCATCCAAGAATCAGGATATTCTCATGTTGACTCTGTTTAAAAGGAAAATAAATAAATATTTTTTCTGAGCTTATAGTCATGTAATATCATTGAGATACTATTTGAGGGAATGGTGAAGATATTTTAAAAAGTCATTTTTTGTTTGTTTTTTAAGTAAATATTCACAAACTTCAGTGTACACCAGAATCACATGGAGGGCTTATTAAAATACAAACTGCTCACCTCACACCCAGAACTTCTGATTTAGTAGGTCTTTGGTGGGGCCTGAGAATTTGAATTTCTAGTGAGTTTTCAGGAGATGCTAATATTGCTGATCTGGGGGCCACACTTTGAGAACCACTCCTATTAAGTGAACTAAATTGTTTTGTTGACCAGATGAATTAGGTGGGACTGCCTGTAGCAGAGAGTAGAGTGCCACACTGCCTGTATTTGGGGCACTAATCATAGACCTTCATCTCAGTTTACTTTTGTATGGGGAACCTACCATCTCTATTTATGATGTCAAATTCTGAACCCTCAAGTTTGTCTGCAAAGTCTGTAAGTGAGGAAGGCACTGGACCATGTAACCCATTTGGGTTTATGAGTTCAGTTCTCCATAGAATCCTTTTGGGTTTGCACTTCTTTCCCCTTAGAGTTCCTCATTTGCCTCTGCTCTGGAGGGGCCATGTCTACATGATGGGAAACTGCACGGCAAGGAAGGAGCCTAAGAAGGGGTTAGATGTCTCATGCTCCAGGCCCATTTTCTGTCCTCAACTCTTGGAGTTCTTGCTAGTTCTTTCACCCTCATTTTTCACTTTAAAATGGAGCAAAAAGTTGGGTTAGCTCCAGTGACTCCTGTAAGTTGCTTTAGTAAAGCCCCAATTTACCTTGGCCATTGCATGTTTTTTCATAGTTTCACCCCTGCTCCTGTCAACACACTGATTTAGAGCCAGTAATCACATTTTCCTAGTTTTTCACTGCTTTCATTAATAGTTACATTAGTTTTTAAGGACAATCAGGTAATACTTTCTTTTGATTCCATTAAAAAAGACCTCAAGCCAGAAAGTAACTATATAGTGCAAGCTTCCAGCTTTTTTTGATTGAAAAAGGTCCTATCGATGGTTTGTATTGAAATCCTACTCTGGTGACCATCTTGGGTCACCAGAGTGGGCAGGGAAAGGGTGGGTAGGTTCTGTGGCACCAGACTGGTGATAGTTTTAAGGCTAGAAATCCAAATAGGAAGGAGGGAGTGAACCTACAGCATCAAATAGGAAGATAAAGTGCAGAGTTTGGAAAACCTTTGAGTTGGGAAGGAGCACATGAGAATTTTAGGGCCGGGTGGGCAAGTAAAATCTAGAGCTGATGGGTTCCCCAAAGATGAAGGCTGCTGAACCAGATGGAGACTTCAGATTGGGAAATAGAACCTCTTTGCTTTCCGTTCTCTTGGGTGCTCTCTGTTGAGGATGAAGAGCTCAGATTGGAGGCAGCAGTGACTAATCAGAGGGCTATAGATAAACCCTGCACCTGGATGAAGTGAGATTAACCAATTACACCTTCCTTGTTCCCTGATCAGACAGTGTCTGGGAAGGAAACAGGTTATAAGTGCAAATAAGTTCATCTGAAAACAATCTCATGGAGGATTATTTCAGATGTGCTGGCAGGATGAAGAAAGGCCAACAAGTGATGTGCAGCACCCGAAGACTAGAAAAAGAGGGAGCTGTTCCCATGCTAGAAGGTCAAGAGGTAGTAGTTATGAGAACCAAAGGAACCAAATCTATAGGACAGGGAAGGTCCCAGAAGCTGTGATCTCAAGGGGAACAAGTAGTGTTTGGAGGGAGCGAGGTAGACGGGGAGGGAGCCAAGGGAGTAAATACCTCCATGTCGCTGTCTCCCCCCACCCCCCATTTTTCCTTTTTATATTGCCTTCTCTTTCATGGATCTTCTGCCTGTACCTTCTTTTGGCTAAACACATCTGAAAATCAGCCTGTTGATTTTGATTGAAAAAGGTCCTATCGATCAAGGTTTCCAGAGTACAAGGCAGGGTGGAGAATGGGTCTGGAGGGGCAAATCCTGAGCATAACCCATTGGCTGTCTGTGAAAATTGTTAAGAATTTTTCAACATCGTTAGAGATACCTAGGTACAGATGAACACAAATTAAGAGGGGCATCTTTGATGGTTGTCTAAAATAATGGCATATAAAAATTTCATTGTTTACATTCCTTGTTTAATGACTTATGATATTAAAAAATATATCCAGTGACCTTTGTTGGAGATCTCTAAGTTGCTATAGACATAGTCTCCTCCTGAGTTCATGATTCTCTGACTCTGATGAGATGTGTTTATATCACTTCCTCTGTGCCTTGCCTGCTGCTCTTCTTTACCAAGAAACCAAAATCCAGTGGTTGGTGTGGAGAAAGAACACAGTATTCCTCATGAGAGCCTGGAGAGTCAGTTTCATTAGTTTAGTCCATTTTTTTTCTCAGTTTGTACTTCCCCACTGTCTACAACCTTCTCCCCACAAAAACTAAATAAAAACTACAAAAAAACTTTGCAATTTGTTTATGAACTGATATTTTCAATAAAGGATATATCTTAATACATATTTTTAAAATAGTAAAACGTACCCTGGAGTTTTTTACTTACTTCTTTACCAGGTGAGATCAACCAATTACACCTTCCTTGTTCCCTGATCAGACAGTGTCTGGGAAGGAAACAGGTTATAAGTGCAAATAAGTTAATCTGACAACAATCTTGGGATTGAACCCAGGGTGTCCTATGTGGTGGTCAAGCACTCTACCTCTAAACTGTACCCCACTGTTGCTGGGATTTGTTTTTAGGTGGGGTTACCTTTATCTTATAATGGAAAATCTTTGTAGTTAATTATGTTTTAATAGAGATCATTGCTTTTTTAACAAATTGTACTATAGATTAATTTAGAATTGGCTACTGATGGCTCCTCCCCCATTTCCTCTCATCTCCCATTGGCAGATAAAACCACTTTTATTTAGCATTTCCTTGCTTTATTCTATACCATTGATTGACTTCTTTTACCTCCCCATTTCTGCCTCCTTAGGGACCGTCCACACAAAAATAGTTTGTGACATGGAGTTATCTTACTCTGCTGACAGTTTGCTTTAAGAAGCTATTTTACTTTTGGATAATCCATCAGTGAAAGAAAATAATATTTTGCGATTGTCTTTTGTTTCCCAGGTGATTCAAGTTTTCATGCATGGTTCATAGATTTTACAAGATAAATAGGGTGGATATAATAACGTTAGTTATTATTTAAGTTCTTGCTATTTGCTGAGCACTTTATATACCCCATTTCACTCAATCTACTTTATTTCATGTAATGTACAGAGCTACAAATTATTATTTCCACTTTAAAAGTGAGGAAAATGAGGCTGCAAGAGGTGGAATAAATTGCTCAAGGTGAGAGATGAAATTTGAATGCAAGCTTATTTGAAGCCAATCCCAAGGTTCTTAACTGCTGAGCTTTATGGCCTCTTACTACATGATCCACTCCTTAGGTGAGGTGCCACCTGGGACCTGTGGACAGCCAGGCCCAAGGCTGATCTATGATTGGTGCTAAATGCAGAGTTATTTGGAGCAAAGAGGTGAAGCATGTCGGGGCATCAGAGCAGGGTCTGTGGGAACAGTTTTCCTTAAACACATCCACTGTCGCCTCTTCTGTGAGCTTAAATGGGTGTATGGTTTTGAGGTTAGTGTAGAATATCTGATGCACTCAAAATTCAAGAAGTTTTGGTACAACATGCCATTATTTTCACTGGACTCAATGCTTGACATTTTATAAGTGCTGTGCTGTACAAAGAGAAGCTGCTAATAGTCATGTGTTGCCATTATTACCATTTTGGTATATAAATGAGATTCGGGTTATTTAAATATTTTTGAAATAAGGTATTGGAAAATATATCCCACACTTTCAAGTAGATTGATTTGGCTAACATAAACAAACTGGGCTTATCTAGAGATGTGTTATCTGGAAGGTTTGGAAAACCACAACCATGGACCAGGATTTGATCTGTTTCAACTGGATTTCCAAAGGTGAAGGCCCAGGGGAATTCTGCCAGTTGAATGCCCATGCTGTGGTTTGGGTTCCACGCCTGATGGGCCTGCACAAGCAGAATATCAAGATCAGAGTCTTTGGTGTTATCTTGAGATGGTTCCACATGGAATCTTTGTCTTAAACCTGTAACCTGGAGTCTAGGTTTGCGATTGCTTAGAACCATTTTGCATGAGTGCTGCTGGTTTTTGTATTGCTGCATTTCAGGTGGTGTCAGATATAGTAGGTTGCTGGGAAAGTTTTGCACTGTAAATCTAAGACCTGTTTTCTCAAATAGGAAGGTATAATAATTAGCTTCAGGGACCCAGTTGCCTGTGTGAATCACGAAACTGAGAGAAGACCCTGAATTCTGAAAATTTTTATAGAAAGACACATGAGAGACTTTTAAGCAACCTATCATGCAGGGGAACATAAAAGAAAAAAAAAAAAAACAAACAGGCTGCATTTTTTTTTTTGATGTCAGAACCACAAATAACATTAAAGCTCTGGAACTGGAAAATGACAGAATTCACGATGGATAGGGCTTTTGTCTGCTCCAGGGTTCCTGCTGAGGGACCCTCAAGCAATAGCTGTGGCTAAATGGAGAGCAAAGTACATTTATGAAGGTCAGCAATGGTCCAGCTGTCCATGACTCACCCACGGTGGTCTCTGGGCCAAAGTGGGACTTTTTTTTTTTTTTTTTTAATTTAAAAAACTGATAGTCTTGCCTGAGAAACTGGGTGACTGTGAGAAGACCAAACACCACCAAAAGTCTTGAGCTGAACTGTAATTGGAACTAGGAGTCTTTTCCCATAATCAAGAAAGTATAATATTTAGAAAAAAAATGATGTTTAGAAAAAAATAAAGACAGAATGAAGCAAAGTATAAACTTTGTTAGTGGCTGTGCAAATAAATCCATAAGGATTTGAAATGATACTAAACATGCAAATAAGCAAAACAAAACAAAACAAAACAAAAGCAAAGCAAACAAAAAAACAAAAACCCTCCTTGGCACTTCAGGAGAATACCAGGGAATTAACTAATTTTTTTGAAAACTAGAAATAACAGGAAAGATGCATGCATTTAATCTGCCTTTCCTATAGAAACTGTGTCCCAGGGAAATCAACTAGTTGGTGAGAAGTTTCTCTTTCTAGAAATCTATTCCAGCTAATAAATTAGATCGAATAGCAGAACAAGAATATTACCATTTTACAACTCATGATAACTAATGGTCATAAGCCAGGATCACTAACAAGGGTTAGTATCACGGAAAAGACAACATGTTTCCTGATGTGCGAATACAATGTCATCTTAAATATATCTTACCTAATAATAATTGCTGGCAAAGATGTGTAGGAAAAATAACACATACATTATTGGTTGGACTGCAAATTAATGCAACCGCTATAGAAATTAGTATGGAGATTCTTGAAAGACTAGGAAGGGACCCACCATGGGACCCCAATATACCTACCAGTCTTTGACATTTTACCCAAAAGAACTGAAGTCAGAATACTATAGTGATACATGCATACCCGTGTTTATAGCAGTGCAATTCACAATAGCCAAGTTAGGGAACCAGCCTAGATTTCTGCTAACAGATGAATGGATTTTTAAAAATGTGGTATATAGACACAATGGAGTTTTACTCAGCCAAAAAGAAGAATGAAATTATGTCATTTGTGGCAAATGAATGGAACTGGAGACTATCAGGCTAAGTAAAATAAGCCAGATTCAGAAAGTCAAGAGTCATATGTTTTCTTTCATATGTGGAAGTTAGTTAAAAGGAATAAAAAAGTCATCTGACAAAAACAGAAGGGAGAGTAGAGGAAGAGGAGTGTGGGGAGGGGGAAGGAAGGAAAGGCAGGGACTGGAGAGTGAAATAGACCAAATTGTGTTCTGTGCATGTATGAGTATATCATAATGAATTCCACTTTATACGTAATTATAATGCACTAATAAAAATGTATTTACCTCACCCTCACCCTCTGAAATTGAGTTATCATCTGATTCAACTTCTAACTAACTACTAGCTTCTGGCAAACAGTAGGGAAGTGTGTTAGATGGGCCATAGGAACACATCACGTGATACAAAGATTGGGGGAAATCTACACAACACACAACCCAGATTTCTCAACAAATAAATTGCAAGTGGAAAAAAGAGAAAGAAAGGGAAACTCATAAATTAAAGGACACTTAAGAGACATACCAGCCAATTGTGATGAATGGATCTTAATTGGATACCAATGAACATAAAAGAATAGTTAACAAAACAATTAGAAAAATGTGATTGATATCTAGTCATTACATTTTCTCCTATATAATGTTTGGTGATTTTTTTTTAAAAGCGTGCTTTTAATTAAAAAAAAAACCATAATGGAATATTTGTAGGTGGAACAGAAAGTAAGTGCTTTAATGAAATCAGACACACCCCTATTTACCTGGAGGTAAAGTAGCAGGATGGAAAGAGGACAGTAGAGCAGGTGTAACTCTGAATCCCTCACTGTGTCATCTTGATCATGATCAAGCCTCGTGAGCCTCTGGGCCTCAGCTTTGTCCCTAGAGTTATGGGGTTAATAACGCCACCTGAGCCCCTCACCTCCTCAGAACGGCAAGGACTACTCCCTGATAATTACTCCGTGAAGGGACTGCCCAAGTTCTCCCTCACCTGCTTCATCACCCTCTAATTAAACCCACTTCTCCCAAGGGACACTTGCACGAAAGAAACCATTTCTAATTCAATTTTATGTTTCTCTCATGGCAGTATTGTTTCAACAGTGTAAATATATCCCAGCAACACAATGGGTTAAATACTTTTTTTGATTAACCTAGAAACCTAAATGCCACATAGAAAATTGTTTCTATATGAAAATCTTTTGCTAATATCAACTGGGTGCCTTTAAACATTTTGTATGTCATATAATCTGCATGTAAAAGTGAGACCTGCCTTTTACACTAATCCAAAGCATTTTCTGATTGATTTTTAGGGTTCAAAGTTCTCACTTTTGACGCACAAAAGTTCTTCTGGCCTTTGGCCCCATCTTTTTCCTTTATGAAAATCTGAACCAACAAGGGGAAGAGAAGAATATATCTGTGACATTCCTCCCTACCACTCCCCTGATGGAGGTCAGACTAAATGGACCACACACCCCTTCCCTCACCAGTTCCTCCAAAAAAAAAAAAAAAAAAATGATGGCTATGGTCTGAGGTGACCAATCTCAAGGCTTTACAATCCTAGTTGAGTCCCAGGTCACTAAAGAGAAAGGCTTAGTGTCATTTCAAATGCTTGAACACAATATGTATAAATCCGTAAGCATTTGAAATGACACTAAGCCTTTCTCTGTAGTGACCTGGGGCTCACAAGGATTATAATATTTGCCCATTTTAGATTGGAGGGAGCTGATTCAAGTTGGTGAGGCGCTTGTTTTGAAAAAATAGTTCCAGCTAAGTTGATTAAGTTTTGTTGTTATTCTTAATATCTTCTTTGTAGACAGGGTCTCACTGGATATCCTGGAACTGGAGGCATATCTTGGTGTCCACTCTGCCATCCTGAGGCATTCCAAGGCCCCAAACACCATGGAGTCTTTAAAAGGAGTCATTTCACAAGGCCTTTCTACAGCTCCTTTCTTGTAATTTTTGTGGCTACCAAAGGGCAACCAGTGATGATGGAATCGAACTCACTGGCCACAGTTGAGTTCTTGCTCCATCCTACACAAATTTTGCAACCTTGGAGAATGTATATAATCCCTCCTCATAGGATGAGTATAATACACTGCCAAAAGGATTGGTATAAGGGTGAAGGGGAACAATTCCTGAAAATTTCCTGCTTTATATTGGGCACTACTCTAGGTTTGGGGGATTAAAAAAATGAATCAAACAGTTTTGTCTTTCAGCAGCGTTCATTCTTTGCACTCGAACGATGTTGCCATCCATTGTAGCAAAGCACTGCACTGAATGTTGGCAGGAGTTAGGGGTTAGGGACTGAGTTCTTTGAGAGGAAGCACTACTACTGGGGAAAAATGAATGGTGAGCCTGAGGAACAAGTCCCCACGGAGCAGACAACTATGTGATCACAGATACCATCATATTTAGAGGCCATAGGCGAAATTAAGGTCAGGCTTTTTAAGCCCAGAGCTAAAGCTGCCAGATTCACAGAGGATCCAAGAGAACTGATTAAGAATGAACTTGAAGTTTGGTGAAGTTGATGACTGACCCTTGGGTAATGTGATTTGCACACTTCCAGGCATGGTTTGCCTTGGGCTGAAGCTCTAGAGCAGCATCATCCACAGAAATGTAATGTGAGTCCCAGATAAAACCCAAACAGAGATTTTGAATTTTCTATTATTCACCATTTTTTAGAAAGTAAAAAGAAACAGGTAGAATTATTTTAATAAGTATTTAACACACATATTAAGAATATTATCATTTTAACATGTACTCAGTATAGCATATTTAATGAGATAATTTGCATCCTTTCTTTAAAAATTTTTTTTTGAAACTGTCTTTGAAGTCAGGAGCACATGTCACAGTGACAGTACATGTCAATATAGACAAACCACATTTTAAGTTCATAATGGCCACAAAAGTAGCTGCATAATGGAAAAGGAGAAAGAAGGTGAAAGTTCACATCAGAGTTATGAATCAAGCAATTATAGTTTGACATTGCAACTTGACAAGAAACGAGGCACAGAAGTTTTGTTGGTTATTTGTCTCTTGGTTTTGTTTTTTCTCGGTCCTCCTTTGAATTATGATGGGGCTATAAGTCTACAAACTGTGTCTTCCAGATTCTTCTGCCAGATGGTCTCCTCTTAGGTTTTGCAAGGAGGAGATACTGGCAGGAAATTGGATGAAAGGAAGAGCAATAGCAGCCACTCCCATCCAGTGGCACTGGTGGTGACTGAAGGGTGCAGAGCCAGCCCTCTGCTCACAGCCTGAGTGTGGGCTGTGGGTTCCAGCCCAGTGTGTTAGCAGCTTCTCATCTCTGAATGCTGCTACTTCCTCTCATTGGTTTCTATAGCTTTATTTCTCTCTCTTTTTTTGCTCTTTCATACCATCTAATACTCTGATGAACAGTTCTGTATGTCTGTTTCTCCCTTAATATATGTGGGGTAGTTTCTAATTTTTTTCACCATACACTCGGGTCCTGAAGTCAGGTTATAATCTCATGTGTACCACCCACTTAGTTCTGTGACTCAACTTGTCTAATTTTCACTTTTTCCTCTGTTTAAAGTGGATAGTAAAAGTACCAAACTTACAGAGTTGCCGTGAGTATGATATAATTAATATATGTGCCATTGTTAACTTTGAATAGAACTCTCAGCAAGTGTTGCTTGTTAAGGCTAACACTATACAATATACACGCTTCAAAGGCAAATCACTTAACATTTTTTTTTATTAGGGAAAATATATACAGAAATGGAGAGAAGAGTAATAAAACTTAATGTACACATCACCCAGCTTCAACAGTTTCAAAATTAAGCCTACTCTTTTATCTATACCACCTACTCTCTCCACTATTCTGGGATTATTTTAAAGCAAATCTAAAACATTCTATTATTTCAGCTGCAACTATTTCAGCATGTAACTCTAAAAGATAAGGACTGTTTTAAAAAAAACATAACATAATACTCTTAGCATGCTTCCAGATTAAAATAAATTTTTAACATTATCAAATACCAAGACCGTGTTCACATTTTCCTCATTATCTCATAAATATTTTCATTAAAAATATTTTTGTTTGAATTATCTTGAGAATAAGATCTACCCATTGCATTTAGTTGGTATGTTTCTTAAGAATCTTTTAAGCTGAAGGCCCCCCTTCTTTCTCTCTTTCCTCACAGTTTATTTGTTGAAGAAACTGGGTCATTTGTCCAGCAGAGTTTCCCACAGTCTGGATTTTGCTGATTACATTCCTGTGGTGTCCTTTACCACGTTCCCCTGGCCCCATATTCCCTGGATATTGGTAGTTAGATCCATAGACTTGATCAGATCCACGTTTACTTATTGAATTCTTTTTGGGAAGACTACCTTATAGGTCATGTTGTGTACTTATGTCAGGAGGCACAATGTCTGGTTGACTCTTTTTGTGATGTTAGCAGTCATTGCCAGTTGTCACCTAATTCCGTTAAATCCTTTGGCGTTATGAAGCCTGTTGCTCTTTCTACAGTGCTTCTGGGACCATTCTGTAAAGAGCACTTCCCCTTCATCCACTATTTGTTTATCCTTGAGTACAGTTCATATGCGAAAGGCTGAGTGAATACTTGCTTCTTACTTCTCTTCAATGTTCCCGTTCCATGGCATTCCCAAAGGTAACCAGTGGGGCGTTTAGTATTGTCATAAACTTCTCAGTTTAGCTGGGCCTAGAGGCACACACCTGTAATTCCAGTGGCTCAGGAGGCTGAGGCAGGAAGATTGCAAGTTCAAGGCCAGCCTCAGCAACTTATTTTGAGACCTTATCTCAAAATAAAAAAAATAAAAATGGCTGGGGATGAGGCTTAGTGGTTATGTACCCCTGGGTTCAATACCTTCAGTATCCCCCCAAAATGACCTCCCCCTTCAAAAAAAATCTATACAAATTAGGTATGTCTGAGTCCATTGCAGTTATTGAGTTGTTGACTGTATTGATGCTCAGTTGTCCTGTCTTTGTTCACACTGGCTCCTGTATCTCTTTCTTTGTGTTTTGGTAATATCCAGGAGAGTTTTTGCTTTTGGGCCTGACAAGATGTTCCAGGCCCATGTGTTCATTCCCTGCCCCTGATCTAGAGGATCAGTCATTCTTCCCTGCAACCTACTTCTTTTTATTATAAAATGGGATTTAGAGGCGGTCTGGGCAGTGAGGTGTTCATTGCTAATGAACTGGCCATTATTTCTGAACTTCTAAGTAGACATAGCCAGGAAATACTTTTTAAAGGTAAAAATAGACCATGAATTTATACTTAATTTAAATGTGTGACTATCAGATTCTTCTTTAAATTCCACCAGTGTTGACACTTCTTTTTTTTTCTTCTCCATGAATCCAATTTTTTTTCTTCTCCATGAATCCAAGTCCTCGTTCCTAACAGCATCATGATAATTTGTCATTTGTTCTATCTTATAAAATACACACATCTTGGAAAAAGAGTGGTCAACACTACTTCATGAACAATATGATCACTGAAAACAATTTAATTTTTTCTAGTCATTTTTGATGTTAGGGTATATCCCACTAGGGATGAACAGGCAAATTACTGTGTTTTTAAGTAATTTGAATCAGTTTCTTTTGTGTATCTCTTCTAACAGTGGAATAGTTATTGCTTAATTAAAGACAGGTTAATTTGTTTCATTTTACCTTTGATTCTTTTTTAAAGCTTAAAAAATTGTTGGGGCTGGGGTTGTGGCTCAGTAGTAGTAGGGTGCTTGCCTAGCATGCATGAGGTACTGGGTTCGATCCCTAGCACCACATAAAAATAAACAAATAAAATAAAAGTATTGTGTCCATCTACAACTAAAAAACATTTAAAAAGTATAAATTGCTTGCATGTTCCAAAGTCAAATATATAACATATATTCAAAGATGTTCAGATTTTATCCCTGTTTATTACATTCTATGCCTTATATCTTATAGGTAACTATATTTTAAATTTTTATATATTTCATAATATACACAGACATATGTTTTGGTCCTCCGTATGTTAAATGCATGGTAGTATATTAACTCACTGTTCTGCATTTTCCTTTTTTTCACTTAATATATTCTTGAGATCACTTCATTATAATTCTTTCAGGTGCTCTGGGCTGGGCTGGGCTTGGTAGTGCATGCCTATAATCCCAGCTGCTTGAGAGGCTGAGGTCGAAGGATCACAAGTTCGAGGCCAGCCTCAGCAACTGAGGCCCTAAGCAAGTTAGCAAGACCCTGTGTCAAAATGAAAAATAAAAGGGGATAGGAATATGGCTCAGTGGTTAAGTGTCCCTGGTTTCAATCTCTAGAACCTAAAGGAAAAAAAGATATTTTTAATTCCTTTTATAGAACCGTTATACCATTTCATTATATGTCTATACTATGTCCATTATTGATGATTTTTAAAGATTCTTATTTCACATAATTGTAAAATAAATGTTTTTCAGAAAGGACATATTTGCACATATTCACCATCCAGAGCACTAACTTCTGTCCATCTCATAGAGTCTTTCACTGGGCTCTTTGGTTCTCTGGAAATTATAAAGTCGTAACACAGTTTTAGTTCAAGCTTAAGCTTAACATCTCTACGAGAGGGTTCTCTGTGAGTCATACCTGCTCTCTTGTCTGCTTCTCACCCAGCTGTACTTTGGTTTTCATGGAGGTAGGAGACCAATTTTCTAGAGCAGTTATTCTTTGAGTGGCATACATATTGGACATTGTAATTCTCCTCCCTTATCAAGACAGCAACATGGTTTGGGAAGAATAGTGACTGCCTCTTCGTCTTCACTCTTGCCTGTCCACTAACCTTAAAGTGTCTTACCTTCACAAGGGCATGAGCCCTGTTAGCCCTCCCAGAATGCCACAGGGGCTCAGCATCACTACTTTAAAGAACTTCCTTGAGCATTCCTGAGAACTTAGGGCACAGTCGATAATTAACCTTATCTTGAGGTTAATTATCAAGACCCAAAGCCAGACTTTTTCTTCCACCTTAGAAGTGGATTTATGTTTTTGTGTGTGTTTGAAAAATCTGGCTTTTTCTTTGTGATAGACTCACATAGCTGATCTATGATGACACTTTTGTCAAAGGGGTTTCTTTTCTTTTAAAATTCAACGTCTACTTGCTTTCTTATTGATATGAGTGTTTCTTATTTGGCAGTTTCATTTGTAAATGTATCATTTTTTTCCTTTTACAGATGTATTAACCTTATCAGCTAGCAGTGCTCAAGGCAGTTTCTTGGCTCATGGCTGAGTGTATGAGTGAGAAATGTAAGGGTCACAGGTGGGAACTAAGAGGTGGAGAAAGTGCTCTAACGAATGGGTGTACACATGTCTAACAGAGGTTCCCTTGGAGGTGGAGTAGCAGGTTACATGTCACTGAAGATGGAACACAGATCCCAAGCAGTTCAGGAGGGGTAGACAGGATTGGGGTAAAACATGCAGGACCTTTGGGGGCAGACTAATTCAATCCAAAAAACATGTACTTGAGGGTCTGAGTGTCAAGCACCTGCATTAGATTTAGGGATACAAACATAAATAAGATGATTGCTTCTCTAGGAAAGTTGATATTCTAGTTGGGATGGGGACGACATATAAACAGGTTATGATCTCTTACTATAAAACACATCTCCACAGACTTAGGGGCTTAACATACTCTTTTTTTTTTTATTTGTTTCTGTAAAGCAGGAACCTGGGCACAGCTCACATGGGTTCTCTACTTTGGATGTCTTCCAAGGCTGCTGCAGTCCAGGTGTTGGCTAGGGCTGGGTGTTACCTGAAGGCTTGAATGATGCAGGTCTTCCAAGCTCCTTTAGATGGTTGCTAGTTCTTTGACAGCTGGTAGACTGGGGGCTTCAGTTCCTTGCTGACTGTTGGCTGGAAGCCATCCTTCGTTCCTTGCCACACTGGCCTACCTGCCATGACAACATGCTTTGTCAAAGCCAGAAAGGGAAACAGCCTGCCATTAAGTAAGATGGTGCTCATAATCTTACGTAGCCCGTTACAGAGGCAGAGGCGAGGATTCCACAGGGGAGGGATCCCAGGAGGTAGAATCACTGGGGACTCTGGTGGAGCCTGCTCACCATAGAGGTGTTTGCTACAGTTCTATAATGTCTGAGAGAGAGTGTGTTCCTTGGGAGCATGAAGGAAGAAGAATATCCATCCCAGCCTAGCACAAAAATGGCTTCTCAAATAATGTAATGACAATATGTCTGAGTGTAACCATAGGACAAATAAAGATAACTCGCTGTATAAATGCTTTAGGGGAGTGCAGGTGGTGGTGGGGGGAGTTCCAAGCATAGGGATCATGAGAATCATCGAGGAGGTGGAATAAGGTAGTCTGGACCACCACCCAAGTAGTTCAGTGAAATGTATGTGGAAGACTTGTAGGAAGAGTCAGAAATGGAAGAAACTCAGGGCAAGGACCAGATTTTGATGTTTCTCCTTTGCCAGGCTAAAGAATGAGGACTTTATCAGGGGGACACTGGGAGAGTTTTAAGCAGGGGATGACAGAGTTGTGATTTCATTGGTGTGGAAGATTGATGTTAGTAACCTTTGTAATGATTCAGATGCCTGACGAAGAGGACTTGTATTAAAGTAGTAGTGGTAGAGAGGAAAGAATTCATTTTTATTTTTTAAATTAGGAAGTTATGTGATGTTTGGACAAGGCAGAGAGGGTGGTGGGATAACTTGGAAGGATGTCCAGGTTTTGGCTTAGTTTTGGCAGAACATCCTTGTTGGGGATGTGGAAGGGGACAAGGAAAGGAAGGTGTGGAGGGAGAGATCTGTAAAGTGTTTATGTAAGTTTATAAATTAAGTGACTGGCTACAGGAGAATTTAACTCAAAGTATTCTTTATAGCACTTAGGTTCTCAATTTAATCAATGTAACTATATAAATTTACTTTCTAGTTAAACCATATGCTCCACTGTTAGGAGAGAGAGTCAGATACTGAATTCACTTTTCTTTCAAGCAGTTTGATATAAGAAATTTGGGGTCAGAATTAAACCTAGGCCAAACATGGGGAACCCATCTAAACAGTTCTCTCTAGTGCTTAGGATATTGTATTGTGCACTTGCATGCAGGTAATACTACAGAATTCCATAACTAGATATAAAGTGTTATGTAACTGACTTTTTCTTGAACACTGAGATTGTAACTTGCAAAACATGAAATTCATCATCCTGAAGTGTACAGTTTGGTGGATTTTAGTGCAGATGCTCCTCAAATTAAGACGGTGTTGCATCCCTTATAAACCCTTTGTGAGCTGAAAATCTCATTAAGTGAAAAATGCACTTAATACACCTGACCTACTAAACATTGTAGCTTAGCCTACCTTACCTTAAGGGTGCTCAGAATGCTTACATTAACCTATAGTGGATAAAATCGACTAATACAAAGTCTGTTTTATGATAATAAATAGCTCATGTACACATACAGATGAACATTTTGTAGACATGATGGCATTTAAAAATATAAAACACAGAAACCAGAAAACTCTAGCAACACTGAAGAGTATCAGTTGTTTTTGCTTGTGGTTGTGAGTCACTACTGCTGTGCAGCGTTGTGAGAGAGTATTGTACTGCATATCACTGATCCAGGAAACAAAGCTGCAGGTTTGGTTTCTATTGAATGTGTACTGCTTCCACTCAGAACCTCTGGCAATCGCTAATTTACTTTCTGTCTCTATAGCTTTGCTTATTCTGGCCACTTCCTATAGATGAACTTACAGAATATGTAGTCTTTTGTGTCTGCCTTTTTTTTCTGCTTAGTATCTTTTGAGACGCATCCATGTTGAAGCATATAATAATACTGCATTCTTCTTTACTGTTGAATAGTATTCTTTCATATGGATTTGACATTTTATTGATCCATTTATCAATTGATAGACATTTGCATTGTTTCCAGTTTTTTTGGCTATTATGAGTAATGCTGCTATGAACATTCTTGGGTATATACTAGGAGTGGAACTGTTGACTCATCACTCTGTGTTGAACTATTTGAGGAACCACTAAACTGTGCTCCAAAGCAGTTGCACAATTTTTTCTTTACACTGGCATGTATGAAGATCTCCAGTTCTCTGTGTTCTTGCCAACACTTGCTATTGCTTGTTTTTTTTTTTTTATTTTATTATAACCGTTCTAGTGAATGTGCAATGGTGTATCATTTGGTTTGATTTGCACTTCCCTGATAGCTAATTCAGGGTTTTTTTTTGTGTGAAAAAGTGGATGTGTAACCGATGTGAATCTGCAATATGTATACAGGGTAAAAATGGGATTCATAATCTTCTTGAATCAAATGTATGAAATATGATATGTCAAGAGCTTTGTAATGTTTTGAACAACTAATAATAAAAATAATAAATAAATAAAAAAATATATTTTTTAGTTGTAGTTGGGCACAATACCTTTATTTTGTTTATTTATTTTTATGTGGTGCTAAGGATCGAACCCAGGGCCTCACATGTGCTAGGTGAGCCCTCTACTGCTGAGCCACCACCCCAGCTCCTAGGGTTGTTCTTAAGAGTTAATAAGAAACCCTATGTGAAGTCTCAACATGATTTTGGGTCTCAGTTCTCTGCTAGATTTGTGGGACTTCCAGAATAGCTGAATTAGTATTCCATGCCAATTTTATTTACACTCCAGCTTTTTAGCTCAGGAAGGCAGAGTACAGGTGTGGCTCCAACACTTTAAAGTGATGTTTGCTCAAATTCTCTGTGGAACCCTGTCCCAGAGCTCTGGAATCACAGTCTCTGGGGCCTGCCAGTTTGTGTATTTTTTAAAAGCTACAAGTTCAGTGTGGATATAAAACAAACAGTTGAAATCCTTGCCTGGCTCCCATCTGGGAGAAATAATTGAGAAAAAGCAAGAGACTTGGTCTCAGGAGTCCTTAAGCAGCAGCACCTTTATTTGTCACCATGGGAGGCGCTGCTGAGCAAATGCCATTCATAGGAGCCAAAGAGTTGGTGACCACTTTTGTAAGTGCAGAAACCAAAGTTTAAATTTGGATCAAAGCTTAACATTAACACAAAATAATCAAAAGCACTATAGTTGAATGCACTGGTTTGGGCACAGGGAGTAACACAGATTATATTGGTTCTTGATATTTCATTTGGTAATGTAGAGGAAATGGTAGTAAAAATAATTCCCAAATGGCAACTCATGCAAAATTCATAAGTAGTTGTTTTGGAACACATTTTCTTTTTTTGTAGTTGTAGATCTTCAGAATGCCTTTACTTGTTTATTTTTATGTGGCGCTAAGGATCGAACCCAGAGCCTCATGCATTCTAGGCAAGTGCTCTGAGCTTCAGCCTTAGCCCCTTGGAACTTGTTTTCTACATGCATGTTTAAAGGCAGATTCAGCTGACAGTATGGAAACTAGCAGTATAGCAAACAAAACTAAGAGACCAGGTTTAAAAGCAATTAGGCAAAGTCTGTGGGAATGCCCTCTTTCCACATTTTGATTCTTTCTGCTTATTGTTTGGATTAAGTAGTGTTGCCTTTTTGATTGACACAGTACCTAAGAAAATAGTTTATCTGCAGGCTTTTCTCCTCTGGTTATGCTGGAAAGAATTGGAGATATAGTCTTAAAAGGAGGGAATTTCAAATCAATTTCTTTTCCTTTATATGATAATCAGAACAAGTAGGAATGATAATAATGGCAACAATGTCAAAAGGGAACTGTGTGACAAAAGGTTTTGCTACATGCTAATTCAGAATTGATTGCAGTTGTCAAAGTTGCATCAGTCCCTGTCCCAGGGGAAACAATTTACTCTGATTGGTTCTAATCAAGACTTTAGTGTGTCATTCTGCATACAGAGTTGTGAACAGAGATAAAGCAAGGCAAGGGACAGTAGATGCCTAGACTAGCAACTGTATGAAGCCCTCACCCCGTCTGGCATTGCTGGCAGAGAGGGCTTTGGCAGGAACTGTGCTCTTGAAGACACAAGCTATTATCAAAACATGGCACTGATACAGACAAGGGGTGGGAAGAAATGATCTGACTGCTCTTTCCTCCAGTGCCTTCCTAGCACCTCCCATTGGCTGCACCTAATGTGAAGCCAGTCTCCAGGGAGGCTGGTTTAGGCTGCAGAAACCAACCTCCCAGGGCACTGACCAGGGTAGGTGGTGAATGTGAACAGCATGGTGGTTTGGATTTGGAGGATAACTTGAACAATAATCAACTATTTTACTATGATTTTTTGTTGTTGTTGTTAATTCTAGAAATTTATTCTACTTTTTGTTAGTTTTAGAATATGTTATTTTGGAAAACTTCAAAAGATATTGCAAGATAGAAAATCATCTATTTCTTATCTTTTAAAAAATTCCACTGCATTTCACATTTATTTTCATAAAACTTCTTTTTTTATATTCATTTTTTAGTTGTAATTGGACATAGTACCTTTATCTTATTTATTTTTATGTGGTGCTGAGGATCGAACTCAGGGCCTCAAAAGTGCTAGGTGAGCGCTCTACCACCGAGCCACAACCCCAGACCACAAAACTTGTTTTTTATGTGCCAGACTTTGTCATTAAATCTCTTAAATTTGTTTTGTACCTTTTTTCTGATTTTTCCATTATCTTGGTACATATCCTTGTACTGTGATAAGTCTGAAACAGAACCAGGCTGTCTTTTAGATCGATAGAGGTGTTTTTATCTTCAGATTGGCAGAGGTGTTTTTATATTCCACTTTTCTAGATTAATGTGTATTTGTGAATTATTCAAGGTGGTTATTTGTCTTCAAATTGGTCAAAATGACTTTAGTTTATGCTTTTATTAGCTCATAGCAGAGGGAGAAGAGGCAGTGGGTTAGAGACATCCACATAGCTGCATATATTGCCTAATATAGCTGCATAGATTTCCTTGCAGCAGACCTGGGAATTATTTTGCTCCACATATGAATGAAATATACTAACTTGAAATGTTTGTGCTAACCGAGTGACCTGTTTTCTCTGTGTTGTGCATATTCTCTTAGGTCTGAGTAAAGGGCTGAGATGAAGTTCTGTGTCTCTGGATGCCTATGGGGTTGCTAGGAAATGATTTCGAAGTTCTCTGTGGTGATGCAGCAGGTTGAACTTTTTTTTTTGAAGCGTTGTCGTGGAAACCATGTGCATCATTGCTTTGTCTGAGTAATTTATCTTTTAATGATAAAAAATTCCAATCCAGGGTGAATGCATACAAATCATAATAAATGCAATACCAACACCAATAACTTTAAAGAGAACACTTTTATAAGTAGAAATCTTTTGAAATAGAAGATTTCCCTGTGCTAATGGCAAGAGTATTTATTGTGAAAGTCACGTTGGTAAGGGCTTGGCTGTGTGAGGTGACAGGAGCTAATCAGTTTGTTTTCCTTCTCATCTTTGGAGGAGGAAAACCATGTTTGCCTTGCAGCTTATTGCTGTGGGGTTTATTACTGACCCCAGCTCTTGAGCACATAAGTGAAGTGGGAGACAGCACATTGTCACCGTGAGGCTCAGTGAAATAGTCAGGGTTTTGTTCTTTTGTTGGTTGATTGGTTTTACTTGTCCCTTACTCCCTCTGGCTGACCTCCCTGCTGGTGATATTGCCAGTTCTACCATCCATAAAGGTCTGTCACATGGAAATGGTGCCCAGGGCTTGTTCTCTCTGCTGAGCACCCCTTCATCCCACTGCCCTGACTTCCTTGTGCTGGTTTTAAGGGCCCTCAAGTAAGAGAAAACCTTTGGGGACAAAACCTTCTAGTACTTCAGATGTTGATGGATGCTGCTTATATCTTGATCAGTGGGTTACTGGAATAAACTTTCAAATAAAAGTACTTACTCAGTATAAGAGAACTGAACTTAAAGGAGACATAATACTGTATTTAGCTATTCATTTGCTTCTGTGGAAGTTAGCTTCCCTCACCCCCACCGCTACCAGCTCTGGGTGTTTGTTACATTGGATTAAATCAGCTCATTTGTTTGTACCTTCTCAAAATGCCTTTTATTAATATAAAATATTAATATTTTAATATTTTCAATATTTGGATTTTTTTTTAATTTAAGGGGGAAAAGTTTAACTCCAGGCATGAGTTAGATAGATAATAGAAGATAACTAACAGAAACAAATCAAATTAAATCAGTATGTCGTTGAGTGAAATTTAAGCCCTGAATCTATGTTAATTTTCTCATTTAGCATATATTTTCTCAGCAACTGTTTTGTGCCAGGTACTTCAGGTGCACCTATTTTGTACAAAAAGAATTGCCAGGAGCCAGGAGGTGCCTTTAAGGTGCTGAAGGCAAAGGCCAGCCAGAGCCTGAGGCCAGTCCAGAGCCGCTGCAGACTGGAAGGTTGCCATCTGGCGGCCATATTGGGATCTCTGAACTGAGGTCCCTGTGTTCCTGTGACTTACTTCCCATAACTGACTGTTTCTCCAGTTCCAGAGTTTTGGCTGTAGCTCCTGATGACAATGTGGTGGATAAGCTCAGTGTTTCCGTGTGACCTTCCAGTATTGACCTTTCGTAGGCAGTGTTATTTTTGTTGATGAAATGGTGCCCAGAACCTAGGGCTGGAAAGACAGAGTGACTGACCCAACATGTTTTACTTCTGCTTTGATCTCTACTGCTTTCCACCCCCACGTAGGCTTCAGGTTAAGAGTGAGAGGCCCTACTAGTCCCATTTTAATAGTCTGGCCAACTCATGTACCTACGATTCTGTCTGCTCTTGCAGACCACAGATGAGGCAAGACTGTCCTGTTCAAGAGGACTTCACCGAAGACCTAAAGACGATCGAGCATACTGAGTGCTCACACAGCAACTCTGCTCTCTGGTTCTCTCTTTGCTATAGGAAGCTCTTCCCCAATCCACCAGATGCTCTGGTCTGGCTTTCCCTACTCAGTGCCTTTCCATAGACATTTGACCTTTATTATTTCTCATTCAGAGTCCTCTCCAAGATTCTTGAACTCCTAAAATCCAGACCAGTTGAGGCGAAGATTCTTCCAGAATATATGTCATCTTTGAGAATTAGAGTTTGAGAGCTTTGGGTCTGGAATTCCATGTCCCGCTCTTGCTACATGAATATTATTTTGTCTGTTTTCCTATTCATGGATGGGGGGTAAAAGTAATGCCTATCTCATTTAAAATTAGTGAGGATTAGATGAGAATATGCATGCAAAGCACTCAGAGACCTGCCCGACACTCAGTGAATGCTTCTCATCCTACTTATTATTGGAAATGCCCCCCCCCTTTCCGTTGGTCTCCCTACCCATGAGGACCATTCTTAGCTCTCCTGGCTTCAACATAACTATTAAACTTCCCCTGACACAATGCCCTGCAGAGGTCTGTGATCTTGTGGTTTATCTTATAACTTGGCTTCCTCTTAATCACAAATACTCATGTCCTATCTTTCTTCCAATATTTACCTGTAGATTGTATTTGTATGTGTGCTCTTGCATATGTGAACTCCAAGTTGGGAAACAAAGAAGTGGAGGCATAGGCTAAAAATGTGCACCATTGATTAATCTTTTAACACATGATTCAATGGATGAATATTTAGAATAGACTTTGCTGTTTATTTCATGTGTGTATCATAGCACCAAGCCTTCCTTCATGAGAGCAAGATTCTCTGAGCTGTGCTGGTGCCTCTGACTGTTAGGGTGTAACTGTTTTCCAATTCCAGGACCAGGAGACAGAAGACAGGGCGTTCATCCATTCAGTTATACAGCAACTATATGTTGAATGCCTACTGTGTCCTTGATTCAGGAGACACAAACAAGATACTTGCTCTCATGGAGATTATGTTGTAATTCATTCATTATTTTCATTCATTCACTCATTCCTTCAACACACCTTGAAATTTTGTATGTTCATCTTATGATCAATAAGGAGTACTTCTTTCATATTCTTTTCTTTCTTCATTTTTACTTTCATTCATTTATTTGTTTAGCAAATATTGATTAGGGGCCAAATATGTGTCCAGCCATTTTTGAGACACTGGGTTACAATAGTGAAAAAAAGCAAAATTTCCTGTTTTCTTGGAGCATGCATTCTAGTTGGATGAGACCACCAAAAATATAAATAACTAAAATAAAAATGTAATTGTTAATGATAATTGTTATGAGAAAAACCATTTCAGAGAAGGGGAAAAAGAAGTGACCCAATATAGTTCACACATGTTAAATTTCATTGGTTTTTATGGTGCACTTCATCAAAAAATAATTTTTACAACTCTAAATTTAGGATGCAATTTGTAATTGATAGTATTTCTACTTTAGTTGGCAGTATTTCTTTAAGTGGTAGATAAAAGAGTGGTGTATCTTATAATGCACAGCATCTTAGATATAATAAATACGGCAAGCCTCGTTATGTGTCAGGTACTACTCTTAGAAATTAAATTAATTCATATGACAGACTTCTCAGGATGGTACTTGCTAAGGTTTGCATATGTCCCCCAAAGTGCATGAGTTGGAAACTTAATCCCCAAAGCAACTGTGCTGGGATATGGAGCCTAATGAGAGGTGGTCAGGCCATGAAGACCCTGCCTTCACAAGTGGATCAATGCCATTATTGTAGGAGTAGATTTTGCAAGACTGAACGGATATAAAAGAAAGTTTGGCTCCCTTTTGCTCTGCTGACATGTATTTCCTCACCATATGATGCTTTCTGCCATAATGTAACATAGCAAGAAGGTTTTCACCGGATGCTGCTCCTTGATCTTGGCCTTCCCAGCCTCCAGAACTATGCCAAATAAATTTCTGTCTATTTTAAATTATCCAGTCTGTGGTATTCTGTCATAGCAGCAAAAATGGAGTGAGAGAGTGCTCTAATTATCCTCCTTTAGAGGATGAAGAAATGGAAGACTAGAGAGATTAAGTAATTTGCTCAAGGTCATAGCTCTAGGCAGTACCAGAGATGAGATTAGAATCTCGGCTGGCTGGGCTCTTAACTGCTGTGTTGTATTGCTAGAGAGGATGTCAGAACAGGCTTTGCTGTGAAATGTTCTTTTCAGATGAGACTTGAAGTAGGTAAGGGAGGAAGCCAAGTGACTACCTGTTCATTGGCAGATATTAATGTAATATTCTTTCTAATTTTGATCACTTTTACTTGATGTTTCTTTTCCCATTCTTTTACTTTTAGCCAACTATAGATTTGAGGTGAGTTTCTCATAGAAAGCATACAGTTGAGTCATGTGTTTTAAACCTATTCTAACAATTTTTTTAAAATGGTTTTCTTAGGCCATTAACATTTAATACAGTTTTATACATATATGCTTTAGTTTAGGTCTGTCATTTTTAATTTGTTTCCTGTTTCCTTCTTCTATTTGAATTTCTCTCTTTCTGCTTTACTTGAGCATTTTTTGGTATTCCATATTCATTTATCTTCTGTGTCTTTTATTGTATCTCATTGTATAATTATTTCTAGTCGTTGCTGTAGGGAGATTTTGTGTGCATACACACATGTACACACACACGCACACACACTTAATGGTTTTTGGACATGATTATCTGTGTACTTTATTTTTTCCCACATTTTTAATTGATGCATTATGGTGTACCTAATGATGGGATTTGTTGTTACATATTTGTACATGCACACAATGTAATAATATAATTTGGCTAATATCACTTCCCAACACTTACTCCCCTCTCCCAATCTTTCACCTCTTGATCCCTTATGTTTACTGATCTCCTTTTGATTTTTATGAGATCCCTCTGCAACCTTTCTTTTCATTTTTCTCTCTAGCTTCTGCATATGACATAAAATATATGACCCTTGACCTTCTGAGCTTGATTTATTTCACATAACATGATGGTCTCTAGTTCCATCCATTTTCCTGCAAATGACATAGTTTCATTTTTCTTTAGGGCTGAATAAAACTTCATTGACACACATTTCTCAGACTGCTTGGAAATAATGTTCTACTATTTCAAGTGGTATGAAGAAATTTTCATAGAGGTACTTTTACACTATGCTCTTTGTGTTATGGTTGTTTTATATACTAGATCTACATATATTAAAAACTTCATCACACAATGGTATAAATGTTTCTTTTAGCTGGACATGATGGCTCATGCCTGTAATCCCAGAGGCTTGGGAGGCTGAGTCAGGAGGATCGTGAATTCAAAACCAGCCTCAGCAACTTAGTGAGGCCCTAAACAACTCAATGAGACCTTGCCTCTAAATAAAATACAAGAAAGGGCTGGGGATGTGGCTCAGTGGTTAAGCACCTCTGGATTCAATACTGGGTACCCCCCCCCCCCCCCGCCAAAGAAAAGTTTCTTTCAACTGTCAGATACGCTCTAAAAAATCCAAGAGGAGAACTGTCTGCTTTAGTTATGTAGATAATTACAATTTCTGTCATTCTTTCTTCATCCTGAGTTTTCAGTTTGCTTTTAGTATTCCCTCTATCTGAAGGGAATTTCTTCAGAATTCTTTGAGAGAAAGTATTTTGACAACAGATTCCTTTTTCTTTTTTTTGAAGAATTTCTTTATTTTACCTTTATTCCTTATGGATATTTTCACTGAATATAAGATCCTGAAATGACAGGTTTTTTTTTTTTTTTCAGTAGTTTGAAGATGTCACTCATTGCCTTCTATTCTCTACGGTTTCTGGTGAGAAATCTTCAGTTGTTCAAGTCATTTCCTCTTGAATTAAATTTCACTGGCTGCTTTCAAGAATTTTTAATTCTTTTTAGTTTTCAGTAGTTTGATTATAGTGTTTTTGCACATAGGTTTCTTTGAATTTATCCTGTTTGGAGTTGGCTATGCTTGTTGAATATGTTGGTTCATGACTTTCACCACAATTGTGGAGCTTTCAGCCATTATTTATTCAAATATTTTTTTATCCTCCTCTTCTGGAATTCTTGTGACATGATGTTGGACCTTTTTAAATTTTCCATAACCTTAGAGCTCTGTTCATTTTTCATCCAGTATTTTTCTCTGTTGTGTAGAATGGAAAATATTATTGATCCATCTTCAAATTTACTTTTTTATCTCCATCCTAACATTGAACCTATCCAGCTAGTTTTTTCTTTAGATTATTCTATCTTATAGTCTTAAAATGTCCATTTGATTCTTCTTTATATATTCTATTCTTTCACTTGTTTCAGGTATTGTTACTTACATATCAGGCTTTTTTTAAAAAAAATAATAATTGCTTAAAAGTCATTGTCAGGTAGTTCTAGCATCTTTGTCATCCTTATGTCATATCTATGTTAGTCAGGGTTTTACAGAGAAACAGAACCAATAGGATATACATGTTTATATGAGAAGATATTTATTATGGGGATTAGTTTATGCAAATATGGAGACTAAAAATTGAAAAAAAATTTTTTTTAGTTGTTGATAGACCTTTATTTTATTTTATTTATTTTATGTGGTGCTGAGACTTTAACCCAGTGCCTCACACATGCCAGGCAAGTGTGCTACCGCTGAGCCCCAGTCTCAGTCCAAGTCTGAGAATTTTTGATCTGCCATCTAGAAGCTAGAGACTGAGAATTCTCAATCTGCGAGATGGAGTCCCAGTTGTAGTTCAAATCTGAAGGCCTGAGAACCAGAGATGGTGATAGTTGTAAGTCTTAGTCTGAGTATGAAGACCAACATATCCAAGCACGGGAGACACTGGATATGTCAACTCAAGAAGAGATAGTAAATTTGCCTTTCCCATGCTATTTGTTCTAATTAGTCCTTGGATGGATCATCTTTACCATCTATCCATTTAAATGCTAATTTCTTCTAGAAATCTCCTCACAAATGTACACCAAAAACATGTTTTATAAACTATCTAGGCATCCCTTAGCTCAGTCAAGTTGACATAGAAAATTCACCATTACAGCATTTGTTGTCTTTTCCTAGATAAATTGTAATTTTCTTGGTTCTTAGATCTAGGAATTTTGGATTTCATTATATTATGAGACTCTGTGCCTTAATGAAGTCTAAGGTGAATCTTGATATTTTTTGTTTTGGTAGTGAATCAACCCACCTGGGTTTAGACTGTGAGTTCCCATCAGCCTTCTAAGTGTTGGTTCCATTGTCTAAGCCTTCATGATACTGTTTGCATTTGTCCAATCCAGTGCCAGACTACGACTTAGAAGGTGATCAATCTCATAATTTTGTTCTCAACATTTATAGTATGCTGTCCAGCATGCTGTCTACATATCTGCAACCTGTATGTGATCCCAAGTGCTTTGGTTTTCCAAGCTCTTCCTTCTTCTCAATCCTGGTATTTTTCTAGTTTCCTGGATCTCCCCTTTTGGGTTCCTGGACCAGCAATCTAGGACTTTCGTTACCTTATTCACACACATGACTTGTGGTCACATTCAGGGCCAAGCAATGAGAGAACAGAGAGAGACAAAAAGAACTTCTCTAATCAGGAAGTTTTCTTCTGTTTCAAGTTTAGTCTCCCATGAGTTGTTGCTGCTTCTGTCATAGGATAACATAGGGGTGAGACAGGGTGGAGAAAGAAGAAAGGCAAATGGGGAGTCTCCCCCGACAATTGCTGTGGGATCTCTCTCTCTCTCTCTCTCAGAACTAAGGACACTGGGAATTCACTTAGGAGAGACTAATGACTTTCCGTCTGGACTGAATATAGGCAGGACACCTGTGGGGTTGGGACATTGGCAACCTCAACACCAGCTTGGGTGATACTTTATAAATTCTGGTTTCTTCCCAATATACATGCTTCTGTTTGTTCTTCAATATTCTCCAATTACTGCTCCATTCATTCTCCATGGAGAATTTTATAATTGCTTCAGGTTGGTGAGAAAGAACAGAGTGTACTTCCTCCATCTTACCCCAAACTAGAACCTCTGGATGTTTCATCAAAGACTCATTGGCATGCACAGTGCATGACTTTGGTATTGAGCCAGTTAAGGAGGATTGGAACTATAGAAAGTGTTCTGTTACATAGAAAGTGTTGGTGGTGCTGGCATCTTTTTCAGAAGCATTTTAGTAGCAACAGCAGCCTTTTTTTTTTTTTTTTTTTTTTTTTTTTTTTACAATGATGACTTTGGAAAATTAAAGCAAAGTTTGAAATGCAAGTTGGCCAGACACTTGTGGTTTCTTTAGCAAATTAAAGTAGGTTTGCCATTTCCCCAGAGAAATCATCCTAAGCTAATGTGGACTTTGCTTTAAGAGCACATTATCTCATGAGAATGGCAGGAAAGGGGGCTGGCAGCTAGCCTTGACTCTCAGAGAGAGGTGGACCAAGTGTTGGCCTCATCACTTAGTAACTGAGTGACCTTGGTCAAGCCACTGAGCTTCTCTAACCTCTGTTTCTTCATGAGTAAAATGCAGACAGTTTTATCACCATGTTTACAGGGCAGGATTGCCGCGAGTCTATGAGGAAGTGCAGGCAGTGCTTGTCACATGGTCACATGCTACTCAGGACACGGGAGTGATTATTCTTACTGTGATTGTCTTGGTGTCAGAAGTAAAATGTGCCTGTGTGTCCTTTCTGATTCCTCTTAATCTGTTGAAATACATAGTATCGAATCACTCTTTCCCTCTCAATATTTCAGTTCATATTACACATGAAGTAAGATTCTTTCCTAAGACTCAAGAACAATATGCTTTGAACTATGATATTCTGTTATGAAGTGTTTGAACTTATATGTGAGTACAATGCTGAGGTACTCCTAGTACTTACCAAAGAAGAGTGATGACATGCAGGTGCTAAAGTCACCGTGAGCACATCAACCAATCCTGGATGTTTTCTCTAAGAGCTGCTCCTTGAGAGATGCTCCACTAGAGAATACCTGGAAAAACTCTTTTCAAGCTGTCTCCTCTGTTAATGAGAGTTCTGTTTGTTCATCCTTCATATATATATATATTAAATACACCTCATTATGTGTTTACTGAAATGAACAACAATCTGGTCATTTCTTAGGAAGTTTGTAAACAATGCTTACTTACCAAAATGCTGCTTGGTTGTAATTACATCTTATTCGAATGGCTCCTTGAGCATTATATCCCTCCACATTTGAAAACCTGTATTTGAAAGGCAAAATAATTTTATTTTGTGGAAATGCAAATCAGGCAGCCTTTTGGAGATAAGAGTTATGTATTTTCTTTTTTTATTCCCTTTCAAACACCTATTGCATAAAATAGGTGCCGAATAATTGTGGGCTCAGTCAATTTAAATTTGAATGCTTTTGAGTAATTAGTGTGGGTATAACATTTTATATTGAATATTTTACTGGAAATATTTTAATAACTAGTTCCCTGTGATGGAGAAGATGGTGGCATAGGGTTATTTGCCCAGTGACAAGACAGAGTATACTTGACTATGTTGTGGGTTACACTTATTTTCTTTCTACATGAGTAGAATCCCCTCTGTATGACCTCCTATGAGCTCTGAGTTTTAATTAAAATCTAAACTGTTCTTCTGAAAAACTCTCCATTTGAATGACTAAGACACAATACAAAAAAAAATGGTTTTATTTTAATTTCTGTCCTATACTGTCACTGGAAAGCTTTGAAATGGAACCATCACAGAAAAAGTTCTGATGAAGGAAGTCCAACACTAAAACTTGGATGCACAAGGAGAGACTGGCTTCAAGTGCTTCCTTGTGTCCCCCCACTTGAGGACCCCCTACAAAACATTATGTTCCCGGGGATAATGGACCAGTAATAGCAATAAACAAACACACTTTAAAAGCCACCCAAGGAGAAGAGTATTCTGGAGAGACCAGCCTGGGTTATGACAAGAACTCTGAACAGGAACGTGTTTAACCTCATCCTGGATCTTCAGAACCAAGCCAAGGAGCCTTGTTTGTTTGTTAGGGAGACACAATAAACAAGAGATCTGGCTATTTTCATTCAAAGTGTGGATTTTCATTCCAGAGGGCTTGGGTGTTATTTTCCATATTGAAGTGCTCCAGTAAAGGAGAGCAAAGATTAGTGTTGTTAATTGTACAAAGAATTAGAGAAAAGAAAGGTGACCAGAGATCATCAGCAAAAGTTCTTAAGAAAGAGTCACAGTTCTTAGCTAACCCATTTCATCTATATTGGCATGTTTTAAAGTGTGTTTCAAAGAACACTAGTGGTGCAGATGTCAGACACATGCAAACAGAATAGTGGGGGTCCATAGATGTGTGGAATTAAGCCATGTGTAAACCATTAAAAGGAACTAGACATTTTTTTGGGGGGGTACTGGGGATTGAACCTAGGGGCGCTTTACCACTGAGCTACATCTGCAGTCATTTTTGTTTTTTATTTTGAGACAGGGTCTCACTAAATTGCTTAGGGCTTCTAAGTTGCTGAGGCTGACTTCAAACTTTGCCTTCCTCCTGCCTCAGCCTTGTGAGTTGCTGGGATTATAGTCATGTGCCGCTGAGCCCAGCTCAGAAACTAGAAAAATTTCTAATTTGGCAAAATAATAAGTATTACTTGGAGATCAAATTTATCATGGTTAGATTTTTATTAATGAGACTTCAGGTAAGACATCAACCCCTTCTGTTAGGAGTTTTCTACGAAAACAGCAGTCAAATTTATTTTTCTCATTAGTCGTGGCATTCTGAACAAGGAATCAGTTTTACTTTTTTAATATCAACTATAGCAACATGTTTCTTATATTTTAAAAAAGTGGTTTCTTTTGATCAGATTTGCAGTGAAGTTGGTGAGAAAAGTTTATGGTGAACTTGTAGTTACAATTCAATAGTTGGAGTATAACTTTTTGGGGGGGCGAATGGGGAGCTTCTCAGAAGATGCCTTGTGTGATATAGCAATGATAAAAAATGTAATTACGTTGTGTAAAGCCATCTGTTTTACCAAAAATGATACTCTATATTTACATTAAGCATTTTAGGAGGTATTATTGTATCTTTTATATGTATTTTTAAAAGAACAGCTTTATTAATTTATATACTGTGAAGTACATCCATTTTAAGTGTTACAGGTTTATGAATTTTAGTAAATTATAACAGTTTTGCAAATATTACCAAAAATCAGTTTTAAAAAAATTTCACCACCCTTAGAAGAACCCCAGTACCTGATTATAGTTGAGCATACTCCTACCCCTAGACCTAGGCAACCACTGATCTTCTTTCTGTTGATTTTACCTTTTTGGGGGGAGTAGCATATAAGTGAAATCATAGAATATATAAACTTTTCTATCTGGGTTCTTTCACTTAATGTTTTCTAAGGTTTATCTGTATTGTAGTATGCTAGAGTATTTCATTCCTTTTTATTGCTGAGTAGTAGTCTATTATATGGATATACCACATTTTATTTGATCGACAGTTGATCGACATTTTGGCTGTTCCTAATTTTTTTTTATAAATTAGTTATTTTTAAATTATGCTTTAGTTGTTGATAGACTTTTTTGTTGTTGGTGTATATTTATATGTGGTGCTGAGAAATGAACCCAGTGCCTCACACATGCCAGGCAAGTATGCTACCGCTGAGCCCCAGCCCCAGCCCTGTTTCTAAATTTTAATATTATAAAGAATGCTTTTATAAACATTTGAATACATGTTTTTTGTGTGAAATAATTAAATATGTTTTCATTTTTTTCTGTTAAATAGATTAATGTAAGTGGAGTCAGGATTGTGTGGTAAGGAGCTTTTAAGGAGCTTTTAAGGTAAGCTCCTTTTAAGGAGCTGCAAAATTGTTTTCCAGAGTACTGATGGCATGCTACAGGCCTACTGGTACCATTGTATAATTTTCTTTTTGATTACATGGTTAATATTTGGTCTGGCTTAAGAGCAGGAAGCCAAGTGTAGGGGAGGGTTGGAGAAGTCCCTTTACCATTACCACTCCGTTGGCAGGATGGGTGCGAGGGAATTGGCTTGGATACACAATCAGAGGTGAAGAAAGGACTGTGGGACACCCAGGCTTGCAGGCTGTAGTAGCAGACCCAGAAACTATTCGGATGGGAGTTAGAATGATGTCGACTGGTGGCAGCTGTCCTCTGAAATGGGATTCGTGGGCACAGTAGGACCCCAGATGTGGGCTCAGCTCTGGATAGGAAGATTGGAAACCATAACAGCTCTTGCCTGAGGCTCATGGCAAGACCACAGCTCTGGACATCTAAATTTAGACAGAGACATAAGGTCGGAGACAGGGATGGAAGCAGGTCAGAGAGGAAGTTCTGGAGAGCTGTGCCTAGGAAACCACACCGGCCCCAAGGCTGGCAGCGAAGATGCACAGCAGCACACTTCTTACCACAAGTCCATGATGTGAGCGGCCCAGCGGGCTTCAGTTCTGCTGCAAAGAAAGCAGGGACTTAGGAATGACAGTGATAATAGCAGGCAACATTGTATGGCACTCATTTCTTCCTAAGTACTATTTTAAACACTTTACGTGTCTGTTAACTTGTTTGTCGTGGCAACCGTGTTAGGATAGATGCTTTTGTCCCGTTTTGCTTGTCTAGATCTTAGAGTGTAAAAAAAATAGTTGCGCTGCCCACGGTCACACAGCTAGTAAGTGGTTAAGTGATAATCAGACATAGCCATCCTCTTAGCCACTGAGCTAACTGCCCCTCATTGGCATCCTTGGCACTGCTGCCTGCATCAAGTCTGCAACTTGTCAACCAGAAGACGTGGCTAGGAAGCTTGAGACAGGAGAAGCGATACCCTGGTTGAAAGTTTAATGCAAAAAAAAAAAAAAAATCATACAGACAGGCTACAGGTTCCAACGAGAGGACATCTAAGTATAGACAGGGAAAAACACCATATGTAAAAGGAAACTGTACGTGAAACATTCCTTAAATTGCTTGAAATAACCCCAAATTCTTCCATCCAGCTCTGTAGCTTCTCTTTGAGGTGTGTCTAAGGTAGGCACAGTAGCAATGAACTAGAACATTGTCATACAATCTTTACATGATTGGGTCCATTCCATTGATTTGAGTAAGCTATCTTCTATTCTTCAAATTAGCAAGATATTAATACATCAATGAGGTTTTAAAATGAATAATATTTTAAATGAAATAGCTTTTTGGCTTTTGGGGAATAACATGAAAAATTGTGTTGAAGTCAAAGCATCAATGTTTTGTAACTTTTCAATGAGTTCATATGCTAGGGATGAGATTCTCTTAGGAGGCATGTGGAAAACTTCATCATGAACAACTATTTATTGAGCATTCAGTTTCCTGATCATGAAGAATATAAGGCCTAGGCCTGTCGGCACTTAGGAGTTCAGAAGGTCAGGTGAGATGGTGACCCTTGGGCCTCCTCTGCCTGTCTCATTTCCTCTTTCTCTTTGGTCTTCATTTCATGGGGGAGGCTGTGTGTGTGTGTGTGTGTGTGTGTGTGTGTGTGTGTGTTTACCGAGTGCCATGCATTTCTGTGCATTATCTCATTTATTTTTACTGAGACCTATGAGACAGATATATTCTTCTTTTCATTTTACAGAAAAGGAAATTGAGGTTTAGAGTTTGAGTAACTTATCCAAGGCCATTCTGATCAGAATCTGTGTTCTCACCACTATGAATTTTGGATCTTTCCTTCTCTATACCGTCACCTTTTAGCTTTCCTTCTCCAATGATCATATTTCATGGGCTCATAGGAAGTGCCCATCAAACATTGGTTGAAGTTGTGGAGAGTCCTTTTGTGGCTGGGTGTGGATAGACTGGGAACTTCCTGTTGGGATGGGGAGCAAAGGAGAGAGTGTGATGATGTACCAGATACTATATGTTCTGCCCTCAAAAATTAAGACCCCAAGTTTAATTAGTGTTGTTGTTGCTAAATATGCTAATGTGTTCCTAGGTCATTATATGGATTTGTTATTGCATGCTGCATCCACATGTTGATCTACAAATGACTGAATGTGTCGGTGGGGCCTTGGACATGGGGCCTGTCTCAGGAGTCAGGGACTCAGGACAGTTAGCTTGTGAACTGGGACTCCCAGTCACGTGAGGTCAGGATAACAGGGGAGAGTCTTGCTTACTTACCATCTATTACAGGGATCAGCAAACTTTGGTCCAAGGACCAAATTTGGCTCATTGCCTATTCTGATACAACTCATGACTTATGTGAAAGACTTTAGCAAGAGAAGATTTTGTGACAGGTGAAAATTATCTGGAATTCCAACTTCAGTGAACATAAATGCTGTGTTTTGAACCAGTGACACCCATTCATTTGCTTATTTGCCTATGATAGCTTTCACACTATACTGCTAGAGTTGAGTAGTTGCGAAAATAGCCTGAAAAATCAAAAAAGAAAAAAAAAAAAAAAAAGAAAGAAAGAAATTTACTCTCTGGCCTTTTACAGAGAAAGTTTGCCAGACTGTGGTTTATTGGAGCAGATTGGAGAGATGGGGCTTGCTGAGGAAAGTGATTGACCTTTACAAGGGAGAAGGAGACAGTGAGCGGCTCAGGGTTCTCTCTGAGTAAGAGCTCCTTAAACCCGGGGCTTGATCTCAACTCCGCCTGTGACTTTGGGCAAGTTACTTAACCTCTCTGTGCCTCAATTTCCGAATCTGTAAAATCAGGATAATAATAGTTCCTAACTCGTAAGTTGTTATAAGGATTATATTTGTCTATAAGGATTATACACAAATTATTCAAACAATGATTTTTCATGAAATTATAATGTAGAAGGAAGATAATTCTTGTTTATCTTCTTGTCATGGTGAGCTATCTAGGGTCAGGTACACCAAGACTCTAATAGTCTCCCAAACTTAGGTCCATCTGGACAGCACCCTGCTCTCAGAATTATGAGACCCTCTGGTCTTCTGAGACCTTTCTGTCCCCAGCACAGGCCCTGGTGGCCTGGAATATACCTTTCTCCTGCGTCAGCACGCCCCTGTCCAGCCCTTTCCTGAGGCTCCTCTTCTCTGTTCCAAGACTCCACTGAGGGAGGCCTGATGTGCTACTGTTGTGATGTGCTCTGTCCCTCCGGGCCCCAGGCGTGGCCATGCTTATTGAAAGCTCACAGATTAAATAATGATGTCTGGAATTTCCATTTTCACGTGGGTTTCCCTTCATGTCCTTTCAAGTCACAATGAATGTGTCCTTGAGCCTTAACTCAGAGTGGAGGTGGAGCCTTGCTCTGTGATGACCCTGTGACCTGCTAAGGCCTGGCTGCCTGCAGATTCATCACTGTTACCTCTATCAACCTTGGGCCAGGGGTTTGCACACGTGGTTCTTCATCCTCGTGCAATCCCTGCAGAGAGGCACTGCACTCCTCTGGTGGTTGGGGAGTGTTGCTACAGTGCTTCCGATGAGTGTCCCCGAGTAGTTAGGGCTCATTGTGCCCTTTCCCCTCCCCCGGTCAGTGTTCTGTAGAGATGTGGTTTCCCTCTAGAAAAGGGTAAGTCTCCCCAGTCAGATAATCGTGGGTCCTTTCTGTCCTCTACCTTTGGGTACCTCATTCCCTTGTCCCTGGCCTCATTTCTTTCTCCAAAGCATCACGTGAAGTGGGTGTTCGGTACATATGTGTTTTCTGTCCTGGGATCCATGCAGGAAAGTCTGAGGTTATAAGCAGGTAAACAGAGAACAATCCCAGGTGCTTAAAAAGCCTGATGGTGTTTGGATTTAACAGCACATCTCAGCCAGGCCTGTTCATCCCCCGTGGGATAGCTGAGAAGAAAGAGGTGCAGAGTCTTTAAGTTCCACTCTCAAGCCCTACTCTGACTCTGGATCCACAGTGAGAAGGGTCAGGAGCACCAGCCAGACCACCAGCTCAAGGAGGGCAGGGATTGTTGCCTGTTTCCCTCCCTGTTGGATCTCAAGGGCTCAGGGCAGTGACAGACTCATAGAAAGCCCCCACCAAATGCCCTCTGAAGTCATTGAGAGTCTTCATGGGGCTGAGTCTTCACGGGCAACACATTAAGTGTGCGTGCAGAATCCTGCTCGTCTGTGGGAAAAGGGAGAATCTGTATATGCCAAAGAATTTCTGGAAATTTACACCTCAAATGTGATGTGTATACTGAATTGGTCCTTCTCCGTCTATATGTTGAAGTCCTAGGTCCACATGTGTCTACAGATCAGAGATAGGGCCTTTAAGAGGTGATTAGGCCAAGTGAGGTCACAGGGCCAGAGACCTCATCCAACAGGATCAGTGTCTTTATGAGAAGAGACGTGAGAGCTTGCTTTTTTCTCCACAAGGTAGAACGTGACAAGAAGGCAGCCCTCTGCAAGTTAGCCAGAGAGCCTTCACCAGGACCCAAGGCTTCTGGACCTTGATCTTGGACTTTCCAGCCTCCAGAACCGAGAGAAACGAATTTCTGTTGCTTAAGACACACAGTGTGGTGTTTTGTTTGAGTCCTGTGGGGACCAATACACATGTCTTCTCATTAGGCATCCATGTATATATCTAGGATTTGGCTGGAAAGGTCTTTAAATCTTCAACAGCAGAAGGCGAATTCTTTAAATAATCCTTTTTAGTAGTTAAAAAATTATAAATCAAAATAAGTAGCAGACACAACGATCTATATTCTTACAACAGTAAAAACTGTGCTTAATTATTTTTTGTTTAAAAAGGTGCACCGCAAACATTGTCCACTTTAATTCCCATACTAGCATTGTGTTATTGTCTAAGGTAAGGAAATTCAGGCTCAGAGAGGTTGAGTGTGTTATCTGAGCCCCCACCGTTTTTGAGGGGCAAAGTTGAACCCTAGCCAGGTTTTTGTCTCTTGGTCAAGGCTATGAGACTCAGGGATATAGTTCAGATTCCCTATGTTTAATGACAATATCTACCAAGTGGGGAAAAAAGAAAGAGAGAGAGATTTAAAAAACAAAACAAAACCCTCCAAATAAAAGCACTGTAACTCAAGGAGAAATCAGGAAAATTTAGAATGAAGGTTTTGTCTTTGTCCTTAATTTACCTGACAGCATTTTCTAAAGTAATGGATGTCTCAGAAACGTGTGGGATGCAGTATGCCACATTTGCCACAATTACGAGGCAGGAGAAGAAGAACCGGGGAAGGCATTAGCAGCATCCACACTTATCAGCTGTCAAGGCCGTTTGCTCCTGTTCGCCTGAAGCACACCACTTTAGAAGCACTTCATTTTCCACTAATGAAAATTAGAGGAATTAAGTTTCTTGGACAAGCGTTCCCACACAAAAGAGACCATTCCACTGAAGTGTCTGCAGGGTTAGACTTGGTCCTTCAGAAATCAGGGAGGCTTGTGAAAACAAAAACAATTGCAAATCAGCACCGGGCCTTGGATGAAACGTGTGCTGAGGTTCCCTCTGCGGGCGGGCTGTCCAGACATGTTCCCGTTGCACCATTCCTGTATGCTGTGGATCGAATGAGGTTCCCCCAAACTTGTGTTGAAGTTCGATTGCCATGAAGAGGTTGGGCTTTAACAGGTGGTGGGGCCACGTGGTCTCCACTTCATGAGTTCGATGCCAGGAGAAAAGGCAAGTTTGACCCTTTTTCTCTGTTTCTTGCCCTTGTACCTTCTGTCATAAGATGATGGAGCATAAAGGCTCTTTGCAGATGCTGGCCCCTCCATCTTGGACTTCTAAGTCTCCAGGACTATCAGAAGTATATCTCCGTTCTTTATAAATCGCCCAGTCTCAGGGATCCTGTTACAGCGGCACAAAGTGGACTAAGACACTACTTGACTACTTTTCTCAATTACCTCAGTTTTCAAAAGAAAAATAGCACGAGACTAGCCTCTACAGGCTTCTCTCTCATCCTACCTGGAGGAGTGATAAGAGGGTGTCATTTATTGTCTGTCTGCTCTGTGTCAAGCTATGTGCTAGGCTTTTCAAATGGGCTTATTGATTCTTATCTTTATGACAGTTGTGTGAGGTAGATAGCAGCATCCACATTGTACAAATTAGCCAGTAGACTTGCTGAACTAACTCATGCAAGGTTTTTCTCCTTTATGGCTGAAAATTAAAACGAGGTTATGTGATTCAGAAATGCTTGTTCTCATTGTTGGTGGGGCCCAGTGACTGTCTTTCCTTTTCTTTATGATGGTTCCAGGGAGAGGGGAGGCCTTCCTGCCTCGGGACTGGGGCAGAGCAAATTGATTTGAATTTCCTAGTGTGGCAAAGTAGAAGTAGAAGCCCCCTATCTAGACTTTAATGCAAGACTGGTGGCCTCCTTGTGTTTCTTGTTTGAGGAAGATACTTTTGTGACACATATTTTCTACCCATTTCCCCTTTTAAGAAAGAGGAGAAAGGAGAAGGTATATATTTATTAATTTGGAAAGGCCTAGGTAGAGTTATTGCCTCTCTCTTGGCAGAGATAGCTTTTGAGGAGTGAAAATTTTGAATGGTAGCACATTAGTGCTTTGGTAGAAAAGAAGAGTACTGGGCTGGGGATGTGGCTCAAGCGGTAGTGTGCTCGCCTGGCATGCGTGCGGCCCGGGTTCGATCCTCAGCACCACATACAAAGATGTTGTGTCTGCCGAGAACTAAAAAAAAAATAAATATTAAAAAATGCTCTCTCTTTCTCTCACTCTCTCACTCTTTAAAAAAAAAAAAAGAAAGAAAAGAAAAGAAGAGTACTTCTGATTAACATTTTCTCTCAGTTTTTATGTTATCGTATTCAAACCATCAGAGTTTGAACAGACAGTTCTCTATTTCAGTCCTTCCATGGAGATCTCTTTTCACCAAGTCCTGGTGCTTCCACTTATGACATCACGCCCTATCACAGAGGAAAACATTGTATTGTTAGAGGGCAAATACCATTGGTGTGACAGAATTGACTCCCGCCACTCCCCAATAACACGGCTGAAGGAGAAGCAGCAGGAAAATTAATCCGTGTTCAAGGAAGAGGAGCTGATCTTCTGATTCACTGAGTTAACATGTTTTTTAGGGCAATATCAGGTATTCCTTCCTGAGGGAAGTTTGATTTTCATACATGAATATAACAAAGTAATTATGACGAAACCAATGTTCTAAGTGTGTTGCAATCTTATTTTAAGCAAGTATAAAATTTGAAGAATGAATGATGTGGTGATCAGGTAGTATTCGAAATTTGTATTCTTCACCTGCAGAGAGAGGAGTGTGGAGAGGAAGATAGCTGACTATGAGAGATTTTGTTCATTGCTGTTGATACATGTTTTTTTCCTAGCAGCTTTCCACTCTTCATGCCTTTAGATTCCAAACTTCTCTTCAAAGCATCAAGTTTCCAAATGATCAGCAAAAGGCATTTGAGACATTTAAATTCCATTTCTTAGAATAAACCCTCCAAGTAGAAGAGAAAAAGAAATCAAAGATGGCTCCATATACGTTTATTTTATTTGTTTGACATTTCATTGGCATGAACACAATTGACAGCGAATAGAGTTCTTGGTCAGCCTTCTTTATTTGACATTATCTTTGAAAGATGGCCTAAAATATTGGTATAACAGTTTTGGAGTAAAAGCTTGGGATACTGGAAGATTTTAGTTGTACATTCCTGATTTATGTAAAATTGAATCCCAGCAAAGAAGGAAATCTTAGGTGATATTATTGGTTACAAATATAAATGAATGCTTTTCTATTATTAATTGATATATACCTAGCTTCTAAGTGGATGGACTTAATCTGAGTATAGATTGGACTATGGTAATGTTGGAATATTCTGCTGGATGTGATAGCACATGCCTGAAATCCCAGTGACACTCAAAAGCCTAACGCAATAGGATTGTAAGTTTGAGGCCAGCCTCAGCAACTTACTAAAACACTCAGGAGTTTAGTGAGACTGTCTCAAAATAGAAAATAAAAAAGGTCTGGGGATGTAGCTCAATGGTGAAGCACTCATGGGTTCAATCCCCAGTACCAAAAAAAGTTTAAATATTCTGAATTTCATGTTTTAGTTACAATTCATATGAAGTATGCTTTCACTTCTCTTCATTAACATGACCTAAAGGGCAACTCAAAAGTTAAGGAAGGTATTCATGGGAATCAGCAAGTAGGACCATCTTTATTATTGCATTTTTACTTGAAAAATTTTACTATGTTCCTTTCAGATTCATTTTTTATTCATTGTGGGTCACAGCATCTGGTTGCTTAGCAACTAGATCACATATGATGAAACTTCTTGAAAGAACTTTTAAGTGAAAACTTGTAAGAAAACTGAGAGATATCTTGCATATCATGAATCTCTTTAAAGGAGACTTGAATGGTGCTCAGCAAAGAACTATAATAACAAACTGTCCCAAAAGTAGATGGAAGAGATCTCAGAATTATTTGAATAAGTGCTTTCCAATTGGGGAATTTGGTTTTTTAAAAAATTCAGATAATTGCATGGAAGAATGGTAGATTGACTCTCTTTTAAGATTCCTACCCTTAATGTTTGTTTTCTTTGTTTCCTGCCTCTTTTCTGTAGTCACTGTTGTTACACAAGCCCCTAGCCAGGTGTGTAATGATGTGCTTTGTCCTTCTGTTTTGTTACAGAGGGGCTGATCTTCTACTCTCTGTTAAATTTTTTTCTTGTTTTGCTTATTGATTTTTTTTTCCTATCAAGTTTTCACCTCTGAAATACAGTTGATTAATGATTGGAACATTCATTGTAACTTGAAATGAAAAGAATCACAATTGGAATAAATTTCTTTTGATGTGTTCTATCAGTTCTTCAACATTAACTCACTACTTTGTGGCTGCTCTTTTCTGTTCTTGAAATGTCTGACATCTTTGTAGATGGACCAGCAACAACAGATAATTCTGAGCCTGCCCTATGTGTCTTAGTTGGTGTGTGCCTTTTGTGGGTACTGGGAGATGCAGCATTTGAAATAAATCATACTTTTGGGGAAGAAAGGGTAGGTTAAAGAGTCATGTGATTTGAATCTTTTGTTTCTAAAGGACCTTCAGTTTCTGTTGCTTGCTTCTTTTCACCATCAAGCATCCAGGGGATGTGACCCCCCAAGTTGCTTCCCACCCCCAGTGTTTTGCCCTCTCAAGACTGCCCTCTTGGGTCCTGCATTTCCTCTGTGGTCAAGGTCAGACCTGTTCTCTGTATTTCTGCACTCAAGGTGGCATGCTTACTGGGGGTGACTTTCATCTGTTCCACTACCAAGCTCTGCCATCTGACTCGCTTTCCTGCAAGGTTTCTGCTGGTTTCAGGTGTTCATTTCCCTCCCTGTGTGTTAACTGAAGCTTGGAGTGTGCTCCATCTCCTGTTGTGTGGTGGGCAGGGCTGGCTTCATAGGCAATCCACCAATGTAGTTGCACAGAGCCTCATTCTCAGAGGGTTTAATGATGGATGTTACAGTCCTGAAATTCTTAATAACTTGATTTTAGAATTTGTGTTTTTTGTTATTGAAATCTGGTGGGACAATGAAGCTTGTGCCAGAACCTCAAAGCCTTGGCTTCCATGTAGCCCCGCCCCCTGCTTTCCTGCAGCCTCTCTTCTCACCTCCCTGGATGAGTTCTCAGTCACCCCCAGCCTGGCCCAGCCCTCACTGTGGTCCTCTGGCAGGGGTGGTGTCTGGTTGCATTGTGGGTGGAGGTCCACGTTCTGTCCTAGTCCTCTAGCTCACTAGGGCCTGGAAGCATGTAAGGGAAGGGTTGGGAGTCTCAGCTTAGCATTGACACTAGGCATTCAGTGGGTGACTCAGTGGGGTCCTCTTGTCCATGACTGACCCAGGTACATAGCATTTCCCAGAAGAGAAGTTGCAATTTCTAAGGTGATAGGCCCCTAGGAAGGGGAGACTGACTTCTCTGTCCCCAGCTGGGGTCCCTCATTTTAATTTTGGATTGGGCCCTGCCCATTTCATGATGGGCCATGGCTATAGAGAGTTATTGGTGAGTTATGTATCATTGCTCTCCTGGTTGATTTTTCAAAAGTTTTCAGAAAGATTCAAACTGAGGAAGCTGTCATTATCTCCTGAGAAATCGGAAGTTCCTGATTTCCTTTGATTTGCTTTATTGATTTTCTTTCCTTACTGTAGAAACAGTTCATGCTGTTTGCAACAAAACAAGTAACATGTTTACAAAGTAAAAGTCAACATTCTGATCTTTCTCTCTTCCAAAGTGACAAGAGTTCACATTGAGTATGTATGTGTGATCTTCCCAGACTTTTATTAGTGATCATGTAACACACACTCAACTTACATACACGCATACACACTTACATATTTATATATGCCAATATACATACACTCAAGGCATGTGGAATTATTAGGGATATGGCCAACATGATTATATCTTGACAACCTGAAAGTCTATTTCAATACATGTGGATCCAATTCATTCTTTTTAATAACATAATATTCTGTATCCATAGATTTCCATCATTTATTTGAAACTCTTGTAATGATGGATATTTGAAACTCTTGTAATGATGGATGTTTAATTGTTTCCACTGTTCTAGTGCTATCAACAAGGCAGCAAATAAGTCTCTGTTATTTGTATACTTATATCTAGTGATTTTAGTTTGTGATAATAAATGCCTTAAAATCAAAGTTTAAGACTAAGGGCATATTACTTTCCAAGATTGGAGGGATTCACACTCCCAACCATCAGTGTCTAAATTGCCCTTTTCCCCATACTATTGCCAACACTGGAAATTATCAGTCTTGTAAATTATTATTTATATGAACAGTGGTCTTGATTTGCATTTTCCTAATTATTGTGAGATCAAGTTCCTTGTCACATATTTATTACCTACTTGCATTTCCTTTCCTGTTAATTTCTTATTCATCCATTGTATATATTTTGCTATCAGAACACTGGGGCGATGAACCTCTTTCATCTATGTGGCAAGAGTTTTTTCAATTACCATTTGTTATTTGACTTAATGAAATCTTTGCCATTAAATCACTAAAATTAAATACATCTGTTGTTTTCTTTTTGTTTCAGTGTTTCTTGACTTGCTGAAGAAATTGTGATAAAGTTATAAAAAGTCTTTTAATTTAAAACTATTTAAATATAAGAACTTAAAAAACTATTTTAAATATAAGATTTTAAAACTCTTTAATATACATGAACTTTATTTTTGTGTCTCACATAACTTTATTTCATTTTGGATAGGTACTTATTGTAGTCAGTATCATTTATGAAAGAAGTTCTTCCTTTCTGTAATTCTCCTATATTATGTTTCTATGTATAATTGGATCTATTTCTAGATTTGCTATCCTGTTCTGCTAATAAATTTGTGCACTCCTCTGCCAAGGCATATTGTTTTAGTTCAGGGCTAAAATAAAATATTATTTTATGTGGTGAAACAAATATTGTCTCATTATTGTCTATTTTGCAAGATCTTCTTGGCAGTTCTAAAGTACTCTTCCACATGAACTTTAAAATAGTTGCTCCCATTTCCTCTAAAAACTCTATTGAGACTTAGATGGAATTTTATGTATTAAAGTTGAGATATTAATTTAAAATATGTATGTGATTTTCTTGTTATTTATCAGTTTCCTTACTATATTTTATACCTGTTGTTGCTATTATGGATGGAATTATTTTTTCTTTAGGGGAAAACTGTTAGTTTTCACTTGTTTATCTTATTTTTAGCTACTTTATTAAAATTATTTTATGGTGAAACTTTCAATGTTGATGCTGAAAAGTCTAATATGTACTAATTCTCTTTTCTGGGTAAGCTTTTCTTTCTTTTTTTAATTTAAACTTCATCTTATTTGTTTATTTTTATATGGTTTCAGGGATCAAACCCAGTGCCTCATGCATGCTATGCAAGTAGTGCTCTACCACTGAGCCACAACCCCTGCCAAGCTTTTCTTTCTTAATGAAAGCTTATAAAATTTTCTATTTATTCTGGTAGTTCATGTATTTTAGAAGAATATACCTTGTTAAGCCCAAAGGTTTAAGTATTTCTAAGGAAAGTTTTCATGTATTATTTCTTCAATTATGTGTTCTCCATCTGTTCCTTTTTCTCCTTTAGAGTTAGTAATTTCGCAGTTTTTTGTCTTCTAGATCTACTCTCATTTTTTTTGTCATGTATTTTGATAGATTTTTATTTGTTTTAGACCAGGAATCTATAAACTTCAGGCCCCTTGCCAAAGCCATCTTGATGTCCATTTCTGTAAATAAAATTGTATCGGAACATAGCCAATCTCATTTGTACATGTGTTATCTATTGTTGCTTTCATGCTACAGTGGCATAATTGAGCAAGTTCCACAGAGACCATATGGCCACAAATTAAACAGAATATTTACTAACTGGACCTTTAAAGAAAAGGTTTGTTGACCCCTCTTCCAGACTATGCATTTTATTCTCAAGAGAATATTTTCTTTCAGTTAGGTTATTGAATTTAAAATATTTCCCTTATCTTTCTAGTTCAGAAAATATTTTTAAAATATTCTACTTCCATTACTTTAAGTGTTTGTATTCCTTTGTCCTTCAATGTTTGCTGTAGGCTGTGATATCAGTGAGGTCTATCTGATTTCAGTTTGATCTTTTTTTCATAGGAACTAAGTCTCTTTTCATGGATTGTAGGTTTTCTTCACCAATTTCTAGGTTGATGTCCTCAGCACCAGTGCATTGAGGGTGTAGTCTTTGCTAGGGGCAGTCTCTGGTCAGGGAAGGAAGAAGGAAAGGAAGGAGATAGATCGATAGAAAGATAGATAGATAGATAGAGATATCTGTTCAATGATGATTGAGGAACGTTCTTATTCTTCAGCCATGAAAGTGCAGTGGGTAGAGTAACCTATATGCATGTCCATACATGTGATACACATCTTTTGCATTTTTGGGAAGACAGATGTTGGCCCTAGATGTCATGTATCACAGATTACAAAGGCAGGACCCACTCTAGCCTCTTAAGAACTCCAGACCCTAAATGAAACAAAACACAGACCAACAAACAAAAGCCTCCAGGCCTTATCTGCTCCATACTTGCTAGACCTCAGCAGAAGGAACAGTTTTGTCTTCCAGATTTTAGAGTCATTTAGTGAGTTCAGAGATAGGGAGTTGGCAAATCCTGTTGGTTTCTAACTTGGACATTTACTGTTTTCTTTTGTCTATTTGACTAAACTTGGAAGCATTAGGTGATGGGACAGTGACAGTATGGATCAGCCTGGGACTTGGCACACTTTGAGTGAGGAGTTTAGCAGTTCATTAAGGGATTCTATATTCCCCTCAAAAAATGGAGGGACTACTCTAATGTTTATTTTCTTTGTATATGTGTATGTGTGTACACGTGCATGCATGCGCATGCAAATATACACCCCCTTACACAAGCATACACAGGCTTTATGTTGATCATTAAGTAAATACTATTGTACAAGTGTTGGATATAGTAACACCAACACAGCCCAATCATGAAGGAGAAATAAACTAAAAAAGATGCATGCTTAAGGACTCTCTTTGATAACCCTCTATTTACCCCATCTTCTGGAAATTCCATGAGAATACCTACTGGCTAATGGATGTTCATCATTGCTGTAGTTTACAAAGAAAATGATAATTTGGTTGCTTTTCAGATTTTGCAGTTTTTAGATGATTCTCTTTGAATCAAGGATTTTCAGGTTTAGAAGTTGATTTGCGTTTGTTGTTCATCACTGTTAATACCTGTACTTCAGACGGTGTTATTTAAATCTATGAATGTTCTTTATCTCTGCCGACATTTTTACTTACAATTATTTGTTATTCATCATCACTTAATTATTAGTTATAGTGATAAGATTATTTTTATATCTTCAGAAGAGCTTTTTCCCTAGAGGAATGTAAACGGTGGGAATACCTGAAAACAAAGGTAGGTCATTTTTATTTACCACAAAAGAAGTACAACCCCGTGGGAGCTATTCTGATGTATCATTTGGTTTTCTTATGCCTTCACTAAGTGTAAGTGTGTGGGCAAATTCATATTGCACTCAACTTTTACTAGTGCATCATCATTCTTATCATAATCTCATCTGATTCAGTTTCATTTCTAAAATTCTATAGTGGTTTCTGTAAGTCTAACACCAAAATGTTTTTTTCTCTTATTCTATCTCACCATACAGTAAATACTCTACTTTATTGGAACTAAGTATCTTTAGTGCCTGAGGAATGTCCCCCTCCTTGTATTAAGGATAAAGGCAGGTTACAGAGATTTTAAGATTCTAAGATTTTAAGATTCTAAGATTTTCTTTCTTTCTTTTTGGTACTGGGGATTGAACCCAGGGGCACTCTACCCCTGAGCTACAGACCTTTTTATTTTTTCTCTTGAGACAGGGCGTCCCTAAGTGCTTAGGGTCTCACTAAGTAGCTGAGGCTGGCCTTGAATTTGTGACCCTTTTGCCTCAGCATTGCTGGGATTGCAGGCATGCACCACTTCTCCTAGAAAGATTCATTCATTCTTTCTTTCTTTCTTTCTTTTCTTTTCTTTCTTTCTTTCTTTCACAAATTATAATTAAACACAATTGTGGGAAGATTTTCTTTAAAAAAGATAAAATAAATAATTCTTGTAAGTATATTCTGAGTTCTGTACAGACATATTTATTCTACACCTTTACTTCTTTTTCTGTGTTTGGACATTGGTATCATTGCTGTTCAGAATGGTGCTAATGAGGTACTGTGAAGTTATTTCCTGTACAACAAACTTCTAAGGCATGAATAGCCAAATATTATCTTTCAGAAAAAAACCTAAAACCAAAAAAGGATTGAAGAATATAGTTTTCCGGATAATCTTCATTTGATTAGAAATTCACTTAACTAGAATGCTTCCTTTTTTGAGAATTTTGTTTAATTGGTATTTTTCTTGGCTCAGCTTTTCAATCGATTTAATAATAATTTATTGGAACCCCTTTAGGTTTTAGGCATTTTTCTAGGTGACAGAGTAATAGCAGTGAATTGAATGATAGTATAGATAGATTGTGATGGTTAAATTAGACGTTAAAAATTAGAAATGCCTAATAACCTAACATAGAAGATACAGTACATTAAACTTTTTAAAAACAGGTTGTAAACTCAAAGGAAGGCATATTAAGAAGAAAAAGGGAAATCAAGAACAGAAGAGACAAGTAGAAAACAATAAACAAGATGATAGATTCAAACCCAGCCACTTCAGTGATTACATTAAATGTAAATAGTCTGAGTATCTCAATTGAAGGGCAAAGATTACCACATAGGATAAAAGAAAGGGCAAGACCCAATTATATGTTATCAAGACACCTATCTTAAATAAAAAGACAAGCTAAAAGTAAAAGTATAGAAAAAGGTATATCATGCTAACATGAATTAAAAGAAAGCTGAAATGGCCATATTAATATCAGATAGAATGTGTTTCAGAACTAGGAATATTGTCAGTGGTAAATATTATAACTTCTTTGTTAAAAAGAGATCGGTGAATCAAGAGTTCATAACAATACTAAAAAATTATACATCTAACAATGAGGCTTAAAAATACATAAACTAAAATTGGGTAGAACTGAAAGGAGAAATAGATATATTTGCGTTTATAGTCAGAGACCTCAACATCCTTTTCTTAATAATAATTTGGGGAAGAATATTCTGGAAAAAAGAGAAGATGCAAAGGTCCTGAGGTTAAAAAGATTTTTAGTATTAGAAGAACCCAAAGCAGCCAATATGTTTGCAGCAGAGCAAGTTGATAGAGCTTTGTCTATGATATACCAGGGAGACAGGGAGGTTCTGGATTTTGTAAGATCTAATGGACCCTTATAAGGACTTTGAAAAAGCACAAAATAGGATTGGGGAGAAAAAATGTTTGCTTTATAGCCTTTTCAATAAATGGTACTGGGAAAACTAGAAATCCAGATGTAGAAGAATGAAACTTGATCTCTATCTCTCACCCTACACAAAAGTCAACTCAGAGTGGATCAAAGACCTAGGAATTAGACTGGAAACTCTGCCACTGCTAGAAGAAAATGTAGGCCCAATACTCCAACATGTTGGCATAGGAATCGACTCCTTTATAAGGTTCTAAAGTGCAAGAAATAAAACCAAAATTCAATAAGTGGGTTGGCATCAAATTAAAATGTTTCTGCATAAAGTAGGATTCATCCCTGGGATGCAAGGCTGGTTCAATATACGGAAATCAATAAACGTTATTCACCACATCAATAGACTTAAAGATAAGAACCATATGATCATCTTGATAGACACAGAAAAAGCATTCGACAAAGTATAGCATCCCTTTATGTTCAAAACACTAGAAAAACTAGGGATAACAGGATCTTACCTCAACATCGTAAAAGCTATATATGCTAAGCCTCAGGCTAGCATTATTCTGAATGGAGAAAAACTGAAGGCATTCCCTCTAAAATCTGGAACAAGACAGGGATGCCCTCTATCACCACTTCTGTTCAATATAGGTCTCGAAATACTGGCCAGAGCAATTAGACAGACAAAAGAAATTAAAGGCATTAAGATAGGAAAAGAAGAACTTAAATTATCACTATTTGCGGATGATGTGATCCTATACCTAGAAGACACAAAAGGGTCTACAAAGAAACTACTAGAGCTAATAAATGAATTCAGCAAAGTAGCAGGATATAAAATCAACACGCATAAATCAAAGGCATTCCTGTATATCAGCAACAAATCTTCTGAACTGGAAATGAGGAAAACCACCCCATTCACAATATCCTCAAAAAAAAAAAAAAAATACTTGGGAATCAACCTAACAAAAGAGGAGAAAGATTTATACAATGAAAACTAAATAACCCTAGAAGATGGAAAAATATACCCTGTTCATGGATAGGCAGAACTAACATCATCAAAATGGCGATATTAACGAAAGTTCTCTATAGGTTTAATGCAATGCCAATCAAAATCCCAACGGCATTTCTTGTAGAAATAGAGAAAGCAATCATGAAATTCATATGGAAAAATAAAAGACCCAGAATAGCAAAAGCAATTCTAAGCAGGAAGTGTGAATCAGGCAGTATAGCGATACCAGATTTCAAACTATACTACAGAGCAATAGTAACAAAAACAGCATGGTACTGGTACCAAAACAGGCGGGTGGACCAATGGTACAGAATAGAGGACACAGAAACCAATCCACAAAACTACAACTATCTTATATTCGATAAAGGGGCTAAAAGCATGCAATGGAGGAAGGATAGCATCTTTAACAAATGGTGCTGGGAAAACTGGAAATCCATATGCAACAAAATGAATCTGAATCCCTTTCTCTCATCATGCACAAAAGTTAACTCAAAATGGATCAGGGAGCTTGATATCAAATCAGAGTCTGATTTCTTCTATCTGCGTCTGATAGAAGAAAAAGTTGGCTCCGATCTACATATTGTGGGGTCGGGCTCCAAATTCCTTAATAGGACACCCATAGCACAAGAATTAAAAACAAGAATCAACAAATGGGACTTACTCAAACTAAAAAATTTTTTCTCAGCAAGAGAAACAATAAGAGAGGTAAATAGGGAGCCTACATCCTGGGAACAAATCTTTACTCCTCACACTTCAGATAGAGCCCTAATATCCAGAGTATACAAAGAACTCAAAAAATTAAGCAATAAGAAAACAAATAACCCAATCAACAAATGGGCCAAGGACCTGAACAGACACTTCTCAGAGGAGGACATACAATCAATCAACAAGTACATGAAAAAATGCTCACCATCTCTAGGAGTCAGAGAAATGCAAATCAAAACCACCCTAAGATACCATCTCACTCCAGTAAGATTGGCAGCCATTATGAAGTCAAACAACAACAAGTGCTGGCGAGGATGTGGGGAAAAGTGTACACTTGTACATTGCTGGTGGGACTGCAAATTGGTGTGGCCAATTTGGAAAGCAGTATGGAGATTCCTTGGAAAGCTGGGAATGGAACCACCATTTGACCCAGCTATTGCCCTTCTTGGACTATTCCCTGAAGACCTTAAAAGAGCTTACTATAGGGATACTGCTACATCGATGTTCATAGCAGCACAATTCACGATAGCTAGACTGTGGAACCAACTTAGATGCTCTTTAATAGATGAATGGATTTTAAAAATGTGGCATTTATACACAATGGAGTATTACTCAGCACTAAAAAATGACAAAATCATGGAATTTGCAGGGAAATGGATGGCATTAGAGCCAATTATGCTAAGTGAAGCTAGCCAATCCCTAAAAAACAAATGCTAAATGTCTTCTTTGATATAAGGAAAGCAACTAAAAACAGAGCAGGAAGGAAGAGCATGAGAAAAAGATTAACATTAAACAGGGCCGAGAGGTGGGAGGGAAAGGGAGAGAGAAGGGAAATTGCATGGAAATGGAAGGAGACCCTCATTGTTATACAAAATTACATACAAGAGGAAGTCAGGGGAAAGGGAAAAAAATCAAGGGAGAGAAATGAATTACAGTAGATGGGGTAGAGAGAGAAGATGGGAGGGGAGGGGAGGGGGGATAGTAGAGGACAGGAAAGATAGCAGAATACAACAGTCACTAGTATGGCAATATGTAAAAACGTGGATGTGTAACCTATGTGATTCTGCAATCTGTATACAGGGTAAAAATGGGAGTTCATAACCCACTTGAATCGAATGTATGAAATATGATATATCAAGAGCTTTGTAATGTTTTGAACAACCAATAAAAAATGTTTCTGCATAGCAAAGGAAAAAATTAAGAACGTGGAGAGAGAGCTTAAAGAAGAGCTCTGTCACCTGCTCCTCAGATAAGACATTAGTGTCCAGAATATATAAGGACTCAAAAGACCAAATAACCCAATTAATAAACGGACAAAGGAACTAAACAGACATTTCTCAAAAGAAGAAATACAAATGCCTAACAAATATATGAAAAAAAGTTCAGCATCTCTAGAAATCAGAGAAATGCAAATCAAAACTACAGATTTCCTCTCACTCCAGTCAGAATGGCAATTTTCAAGAATACAAGTAATAATGAGTGTTGGTGACAAGGTGGGGAAAAGGTATAGTCATACACTGTTGGTGGGACTGCAAGTTAGTGCAACCACTCTGTAAAACAGTATGGAGATTCCTCAAAAAATTAGGAATTGAACCACCATATGATCTAGCTATTCAACTCCTCAGTATATATCCAAAAGATGTAAAATCAGCTTATTATAGTGATACAGGCACATCAATGTTATTGGCAATTTACAATGGCCAAGCTATGAAACCAACTGGAGTGCCCTTCAACAGATGAATGGATAAAGAAAATGTGATATATATATGAAATTATAGCCTTTGCTGGTAAATGGATGGAACTGGAGACTATCACACTAAGTGAAAAAGTCAGACTGAGAAAATCAAGGCTGAAATGTTTGATATGTGGAAGCTGAGTCCAAAATAAGGGGGAGAAAAAAGAGAGAAAGAAGGAAAGGGAAAATGGGAGGATTTCATCAAAATAGAACAAAGATCAGTGGACTAGATGAAGGAGATTGAGGGGACAGGAAAAGGGATGGGAAGACAGTGGAATGAATCTAACCTAACCTTCCTAGGTACATATGAATATACCATGGTGAATCTCACCATCACTAAGTAAGTCACTAAAAAGCAAAACAAAACAAAAACCCTAAAAATAAGTAGCAGAAAGATCAGTAGAGTAAGTAGAATAGACAGAGGCAACAGGGGAAGGGGGGGGGGAAGGGAAAGAACAGAGAAATACTGGGGACAGAGAGCAAATTGTGTCCCATACCTTTGTAATATGTCAAAATGAACCTCAATGCTATGTACAACTAATAAGAACCAACAAAAAAAAATTTAAGTTTGCTTCATACTGTAACTTTGATTTCTCCTGGGGGGGAAGCTTTAGAATTTTACTCCTGGCTGGGCCAGGGGGGCTTTTAGAATTTTTTCACAGTCTAAAACTGAAAACAATAGGTGACAGAGAGCCCTGTACTTTGAAGAACAGGCTGAACCTGGTAGGATACCATAAGGAAACAGATTTTTTTTTTTTTCTTTCCCATCACTTTTGAAACCTGTACTGCTAAGTTTTCCTTCTGCATTTCTGGATTGTATCTCAGAGATCTATTACAACTTTTGAATCTTATTTTTAGTTATTAAAAAGTCTGGTCTGATCTACATTACTCCTCCCCCACCATTATCCAAGACCCTGCTCCTGCCCTACCTCAGCTCAGGGCCGCCTGTCTCCTGGGGACCTGCAGAGCTGCATGGCCCTTAGCTCAGCTCTCCTTGCTCCTCCACACGTTTCTGCACAGGCTTTTGGCCCCTCAGGATCTTGGCAGGGTTAATGAGAGGCAGAAGGGTGGAAATGGGGTCCTTTGAAATCTTTTAATGCTTTCTTCTTGTATGTGAGTGCCTTCTCTCATGGAGTATTTTGGTGATTCTCTGTTTATTCCCCCTGCCCCACTTCTACCCCTTCACCAGGGGGATGTGCTTTCCTGCTGACTTCCTGTTTTACCCTTTTATTCTTGGCTCCTGCATTTGGGGGTACCACTCCAGAACAGTGGCAGGTGGCCCTCTTGGATAGGGTTCCTTCAAAGTAGTTCCAGTCCTCTCCTACCTTCTGCATTGTGGGCCAGGTGCAGGGAAGGTGATGTCAGCATTAGAATTGTGGACTTCTCTCCCTTCCCTCTTGCCCTCTCCCTTCAGGGGTAGTTCTAGGCCGCTGTTATTTATTATATATGACTTCAACTCTCTTAAGAACTTTTGTACACTTTCTCTAGTGGTAGCTCAGGGAGGCCTGTGTTTTTGTTTTTGTTTTTTTCCTGCACCCCGGCAAGGATTCTGCCCGGAATGATCTACTTGCCAGCTTCCTGGGGACAAGTATGTCCTCTCTCTTGGGGAAATTCTCTTCTTGCTGCTACCCTTAGAGAGAAAAGGTTCTCACCACTTCCCTACTCTAAGAAGGAGGGGGATGGACATCATTACCCTAGGTACATGTATGAAGACACAAATGGTGTGACTCTACTTTGTATAGTCAGAGAACATGAAAAATTGTGCTCCATTTGTGTACTATGAATTGAAATGCATTTTGCTGTCATGTATAACAAATTAGAATAAGTAAATAAACAAATTAGAATAAACAAATAAATAAGTAAATAAGGAGGGGGAGCTTTACAGTAGTCCTTACCTTGCCATGTGTGTGTATTTTCTTTGGTACTGGGAATTGAACCCAGTGCCATGGAGATGACAGATGTCTTTATAGTGTGAATCCACATTTCATCCTTTAGCCATTTAATGTCCTATTTTGTGTAGAAAAAAAGTTTCAGTATAGGAATATAGCTGTCATTCATAGTTTACTTAATTGCTGTAATGTAATTTAAAAGACCAACTAATTTGGTTGCTGAAGATTCTTCTGAAGAACTCAATATGGCGCTAGTAATTTAAAATCTTGCTCAGTTAAAAGTATTCCTCAGAAACCAGCTCATCAGTTTACTGTTTGATTTGGAAAGGAATAGGCTTCTTCCTATGAGGAATATTTTTAAAAGTGACATTTAAAAATTAAGGCTCACACAGTAGTGCATATCTATAATCCCAGTGACTGAAAAGGCTGAGGCAGGAAGATTGCAAGTTCAAGGCCAGCCTGGGCAACTTAGGGAGACTCAAAATAAAATAATTAAAAAAGTGTTTGGGGTAGTTGAGTACCTCTGGGTTAAATCCCCAGGACCACAAAAAGTAGATACATTTTTTAGATAAAATTATTTTTTATATTTGTATATGGAAAGAATGCCTTTATTTTGTTTATTTTTACATGGTGCTAAGACCAAACCCCAGTGCCTCATACATGCTAGGCAAGCACTTTGCCACTGAGCTCCAGCTCCAGCCCTAGATAAAATAATTTTTATCTAAAAACTAACTACCAATTATGTAGATACTTTTGGAAAGTTTGTATATAACATTTAATATTTGATAAATTAGGAAATAATAAGTACTTTCATAGATATTAGTTTTATAGACATCAAATATTAATTTCATAATAAAAAGTAAATATAATCCTCAGGCATGGTACTGTTGATTTTCACTGAAGCTTACTTCGTAAATCAATTGTTAGTCTCTCCCCTCAAAGTACTTTTTTTTTTTTTTTTATTAGAAAAGTGATTTAAAAACAAGTCATGACTGTTCTAATACTGAAGATGGAGAAACAAATTAGAACCTATTGATCAAGGTCACCTATTAGTTCTGTGGGATGTAGAAAGACTGTAACATAAAATCTGTTTGAAAGCTATTTGTATTATCGCTTTTAAATGTCCAGAAGTAAAAATGATAACCTTTAAATAATAAGTTAGAAAAGAGTCCAGTGGCTTTAAAAAATGTCAGAAGCCATCTTGTTGGAATTCTCCCAGGGAGGCAATAAAACCAGCCTGTGGTCCTCACTAAAGGGTCTCACAGGACGTTGCGTCCATATGTGATCATGAGGAATGTCTCCTTTGTTGGGAAGGGAAAGATACCAGGAAGGAAGAGCTCGAATCCCTTAGGATCTGTGTGAAGTTGTATCACCATGCATAAAACTCAAATCAAAGTGGGCCAGGGACCTAGAAATTAGCCCAGAGACTCTGCACCTAATAGAAGAAAAAGTAGGCCCAAATCTTCATCATGTCGGATTAGGCCCAACTTCCTTAACAAGGCTCCTAAAGTGCAAGAAATAAAATCAAGAATCAATGAATGGGATGGATTCAAACTAAAAAGCTTCTTCTCAGCAAGCCCTTTTTTTTTTGTTTTTGTTTTTATTCATTTATTTGGTACTGGGAATTGAAGTAGGTATGTTTTACCACTGAGCTATATCCTCAGCCCTCATTCCTTTTTATGTTGTGACAAGGTCTTGCTAAGTTGGCCAGTCTGGTTTTGAACTTGCAGTCTTTCTGCCTCTGCCTCCCTAGTAGCTGGGATCACAGGTGTGTGCCATCATGTCCCTCAAGCCCAGGTCTTTTGACAGCTGGAAGTGAAAGTATTGCTAAACGTTTCTCTTCCACGTAGACCAAGATGCAATGTCAAGATGAAATGAAGCACTAATAGATAACTCTTGAAGATTGGCAAGACTTGGAAAAAAACCCACTTATTTCTCTACATTTTGTTCTCAGTTATGCCATTTTGTTTCTAATAAATCATTAGCCTTTTAACAGCCAGTTGATTGCTGTTAACTATCAGCTGTCTCCCACCCCATATCAGAGATCCAGCCGTTTCTCCATCCACTGCCAGATCCCCTTCTTCCTCGTGGCAGCTGCTGGCCACAGAGCTTGCTCTCCGTGCTCCACACCAGCAAAGTACTGGCAGACATGCAAGAAGATTCAGTAATGCTTCTCCTCAGGGTGTCCAAATGGGAGAAAGACTGTCCTGGTGTCCTTCTGAATACAGATGTTTGGCTAGTTCTATGCTCAACTTCTGTGCCCCCAGCAGCAGAGGACTTTTCTGAGAAGTGCCTGTTGTTCCAAGGGGAGCTGTTTGTTTTCTTGCGGAACATTTGAGTGTATCTCTCTATGTCACTGGCAGTCTCCTGTTTTCTGTTTTTCCTTTCTGCAGCTTTGTTCAGGGTAAAAACAAAACAAAACAAAAACAACTTGAGCTATGCTTTTATGTTTTCATTTGGGTGTGTGAAAAGTATTTTAAAAGTGAGAATACTAAGCCTTAGAAACAGTTGCAGGAAACTCAAGTCTATATTCATTTTATACAAATAGTAACAATATACTTCATGTCTATATTGTGGCCAGTGAAGATGAAAAAATTCCTGCTTGCAGGAATGGGGGGGGGCGGGGTGCAAGCGAAAGTCTGGTGAGAAAAGTGGGCAAAAAGAAAATGGAGAGAATGTGAAGACAGAATAGTAACTCACACAGAAAAGGGAGACAGTAGAGGCTCTATATTTTTAAAAATGTTCTTTAGCTCATTGATTAGTTTGTCTACAATCTCCCTGTGTGACTATTAAGCATAATCAGTATTATTTTTCAAAAATAGAACCAAGGGAGAAAGAAAAGTATCCCTCTCACTTTGTACCCTGACTGAAGACTCTGGTGGAAGTATCATGCTTATATAAATACATGATTACATGAAAAGAAAGTAACAGGGCTGGCTATATAACCATTACACAAAAATTTATATCTATACTTAAAAACTTATTGTCAAGTGCATACATTGCATGTCTTATTCAGTATCTGTGCACAAAATAAATCCAATTCTATTTAGTTGTATACTATGGATAGCATTTTTATTGCACATGTGAATTGACTGTACATTGTCTTTATTACACTTATTATACCATGGAGCCCATAATGACAGGACCTCCCGTGGAGGCTTGCTGGACTCAAGGGAGATTCTTGATTTCTCTCCCGGTGTCTGCTTTGTGAGCCACATGACCCAAGGACCTACTTGTTCAGCAGTGAGAACCTGACCCTTCCACTTAGGCAGATTCCACTACTTTCACAAGGCCACGTATGCATTGGTTTTTCATTTTCATTTCACTTATGTTATAATATCTTTAATTGAAGATTTCTTCTTTTTTTCTGATATAATAGTAATTTTTAGTAATTTTAAAGGGCTTTGGCCTATGGTACTGAATAGAAGACACAGAGATAAACCCATATAAATACAGTTATCTCATACTAGACAAAGATACCCAAATACACATTGGAGAAAAGGGAGTCTCTTCAACATAAGGTGCTAGGAAAACTGGAAATCCATATGTAGCAAAATGAAACTAAATCCCTTTCCTTCACCATACATAAAACTCAACTCAAAGTGGGTCAGGGACCTAGAAATTAGCCCAGAGACTCTGCACCTAATAGAAGAAAAAGTAGGCACAAATCTTCATCATGTCGGATTAGGCCCAACTTCCTTAACAAGGCTCCTAAAGTGCAAGAAATAAAATTAAGAATCAATGAATGGGACGGATTCAAACTAAAAAGCTTCTTCTCAGCAAAAGAAAGAAACAATGAGGTGGGCAGAGAGCCTACATTTTGGGAGCAAATGTTTGCTATGTTTGCCACACGCACATCAGATAGAGCACTAATCTCCAGGATATATAAAGAACACAAAAAACTTAACACCAAGAAAACAAATAACCCAATCAATAAATGGGCTAAGGAGCTGACCAGACACTTCTCAGAAGAAGATATATAATTGATCAACAAATATATAAAAAATAAGTATTCAACATCTCTAATAATTAGAGATATGCCATTCAAAACTACTCTTAAGATTTTATCTCACTCTAGTCAGAATGGGAGCTATCAAGAATACAAACAACAAATGTTGGTGAGGATGTGGGGGGAAAGGCACACTCATACATTGCTGGTGGGATTGCAAATGGGTACAACCAATCTGGAAAGAAGTATGGAGATTCCTTTAAAAATTTGGAATGGAACCACCATTTGACCCAGCTATCCCACTCCTTGGGTCCATAGTCAAAGGACTTAAAAACAGCATACTAAGGGGCTAGGGTTGTGGCTCAGTGGTAGAGCACTCAGCACCACATAAAGATAAATAAATAAAGGTATTGTGTCCATCTACAACTAAAAAAGTTAAAAATAAAGTTTCACACCCCCAAAAACCCAGCATACTGTAGTGATGCAACCACATCAATGCTTATAGCAGCACAATTCACAATAGCTAAACTGTGGAAACAACCTGGATGCCCTTCAATAGATGAACGGATAAAGAAAATGTGGTATATACACAATGGAATATTACTCAGCAATAAAAGAGAATAAAATTATGGCGTTTGCTGGTAAATGGATGGAGTTGGAGAATATCATGCTAAGTGAAGTTATCCAATCCCCCAAAAACAAAGGTTGAATGTTTTCTCTGATAAGTGGATGCTAATCTATAATGGAAGGGGCATGGGATAAGTGAAGGAACTTTGGATTAGGCAAAGGAGGTGTGGAGGAATGGGGATAGGAAAGACGGTAGAATGATATGGACATCATTACCCTAGTTACATGTATGATTGCATAAATGGTGTGACCCTACTTTGTGTACAACCAGAGAAGTAAAAAATTGTGCTCTATTTGCATACAGTGAATCGAAGAGCATTCTGCTGTCATGTATAAATGATTAGAACCAATAAAAAATGCAATTATGCTATTCAAAATATTTTTAAACTTGAAATGAGCATGATTATCACTTCATAGAAATAGGTCAAGTTGACTCTAAGACATACATCTTATAGGTGGTGTTGCAATTTTTTGCTGAAATAGAAGATGGAGGACACAGAGTGGTTAGTGGATCCTACAGAAGCCACCATAGAGAATATTTGAGTGATCAGCAGCACACTGAATACTTTTTTGTTATTGAATAAGATAGGTTCTGTTGTTAGTAAATTGAGATCAATAAGAAATTCTGTTCCAATGCTGATCTTGCAGTAGGTTAAATAATATTTTCTGATGTCTCAGTGTGCCTTCTTGGAACATATCTAAATAAATAAAAGCCTTTGTTCTTGGATCATGTATTTAAATGAATAAAGGTTTTTACTGTTTAGTACTAAGAGCTATAAAGCTATGTTAGAACTTTTAAAATGATCTGCTATTATAGATTCTGGTAAGTAATTTTTCACAGGGAACAAATTTGATTTTTCTCTACTGAAAGACTAAATTACAGGAACTCATCATCCTGCTTCCCTCTGTGCCCATCAACATAGGGTGATTTGAAAAAATGGTTATTAGCTTATGTGATTTGATTTATTAAAGTTGAAGAGATCTCATCGTATCATTGCTAAAGGTTTTCAATTGGTCTGAGTAGTTGGTATTTTCACAGGGTACAGTGGCCATATAACTAATTTCCTGTTGAAAATTGTCATTATTAAGTTATTTGTTGCTATTTTTATAGAACTTTTTATTGAGATTTAATTTGCCTATACAATTAACCCATTTAAAATACACATCGGGTTGGTTTTTATTCTATTCTCAGTTGTTCAACTATCCGCCACAATCAATTTTAGAACATTTTAAATGTTCCTCCAAAGAAACTCTGTTATGCATTAACAACCATTACCAATTTTTCTCTTTATCTTCCAGCCACAGGAAAAACATAAATTTACTTTCTGTCTCTATAATTTGATTATTCTGGACATTTCATGTAATTGGGTTCATACAGTATATAGCTTTTTGTATGTGGCTTTTGCAGTTTAGCGTGTTTTCAAGGCTCCTTCATCTTATAGCATGTATCAGTTCTTCAGTCCTTCATATTGCTGGATTACATTGAATTGCATGGATATACCACATTCTATTTGTCTATTCAGTTAATGAACATTTAGAATATTTATACATTTTGATCCAAGAACAAAGGCTTTTATTTATTTAGCTATGTTCCAAGAAGGCACACTGAGTAATGTTGATATAAACATCCATGTATGTTTATGTGTATATATGTTTTCATTTCTTTTGGGTATATTTGTTTATAGGAGTGGAATTTCTGGGTCATATGACAACTCTGGACTTGACCTTTTAAGGGACTGCTAGACTGTTTTGCAAAGCAGCTATACCATTTTATATTACCGTCAACAGTATAGGAGAGTTCCAGTACCTTCAGATTTTTGCTAACATTTGTTAGTGTTTGTCTTTTTATTATAGTGGAGATAATTTTGAGAATGAAAGTGAGCACTACTACCAGATGTGATCCAGGTATGAATATCTTGAGCTAACTAGGACATTTGATTTCTCTGCAGCTCTGAGCAATAATGCCTACTCTGAATAGCAAAAGAGGGGCAAGTAGGGTGAGGTTTAGGAGGAGTGGAGCAAAGTGCCAGGAAGTAGTAGCAGTTGAATCTAGTCAACAAGAGAACTCGTTCAGGTTTATCATAATATCCAGGGGTAATTATTATGTTTCCAAGGGTCAAGCATACATTTATTTTGAAAGGAATAAAACCCTTTAAAATAATTTTTATGGCTGACAATGTAACTTAGTAGTGCAGCACTTGCCTAGTATGGTGAAGCTCTGGTTAGATTCCCAGAACTGCACAAGTTCATTTTTACATTGGCCAGTTATATTATCACTCTTAATAAGAAGATGCAATAATAGATCATCTATGCTCAATAGGTAAAATAGCTACCCAGTGAACCATAGCCATTTCATTCAAAATTGGCTCCAGGGACAAATATGTAACAGATAATCCAGTCAGATCTTCAATTACTCTTACTATTGTTTGTTCCCAGGGACATTTTTTTTTTGACACCAAAATACATCTCTGGATTTACAGGCTTTGAAAATATTTGTCATCTTATGTCTTTTTTATATTATTAGTGGTCAGCTGGCCTTGTTCTTGGAAAATGTCTTGTGTGGAATTCTCCAGCCCTCTGCCCTCTCACTGGGGCAGTTGATTCATGGGGCTGGTAATAGCTCACAGTGCTCATATGGGATGGTGAGGTGATGCCATAAGAACATTGTGAATATGAGCTGACCCAGAAACCAAAACATAATAAATAATCAGTGGTGCTGGCACAATAAATACTTATTGAACTTTAATACCCATGAAATGCATTTTCTCTAGATTAGGTAATCAGGTGTGTTTCCTTTTATCTGTTGGTAAAAACTTACATCTAAATGTTTCCCTTTTGCTGATAGAAAGCTTAGAGATAATTTTTTTGTTGTTGTTCAGCTGGTGTAACTAATTCATCAATATTTTGAATATAAAAACCTCTATGCTATTTCCAATGTTTTTAATCATATTTTAATTGTCTTAATTTTATGAAGTTTTTAAAAACATTAGCCATCTTCCAATTTATTTTGAAAGTTAGAGTTTAAATAATTTTTCAAAACTCTTACCCATAAAATATAACTTTTTTTTGTTTTGCCAGTATTGTAGGCCTCTTGAAATATCTCATGATTTGATTTAGCTAATTGGCTCTCTTAAGGGTGCCGCCCTTCTCTAGGCTTGCCAGTATCTGGGGTTATCCTTTGTCATGCCAGGGAAGCGTAAGAATGTTCTTTGAATGTTCTTACAGAATTTAATTAGAAAAGGCAAAATGCTTGATAAAGAGACATTTATCTCAATATTAAATCTTGTGCAGGAAAATGGCCTCAAGTCTAAACTGCAGGCTCTTTGAGGTCACCAAAGCTCTCCTTGACTAAAGCGTGTAGATGCAGAATGGGTCTCACTGTTGTCCATCTTTTGGGGGAACAGGTAGGAATACTTCCCCAAGTACTAAAGTGGTAACTACTGCCCAGCACAGTGGCACATGCCTGTAATCCCAGAGGCTTGGGAGGTTGAAGCAGGAGGATCGCAAGTTCAAAGCCAGCCTCCGGAAAAGTGAGGTGCTAAGCAACCCAGTGAGACCCTAAGCAACTCAGTGAGACCCTGTCTCTAAATAAAATACAAAATACAAAATAGGGCTGGGGATGTGGCTCAGGAGTTGAGTGCCCCTGAGTTCAATCCCTAGTTCTACCCCAACCCTGCCAAAAAAGAGGTGACTACCATGGTCCTAAGGTCTTTTGAGACTTAGTTCAAACTGCCTAACTGTGCTGCTCAGGGGATCAGGGGTGCTTACCCTAGCAATGATGGGTTGCCTCAGAGAGACCTAATGCCCTTGTGCACCCAGCTGTGTGGCAGCATTGTCCCCAAAGTAGAAAGTAAGTACAGTACAGTTGATCTTCATTTTCTGTGCATTCTGTATTTGAGAATTTACCTACTTGCCAGAATTTATTTATAATTCAATCATCAGTATCCTCAGTACTTGTGAAGTCATTTGTGGATACAGGCAGAGTGGTGAAAGATTTAGTCATCTGGTGTGCGTGTTCCCAAGATGAGGTTGAACAAGGGATGCTCTGCTTCTTCTTTCAGCTCTCATACTGTAAAAAGCATCCTTTCCAAGAGTCTATTTAGTGCTATGTTTTTCAGCTTTTTTGTGCTACTCATTGGTGATTTCACTGTTTACAGTGGTCCCCACGTGCAGGGCTGCCTGTCGTTCCTGAATGCCAGAATTGTCAGATAAATTTTGTGAAGGTGCAAGTTATAGCACTGCTGGCCATGAGTTCAGTGTTAATAAATCAAAAATATCTATTTGGTGACATGTCTTTAAATGGAAACAAACATAAAACAAAGTTATGAATTGACTGGTTAAAAAACATGTGGCCAGAGGCTTGCAAGAATGGAAACCTGTTTTTCTCCCTAGGAGCAATGATTTAGTATTTATTACTTCACTATTTAAGGTACCTTTAAGATAAGGATAACCACTTAGCTGATTTGAAATGTAAACAGATGCGGTTCTGTAAGGAAATCTCATCAAAGACTCTGATCATTGTTTATGTTGTAGGAAACATCTTAATCTAATTTTGAACTCAAAAAATTCCCAGTCTATAGACAACTTGTTGGTTCAGTGAAGACACAGGTCTTGCCTGAATTCTTTCATCTGACCTGATGACTTTATGGAACAGAACTGCTTCGATAATGAGAGTCTACTGTCTCTTTTCCTGCCCTTAGGATTCTTCCCGTTTGTGGGCAGCATGCCCTCCAGGATGAAGCCATGGGGCTTTTTGTTCTTTGGTCCTGTTTTCTCTGGAGGATTTTTACTAGACAAGTTAAGATTATGTGGTGTTGAATTGAGCTTTTTTTTAAAAATAGTCCCCAAGTCATCTCCATGATGTTTGTTTCAAACATCGAAATTTATGTGCTCATCATGAGTCTTTGAAAGTTGATAATGGAATTTGATTCATTCTAGATCCTTTAAGCCCCACCTGACGCATTTCCCTGCATTCAGATTTACTTGCTGATCAACTGAGTGATTCATTCACTGTTTCCCACTTCCTGGAGGTTTAGCTTCACTATTAAAAATAGAAGGAGTGAGAGGAAATCTTAGAGTAGTTTTGATTTGCATTTCTCTAATTGCTAGAAATGTCGAACATTTTTTTCATATATTTGTTGATTGATTGTATCCCATCAGAATGGCAGCTATTAAGAATACAAACAACAATAAGTGTTGGCGAGGATGTGGGGAAAAAGGCACACTCATACATTGCTGGTGAGACTGCAAATTGGTGCAGCCAATATGGAAAGCAGTATGGAGATTCCTTGGAAAACTAGGAATGGAACCACCTTTTGACCCAGCTATCTCACTCCTCAGTGTATATCCAAAGGACTTAAAAATAGCATATTACAGAGACACAGCCATATCAATATTTATAGCAGCATAATTCACAATAGCTAAGCTGTGGAACCAATCTAGATGCCCTTCAGTAGATGAATGGATAAAGAAAATGTGGTATATATATACACAATAGAATATTACTCAGCAATAAAAGAGTATAAAATCATGGCATTTGCAGATAAATGGATGGAGTTGGAGAATATAATGCTAAGTGAAGTTAGCCAATCCCCAAAAACCAAATGCTGAATGTTTTCTCTGATATAAAGATGCTGATTCATAGGGGGGTTGGGAGGGGGAGCAAGGGAGGATTCGACAAACTCTAAATAGGGCAAAGGAGTGGGAGGGGATGGGAGGGGGTATAGGGGTAGGAAAGACAGTGGAATGAGATGGACATCATTACCCTAAGTAGATGTATGAGGACATGAATTGGTGTGAATATACTTTGTATACAACCAGAGATATGAAAAATTGTGCTCTTATGTGTAATATGAACTGTAATTAATTCTGCTGTCATATATAATAAATTAGAATAAAAAAATAGCAGGAAAGCATTACACAGTGGGTTCAGTGGCAAGGTTTACCTTATTTCTGAGCTTGTGGCTCTCTCCCAGAGCTAGAAGGAGGCTGCTCTGAGTACCTGCCCTCTCCAGTCACAGCAGCAGAGTCAGAGACACATGTCTCTACTGGAGGCTGAAGCTCCAGGGTGCCACCCCCTTTGAAGCCAGTGCCTTCTGTTGCATCACTTAGTGACTCTTGATCCTAATCTGAGCTTGTTTCTCACAAGCCATCATGTTGAGCCAATCCCCAGACAATGGGTAGTGATTAAGTCAACTTTCACAAGGCTGCTTATATTATGTGAAATGATTACACAGAGATTGTTTACAAGAGTGGTCAGAAAGGAGAGTTCAGTTGAGGTTGGTGTCTTTATTGAGCCGACGAGTTGTCTATAGGATGATTGGGAAATTGTTTAGGTTGAGATTAGAATAAAATGTCTTCTGAAACACACAACCAATCCCTTGAAGAGATTTTCTTACACAACAGTGTGTATTTTCATGTTGAATGAGCTTAGTGATTATCTTTATTTACCAGGTTTAAAAACCCCAGTGGAAGGGTGGTTGGTTCTTAGGAATGGGAGAGGTAGTTCAGGAAGGAAATAGAAACTACCAGTGGCCATTCGATACCTTCATCCTTCATTACTTATTTTTAAAAATTTTTTTGTTGTTGATGGACCTTTATTTTATTCATTTATTTATATGCGGTGCTGAGAATCGAACCCAGTGCCTCACACATGCTCTACCACTAAGCCACAGCCCCAGACCCCTTCATTGGCTTTTATGATTTCAGTGTCTCATTACCTCCCATGTTGCCTCTTAACCCTTCACTCTAACCTTACTTTGTATCCTTATCACCAGAGCTATTGCCTCTTAAGAGATACAGTAACCTGATGGTGGCATTTGGATGAGGGACCCTGAAGCTCTGAATCTTACTTGATCCTTCTGCTCCTTTGGCAAGTGGAGGGGTCAGCCAGAGGCATCTCTTCTCTGACTTGCAAGCAGTGCTGGTGTGGTCCTGGCTCAGGTTTTCTCTGGAAGCCACTCCAGTTCCTGGCCAGGCTTACCTTACCAGCCCGATGGGAGTTGAGAGGGATCTAGAGCCACATAGGAAACCAGATCTCCTGAAACTATGCCCTTTCCAGTGTTGCTCATAGGCTTGTCCCTTACCATTTGCTCAGGAATCTAGCCAGCCCTAGAGGAATAACCCTATTCATGGAATCCAGGAGGTGATGGCATCATGGGGAGCGTGGTCCACTTCCAGTAGAAGGGAGTCCATACTGCAAGGGATGTGCTATATCATTTAAATGTCCAGGGCCCTTTCTTTAACATGCTTTTTCACAAATCACTCTGTGATTTCGTCATCAATATAAAAAAGTAAAGGAAAATGGCAATTCATAAGACCACAGGGTTCCCCTATTTCAGGATCAATGATCAAAGTTGAGAGTGTGGTTTCCATAGATTGGTGGGCGTGATGATAAAGATGATAAAGGCTTAAGGAGTTGTGGGGCAGTGAGCTTTGAGACAGCAGCCAAAATATGTATATTTCATATTTCAAGTTGAACTATTACTTATTTGTGTGAAATAAAGTAGTGGACTGAAGGTCACACAGTTTACTTCTTAGGATGTGAAGAGTAAACACTTATTTCTTTGGGTGGGGGTATCTGGGGATAGAATTCAGGGGCACTCGGCCACTGAGCCATATCCCCAGCCCTATTTTGTATTTTTAGAGACAGGGTCTCACTGAGTTGCTTAGTGCCTGGCTTCTGTGAGGCTGGCTTTGAATTTGTGATCCTCCTTCCTCAGCCTCCTGAGCCACTGGGATGATAGGTACGTGCCACCTCACCTGGCATGGTAAACACTTTTGAAGGTAGAGAAGAGGGATATTGAAAATATTAATAAATGGGGTAATAATTAATAGGTCATAGTCCAGGAACAGGCCAGAAGGAGAGGAATCAAGAACAAGTTCGAGGAGGTGAGAGAGACCAAAGTCTCTGGATGATATCCATACAAGTTTTCACTATGACCAATACAAGCCACTACTTCCTCCTTGAAGCCTGACCAGGTGCTAGATGGTTCTTATACATTTTTACCTGTTTTTTTTTTTACAGCATATTCTGCAGGTGAGAAAACTGGGACTTAGGGCAAGTTATTCCAGGTGAAAAATGGGGAAGAGGGATGTGAGTCCAGCCGATGGGACTGGCAGAGTCTGCTGTGGCAAAGCTTTACAGGTCCAGGGTGGTTCTTGGAAACACAGCATGGGTACCACTTGGGAGCTATTAGAAATGGAGCCGGTCAGCTCTGCTCTCAGACCACCTGAATTAGACCTTCATTCTGACAAGACCTCCAGGTGATATCTGCACATGTTGAAGACTGAGAGACCCCTGGTCTAAATCTCTGCCCCTCTAACCTTGGAGTTGAGGAGGTTGACCTGGTTCCCTGCTGAGTGTGAGGTCAGGGAGCAGGATGAGGGAGAGACTGGAGGGGAACTGGAACAACAGTGGTAAGAACAGGATGGGTTGTATAAAGAGAAAGCTTCTAGAAGGCTACGATACCTGTTAACTCACTATGACTAAACTGGGTAATGACTTCAGAGAAGTTTATATGATTGTATTTTCAGAGTGAATGCCCATATATAACCTCAGTTTGTTCTAGATTTTCCTATTTTTCTCAGCTATTCATTCTTGTAGGAGTGTCAAACCACAACTGGTTGATATATTACTAAAGGATTTTCAGTGCCTTAAATGGGCCCTGCTATTTCACAGTCTGTCGGTGCTCTTTGTACACATAATTCCTTCTCTTTTTCCTTTGATTTGACATTTTTAAAATTATAATTTGTTGTTTTTAATATACATGACAGTAGGGTGTATTTTGACATATTATACATACATGGAATGCAATTCATTACGATTTTGATCCCATTCTTGTGGTTGAACATGATGTGGAGTTATACTGGTCGTGTATTCATATATGTGCGTGGAAAAGATATACCTGATTCATTCTACTGTCTTTCCTAATCCCGTCCTCCTCCCTCACTTTCGTTCCCCTTTGTCTAATCCAATGAACTTCTATACTTTCCCTCCCTACCCTCCCTTGTTATGCGTTAGCATCCATATATCAGAGAGAACATTCAGTCTTTGGTTTTTTGAGCCTGGCTTATTTCACTTAATATGATATTTCCATTTCTATCCTTTTACCAGCAAATGCCACAATTTTGTTCTTTTTTTTGGTTGAGTAATATTCCATTGTGTATATATACCACATTTTCTTTATCCATTCATCTGTTGAAGGATACCTAGCTTGGCTATTGTGAATTAAGCTGCTATACACAGCATCATTGTAGTATGCTGATTTTAAGTCCTTTGGGTATAAGCTGAGGAATGGGCTGTGTCAAATGGTGGTTCCATTCCAAGTTTTCTAAGGAATCTCCATACTGTTTTCTGTAGTGGTTGCACCAATTTGCATTCCCACCAGCAATGTATGAGTGAGCCTTTCTCCCACATCCTTGCCAACATTTACTGTTACTTGTATTCTTGATAATTGCCATTCTGACTGGAGTGAGATGGTATCTTGGTGCCTGGCCCTGAGCTACCTGGCACAGACCAGCTCAGCCCCCAACTTGACTTGACTTTTCAAATCTCTATTTGAGAGTTTCCTCTTCAGGAAAGCCATCCTTGGCCATCCATGGCCCTGGTCTGGTTTGGGCCCCCTCCTCCATGTTCCCACTTGCTACCCTGCAAGACTGTGGCTGGAAAATGATCATTGCAGAACTTGGCATAGTGTCTGGCACATAATAAGTGCTCCATAGATACTAGCTTCTATTATTAGCCTAGGAGGAAAACCAATCAGAGTTGAGAGTTAGAATAACACATGGTTAAGAGAGAGTGGCACGATATAAAAGTGGAAAAAAGAAAAACCAAAGGACCTAGCAAGAGCCATATTGAAAGGGTTGAGTAAGAGTTTTCTGTACTGGAACAAGAATGTGAGAAGACAAGAAGGAGTCAGTGGAGTATTGGGTTTTTTAAAATTCATTTTTGTTGTATATTTTTAAGTTGGGAGACATGATATTTTGATATACATATACATGGAATGGCTTTGAATGGCTGTGCTTGCTACAAGATCAGTTGTAAAATGGGTTAGAAGGAGGTCTGATCTAAAGAAACTAGGTCTTCTGAATAATTCTACTTTTAAGAAAGCTTTGTACTTGTTATACCTGATTATAAGAGTTAGGACAAATTTATGACGTGGCAGTTTTTTTTTTAATTTATAGGTATGGCTTTGTGCTGTGTTATAAAGCCTTGTGATCAATATGCTGTGTATGTCTTCCATTTGTGTGTGTTTTGTGGAATCTGAAGCCCTATTTTATCATCTGCAAAGTTTTATAGTTTGATTCTTTGTGTCTTTCCTGTTAACTCCATCTGTAATTTAAATCATTTTCTTAAACAGGCACGTAATCACCTATTATGTTATTCTTCCTGGGGTAAAATATAATTACATTCAGTAATTTGATTTTTAAAAATTCACAAAGTATCTATTACCTGGAAAGCACTATGGAAAATGCTTTTGAGGGATGCAGTTATGAACCAGAAATTACCTTTGTCCTCCAGGAAGCCAACAACCTAGAAGGGGAGATACTGCAGGAGGAGATGCCAATAAACTTAACCATGTAAGGCATGCCATAAGACAGGCAGGGTGGTGTGCTTGCTGAGTGAAAATAACCCACTTTTGTCCAGGAATAGGGCTAGGGGATAATACTTTGAGGCAAAGCTGATGGTTCATTTTGACCTTGAAGTTGGGTCTGGGTTTGACAGGAAGAAATAGACAAAATTAGGTGGTCAAAATAGTATATAAAGATAAACTTTGATTTTCCTGAACACATTGTGATAAAAAAGAGGGAACTGCCAGATGATTTCATTATTTAAAGTTTAAGTGGCCACAAGAAGGAAAATCAACCATTTAATGAATACTGATGTTTAAACATATATACATTTACCCTCCCTTGTTATGGGTTAACATCCATATATCAGACAGGACATTCAGCCTTTGATATTTTGGGGACTGGCTTATTTCACTTAGCATGATATTTTCCATTTCTATCCATTTACCAGGAAATGCCATCATTTTGTTCTTCATATATTTAGACACATATGCATGCATATATATATATGCATATATATATATATATATGGTATTAATCCTCACAAATCCCTTTTGAGGTAGAGAAGTGTTATTATACTCATTTTGCAGGCAGAGGAACTGAGGTTTAGAGAAGTTAGTCATTTCACTCAAGGTGTAGTACACAGCATGGTTGGGATCCAGACAGATCTGATTCTAAAGGTCATGTTTTCTTCACCACTTCTGCTGCCTTCCTGTGACAATGACTGACACTTATTCATTCATTCTACAAATCTTTAATGAGTACTGGGAATGTGGCAATGAGCCATCTTGTCTCCCCAGTAACACGGCTCAGCTGTGCCATGTTCCCTGCTGAATGTGTGGCACACATGGAGGCGCCACAGTCAAAGTCAGTTCTTCTGGGACATAAAGGTTTCCAACTAAGTGTCAATTAGAGGATTAATGGGCCTTATTGATCTCATCAAATGACTTAATTGATTACCCCATGAATAATTAGAAAAGGTTCAGTGCTGAGAAATCATAGATGGAAAAGTAGAGCTTATATAGATGCCATAGTTGCAAAACCTACAGCTTAAATATTTTATTAAATGTTAGTAATTTACAATTTTAAAAGACGTAGACCTGAGTGCCCAAGAGGGTACTGCATCTGTACCATGCCGATTGTAATACAGATAAAAGTTCATGTAAATGTTTCAGAGAGGGAGAGGAAGAGGGAGAGATTTTGTTGACAACTAGATAAAATTTTATGGTCAGAAATCTTAACTACTGGTGTATTTTTTAAAATATTTTGTTTGAAAATGCTGAGAAACAAAAAATAATATAAAAATCAACCATAATATCACTTAAAAAATATATGTATGAAAGTACCTCCTCTCATTATCTACTCCTTCAGCCCCACTCTGGGGGTAACCACTATCAATAGTGTGGAGCTTATCTTTTTTGAATTTGTTACTTATGTTGACAAATCCTATTACTTAAGTTTGCACACGCAGTCTTTATTTTCTTTTTTATAAGAAGAGGATATTTTCTGCCATTTGCCTTTTCTAAATGTAATATGTCTTTGGTTACCTTAATCAATTTATCTTCGGTTTTTAAGGTGCTCTCGTGAGGGTGCTAACACCAATAGGGTTATCAGCCACTGTAGGTGAAGCTGTGAAATTGGATCTTCCACTAAGCTGGGGACAGCCTTCTATAGTATGTGAAACCTGGGTGAAGAATAGAAATATCTGTGAGTCAACTAAAATACTACCAATGACTCCAAAGAAGAAGTTATAGATTTGCTCTTAATTGCTTTAATTGCTGCACATTTCTCCCTAGTCACTCAGTGAACTTGTAAGAATCCACCCACAGTTAAAGTCAGATTTGACAAGTTGTGAGAAATTGTTATGAGGACTACAATTCTTTGTATCCCAAGTGAAAAGTGCCTCTAAGATGTTTCTTAAAATGTTGAATTTCATTTAAATATCTCAACAAGGAAAAAAAAATTTAACCATATGAGACTGAAAAGCTTAAAAGTAACTATTATCCCATCCTGTGAAAACACCAAAGGGTACTTAGAAAGGATAGAACATGGGTTATGATTTCTATACTATTATCCTCTGAATGGAAGCAAGTAGCATGCATTATCCTTTATGCTGAATTAGTTACATAAAAAATAAAGTTCAGAATATGAGTGGAGTTCCTGTGTGGTGAATTGCCCAAATTACTCTAGTGATTGTCATTTGTCATGTACATCATTTATTTGTAGAGTTCTGTCGATTTTAGTAAAATTATCTGAAAGTTGTCTCTAGGGTATGACATTTCTGAGTGCTTTACTACACTTAGCGTGGAAAATGTGACCAGTCTCCTTTCTGTTCCTTAAAATAAGTCAAGTCTTTCCTGCCTTGGGACCTTTGCACCTATAACACCCCTACTCCCTCAGGCCAGACTAACTCCTCTTCAGACTTCAGGCCTCCATCTCAGAGAGCTTGACAGGAACACTTTATCCAGAGTGTCTTTTCTCTAGTTACTGTCATTTAATCTGATTCCTGACACTTGCCGTAGTTGACATTATCTTGTTTGTTTATTCCTCAAGGTAGGCTTCTGCCTGGACACACAGTGGACTGTGGACTCCTCAGTAAATACCTGCCAAGTGAATAAAGGGCTTCCCCAGTTGTTCTTTCCTTCTCCCTCATTTCTTCATTAATTTGCTCAGCATCAGCCATGTATTGAGTGTCTCCTGTGTGTAAGTCACTGTGCTGGGCTTTGCTCAACCGTAGTGGTCTCAGTGAGATTTTCAGTTGATTAATGCTGCATCCCTCATATACTCAGATTTACTTAAAAGAAAATGTTGGATGTAAATATATAAATAAAGGGTATTTGGTAAAATATGGATACAAATCTCCCTTGATACATATGAACCTCTCTCTTAAATAGAACTACCCTGCCATAAGGTGGCATGGCCCTCATTGTGAAGTGACCTTATGGTATGGTTTTCCATCCACATTTTGGTTTCTCTCTGTGCTCTCACAAAGATGCCACTTCTCCTGTAACCCTGACCAGTTCCTCCAGCAATAACTCCTTCCCTAGCTCGGGACACAGACATCCTAGTCACTGACCTCTCCCAGCTAATGCAAGGTATCCAGGGTGGAGGTTCCCACCATGTCCTCTGTCGTCCTGGCTCCCTGCACTCTGTGAGAACCTGAAGTTATCCAGATATATTCCTGATTCACTGAGGGGTGACCGAGTAGAAAATAAAAGGAGACTTTTTGAAAATTATATTTGCAGAGTTTAATATTATGAATATTTTTTATCTTGCCATGAAATCACCTGGGTATATTCCTTCCATGAAGTCACCTTTAAAGAAAACAGCTATTATCTATGATGAGTTGTCAGATGCAAAAAATTTAAACCATTTTCTTCATGGAAAATGGTTTAAAGGAGTCCTGAAGTCTGAAGAGGAGTTATTCTGGCCTGAAGGAGTGGGGGTGTCAGTAGGCACAAAGGTCCCAAGGCAGGAACGCCTTGACTTATTTTAAGGAACAGAAAGGAGACTGGTCACTCCTTCCTTGGATCCATTGCTTCTGCTTATTATTTCTATGTTTCCATTCAAAGTTCTTCAGAAGGTATATTAGTTTGTTTTCTGGTGCTAAAACAAAATACTAGGTACTTTATAAAGAAATGTTTATTTAGCTTACAGTTTTAGAAACTGAAAGCCCAAGATTCAGTGTTCACATCTGTGTGACCTCAGATGAGGCTCCCCCTTGGCTGCATCACACCATGGAGGATAGCTTCATGGCAAGGTGGCATGTGGGAGGTACAGTTCACATGGCGAGTAAGCTAGAGGCCAAGAAGGGGCCAGGTCTCCTACTTTTATAACAACTCACTCTCTCAACTACTGTCTCACTCCAGGAGACCAGCATTAATCCATTTCGAGACTTAATCATCTCCCTTCAAACCCCACTTCTTAAAGGTTCCACCACCCGGCAACATTGCCACACTTAGGGACAAACTTCCAATATATGAATCTTTGAAAGACAAGCCACTACAACAGGAGTGGCAGGATCAAACTGAAAAATTTTATGTTTATTTGGTGAGGATTTCACATCTAGATTTATTCTTCTTGATGTGAAAAACAATATCCTCTGCTTCATATTTAAAATTCAGTCCTACCTTTTTTTTAAAAATGTATACATATATATTTTGGTTCTGGGAATCAAACCGAGGGATGCTTTACCACTGAGCCACATCCCCAGCCCCTTTTTATTTTTTATTTTAAGACTGGGTCATGCTGAGTTGCTTAGGGCCTTGCTAAGTTGCTGAGGTTAATCTCAAACTTGGGATCCTCCTGCCTCAGCCTCCTGAGTTTCTGGGATTACAGGTGTGTGCCACTGTGCCATCAAGTAGCTGTATTTTTGAAAACTGGGTCCTGTTATTATCTAGTTTTTACTATCTTTTCTATTTTATGTGCTCTTTCTTCCATTTTTTTGGGAAATGGAAGGGCAGAGATGCTGAGTCTTATCAGTGCATTACTTCCCCCATATTGCAGTGTGTCTTGATTAAGACTTCCCAATGACCACATTTTCCAGTTAGTGAGACTTATTTCAATAACTTCTACAACTTTAAAAGTTTTTTTTTTGTTTTTTTTGTTTTAAATCATGGCTGAAAGTACACTTCACAGTTCCCTATTTCTTAAATAGACTCTGTAGAACATACAACTTTCCTGATTGGGTTAAGGCCAGCCTCATGAGCCTCCTCTCTTGTCTGAGGCTGGAAAGGGATGGTTTAGAAGCTGCTGAGCTCATTAGAGTGGTTTTCCTAGTCACCAGAGGCTCTTCTGTTTCTGTCAGTTGCTGCTTACCTGTCTTAGCTGCTAGTTCCTGCAACCATCTGGGTCTTTGTAGTTTCTGAGTATTCCTCATTGTAAACACAGTCAGTTAAGGCCCAAATTTTCCTCTACTCCTTCTATATACATAAGTCCCATGGGTTCATTGTCTTACACTCCATGGTTAGGTTATGGTAGGTAGGAACGTGACCTCTGGCTAAAGGGAAAGGGGGATTTCTTCTTAAATTGTCATTGTAAGTCACTTAGCCCTTAATGATGGCTGAAGAATTCTACTTGAGATCATAGCAAGGTTTCATGTTAAATTTTTAAAGAGAGATACATTTTTCAAATTTTTGAGTGGATGTTTTTGCATACTAATGCCAAAACATGGTACAAAATCAGTCTTCATCATTTCCAAACTGAAAACATAGTACAAAATCAATCTTCATAATTTTAATTTCTTTTTCTGATAAATACTATTTTAATTTAAATTGGTATCTCAAAAAAATCCCCCATGTTCTTTAGGGATATAAAATATACAGTGGGGAAGTTTTGTGGCTCATATGACTACTTATTATTACAATGCTTTGTTTAGTACTTCAATTACTATAAATTTCTGAAATAAAATCAATACATAAAACCTTGTGAAATCAATTCAATTGCTATTTTAAACTCTTTGTTCTACCCAGAATTATATTTTTATGTCATGTTTCACTAAGTACTGGTAATTATGTGAAGATATAATGAATGTGTATATAAGAAAAGGGAATTTAGATTCAGTGGGGACACCATCCAAAAAATAAACTTAATTCTGAATTTCCAATTCTTTAATGATTTGTATTATAAACAGGATAATGGTTATTGCATTACAAAATACAGTATGGGAATTGAACAAGAGTTACTATTCTCAAGTCAGTTACTTTTATGTTGCTATATTTTGCCTTTATGATGTTCTAGATGTTATGTTTTTTTAATCCCACTAGGGTCTATAATGCTGCTCTAGTTCCCAGCTTCCCATCTCTCATATATGGTGGTACCATAAGCATTGGAAAGAGCACAGTCCTTAGAGCCAGGAACACTGGTTCCTTTGCTCTTTAGCTGTGCACTTTGATCCAGGAGCTGTCTCAAATGTTTTTTAGACATTGCTCCCCTTAGTGATCACAGAGCACTCTGGTGCAGATATTAGTATTCACAATCGACGATTATGCAAACTCAGGCTCACAGAGCTTAAATAACCCTCAGGGTTTTCAGCTGGTTAGGGATAAAAATTGGATTTGAATACAGGTCTTCCTAAGCCTGCCTTGACTCATTGCCCTGGACCACCTCCAATGCTGTCTGAGCCAACTTTGGGATTTCTGTGAAGTGAGAGTGACAATCTCCCCTGAGGCTCTCCAGAGGCACAAGTGAGAAAAGCATAAAGAACTCGAGCAATATTGGTATTACAGCATGGATAGTCATTTTCTTCCCTCTGCACAGATTTTCCTTTTTCTGGATTATAGGTAGTAGTGTCTCCCACCTGGGCAGGTTAATCTGCCACCCCAGCTCTGGGTGGGTATACACGAAGGAAGGGCAAGTAACTGCAATATGCCAAATTAAGCAGGAAAATCATCGCGAGGAAAGGCATGCACTTAGAGCTGCTCCTGTGTTCTTTATCGTCTGATAGATAGGCTCATTCCCAAGGCTATTCGAGGGCAGAGGACTGGGTATTAACCAGGATGCTGAAGAGCTCATGGAGTTGTGCCTTGTGTTGCCCTGAGTTTTAAATTATTAGTTCCTTATGCCATATAAGGTAAAATTCACAGGTTCCAGGGATTAGGACTTAAATCTTTTCAGAGAACATTATTCAGCCTACCAATACCAGGTTTGGGAATTCATGTCATTGTCATCTGACCCACTGTAAATTTTGGTCCTGTTGTGCAACCCCCACTGTCCCAATTAGACCAGTTGGGTGGTAGAATTTTTTGTGAGGTGATCTGACTTGTCAGAGTCTGGGGGCTCTTGTGTGACAGCTAATGGTAATTTGCATATCAGATGCTCTGCTAAGAACATTATAGATGACCCCTTTTCATTCAGCAGACAGTTCCTATGTGGTCTCAGGTCTACCTGCAGTGGTCTGAAGTTGCACTTGCTGCTGTAACTAGTGTGCAGATGTTTGGACAAGCCCCAGACCACAGTGTCTGCTGTAGTACCAGTTCCCTGTTGGCCTCTATGATAGTTCTGTCCTTGGAACATGGCCTCCAACCCAGCTTCCAGTTTCAGTCTGGTTTCTCCTGGGACTAGAACCCAACCCTGACCCTAGCTTGTGTGGCTATAGCGCTAAGAAGTTCTTTTCAGCATCTTACCTTAGATTCTGCTGTCTGGATGCCTGATTGTTAGCCAGGATTCAAATCCAATGTATTAGTTGCTAATTGCTGCTGTAACAAATTACCACATATTTAGTGGATTAAAACAACAGAACTTCATTTTCTTACGATTTTGGAGACCAAAATTTGAGGTGAGTCTTAAGGAGTAAAATTCAGATGTTGGCAGAGCTGGTCCTTCTGGAGGCTCTAGTGTGGAATTACTTCTTGCCTCTTGTATCTTCTAGTGGCTTCCATCACTCTTTATTGCCTGGTCACATTACTCCAACCTTGACTTCCATTGTCATGTTTCCTTTTCCCTTTCTGTTGTCAAATCTCCCTCTATTTTTTTCTTTTTTTAAAAAATAAATTATTTTTTAATATTTATTTTTTATTGTAGGTGGACACACAATATCTTTATTTCATTTTTTTAATGTGGTACTGAGGATCGAACCCAGTGCCTCACACATGCTAGGCGAGCATCCTACCACTGAGCCACAACCCCAGCCCTCTGTCCCTTTCTTATTTCAATACTTTTGATTACATGTAGGACCCTCCCTCCCTAATAATCTAAAATATATTTTTCATCTCAAGATCCTTAGTCACATCTGCAAAGTTTCTTTTGCCACATAAGGTAAAAGTCACAGGTTCCAGGGATTAGGAGCCACATCTTTTTGGAGGAGATTATTCAGCCTACCAATACCAGGTTTGGGAATTCATGCCCTTATCATCTGACTCACTGTAAGTTTTCCTCTGTCCTCCCACCCCTACCTCACACACATACACACACAGTACACTAGACTAGCTGGGAGATGGAGTCATTTGTGGGGTGGTCTGAGTTGTCAAGAGTCTGGGAGCGCTGGTGTGCCAGTTAATACTTTGTGAGTAATTTGCATTTCAGATGCTCTGCTGAGGACTTTGTAGATTACCCCCATTTAATACTCAGAACAACCCAGGTCCTGTGGCTTCCAACAGTAGGTGCTGAAGCTGAACCTTAAGTAAATCAGATATTTAATAGCTTAAAGTCTCATGAAAAATTAATGGGGGAGCTGCAAGCAATCCTGGGCAGTCTGGCTCTAGAGCCAGAGTTCTTACCCTCTCTATGAGAGGTAGACCCTGAGATGAGAGCTACAACATGCCTTTCTCCCCAAGGACTGTCACATGGCCGGGCTCCTGCTACAGCTTGGCCCTGTGGTCCCAGCTTCTTTCCCTTCCCTGCCACCTTGCAGAATGCACCTTCCCAAGATGGGACAGCCAGGAGGAGCTTTCTGGCTCTCTGCCATCAGGATGCACAGAGTTGAGGAGCCTAAGCGTGGCATGTCATGAAACATTCCTGGCTGGAAGTCAGACAGTAGAGCGCACTGGAGGGCATTCACACCCTGTTCTGCAAGGAGACCGTTCCGTCATTCTGATTGCTCTCTAGAGCTTTCTGTTTGCATTTAGAAGGCAATGTTGGCAACAGATGCAGGGTTACTGCTGGTACAGAAGCAGCTGGAGTTTTGGAAAAGGCTGTTAGGCCATGAGTCATCCTTTTGACAGTGAATTCCAAGTCCTGGTGGATCAATGTCCAACAGACTCAGGGAAGTTGAAAATCTAGAACTCTCTCTGCCCGATAGCCCCATATGTGGCTGGTAGAGCTGAGCTTCCTTGAAAGGCTTCCTGTCCTGAATATTTATGGTGAAACCATAAGATGCCAAGCCAAAGGATGTGTAATGAGAATTAGCACTTAAATCCTACCTTGACCTTGGGGAGTGTTCCTGAGGCTTCCTGTGCCGGGAGGTTCCTGGCTCAGCGTCCTCCAGCCCAGGCCTGCGGCACCAGGAACATTCTCCCAGAGTAGGAGTCTTATTAAATTCCATGTAACTTAAATACATTTTAAAAAACAAAAGTATGGATATATTAATGATGAGATTACACATTTTTGCACGTTTTAAATCATGAAAGTAAGCACCAAAGTGGTCTTCTTTTAGCAGACTATTTTTTAGAGTAGTTTTAAATTCCCAGCAAAACTGCTGGAACTACAGAGTTCCCATATACCCCCTGATTCCACATGTGGGTTCACAGCGTCCTCTGTTATCAACGTCCCCACCAGAGTGGTACATTCGTTATAGCTGATGACCCGATGGTCACGTTACTTCAGCCTTGAGCATGACCCATCATGCTCACCCCAAATTCACAGTCTACATTAAGGTTCGCTCCTACTGTAAAAGAGTATACATTCTGTGAGTTTTGACAAATGTGTGATGGCATAAACCACCATTAACAATACCACACAGAGTAATTTTACTGCCCTAAAAATCATCTGTGCTCCACCTACTCATCCCTCCTTTCCCGCTAATCCCGGGAACGACTGATCCTTTTAATATCTCCATCATTGTGCCATCATGTCAGACAGTTGGAATCTATATAGGAAGCTTTTCCCCAAGGGCTTCTCTCACTTAGTTGTATGCACTTAAGGTTCCTCTGAGTCTTTTCATGGCTTGATAACTCTTTTTTTCTTAACTCTGAATCATATTCCATTGTCTGGACATACCACAGCTTATCCATTTGCCTGCTGAAGGACTTCTTAGTTGTTTCCAGGTTTTGGCAGTTGTGAATAAAGCTATCATATATATCTGTGAGCAGTTTTTTTATGTGGATATCAGTTTTCGGGTCATTTGGGTAAATGTCAAGGAATGCAATCAATGGATCATGTGGTAAGAGTATGCCTAGTTTGGTAAAAAAACTGACAAACTGTCTTCCAAAGTGGCTGTACCATTTTGCATTTTCATGAGCAATATATGAGAGTTCCTGTTGCTCTACATCCTTGTCTATATTTGATTTTTGTCAGCATTTGAAACTTTTGCCTTTCTGATAGATGTGTTGTGGTATCTCATTGTTGTTTAAATTTGCATTTCCGTGATAACACATCCTGAGGATATTTTCCTACACTTCTTTGCCATCTGTATATCTTCTTTGGTGAGGTATCTGTTCAGATCTTTTGCCCATTTTAAAATCGGTCGTTAATTTTCTGACTTACCAATGTTAAGTTTAATTTTTCTGACTTAACAATGTTAAATTAAATGTTAATTTAAGAGTTTAAAAATGTTTTTAAGGTAATAATCCTTTGTCAACATATATTTTGAAAATATTTTCTCCTAATTTGTAGCATGTCTTCTTATTCCCTTGAAAATATCTTTTGCAGAGCAGAAATTTTAAATTTTAAGTCAGCTGATCAATTTTTTTCTCTTGTAGGCTGGACTTTTTGTGTCATATCTAGATTGTCATCACCAAACCCAAAGTCACCTAGATTTCCCCTCTGTTATCTTCTAGGATTATATTTAGGTCTAGGTTTCCTTTATATTAATTTTTAATTGAAGAATAATATTCTCACAGAAAAAAATGGAAAATCATGAGTATATAATCTGAGGAGTAAAACACACACACACACACACACACACACACACACACACACCCCACATTCATATCTGTCACTCACGTAAGTTAGGAAATAGATCCACCAGTGCAGAAGCATCTTGTGCTCCTCCTCCTGATTATTACACTTTCCCTTTTTATTCTGACTTGTAAAACTGTAGCATTGCCTGTTTTTTATCATTCAGTAAATAAATTCACTCAACATGTATTATTTTATATCTGACTTCTTTTGCTTAATGTTACATTCAGAGCTGAATCCATAGTTATATGTTGCAGTATTGAATATGTTCATTGCCATATAATATTCTGTTACATTATACCACAATTTATTTACTTATTCTCATATTAATGGATATTTGAAATGTCCTTTTGGGACTGTTTTGAATAATGCAGCTTGAACATTCTTGTATACATCCTTTGATGCACATAGAGGCATATTCCTGTTGAGTACTCACCTTGGAGTACATAGGTAGCATCATATATTTCTAGTTTGTGTCTAACTGTCCCAGTTTATACTTTGTTTTCCAGAGTAATAATGAATTGTGCTCCCTTTTATTCTCAGGAGTGTCCTTCTGAGTCATTAAAAAATGTCTCAGAAAAAATGACATTCAGACATTAAAAAAACATGTCTCCTGATAAATAGACATTTAATATAGTCTCAAGAAATCTTTCCCTACCCATGGTCATGAAGACAGTATCCTACGTTATCTTTTAGAAGTTAGTATTATTTTACCTTATTCATTTTTTTTTTCATGGTAACTCAGATAGAGTAAACTTTTATATTTACCATATCTGATGTTTTTTATTCTCTCCTCAGCAGTCAAGTTTCCTTCTGATATCATTTCCTTAAACCTGAAATAATTATTTTAGTATTTCTTGTACTGCAGGTCTGTGGGCAATGAATTGTCTTAGCTTTACTTTGTTCAGAAATGTCTGTCTTTAAAATTGTTGTCGTCTGGCTCCATAGTTCCTCATAAAAATTCACTGTTTTGAATTGTTGTTCTACCATGTATAATGTGTAGTTTTTCTCTGGATGCTCTTTATTATTGATTTTTAGCAGGTTAATTATATTTAAACCTAGATATGGTTTTCTTCAAATCTATTTTGTTTGTAGTTTGTTGACCTCTTAAATATGTAAACATACACCTTTCAGCAAGGTTAGATATTTTTCAGTCTGTGTCTTCCCAAATACCTTTCCCTCCCATTCTTTTTCTTCTTTTTGGCTGGGACTTCAGTAACCATTGTGGTTGACCCCCGTGCATTTGTAATTCTGGGGCCAGCCAGGAACTTGGGCAGAGCCTGAGCACACAATTTAGATTTCTCCTTCTCTAGTTACCTTCTTGCTGGAATTCTTTCCTCAGTCTTGGGAACCCTGGGGCAGCCAGAGCTCTGTCCTCTGTTTCCTGAGGCAATATTAATGTTGAATATTGAGTTTGATCATCCCACACTGTGACTATGTCCTCGCCTCAAGGCAAAAGTGAAAAGCTGGGAAACTCTAAGGGTCTAGGAATTAGTACAGACAGATAGTGTGCACAGGAAGATAGTGTGCATACTTGCCTAGCATACACCTGGCGCTGGGTTTAATTCCCCGCACTGGGGAAAAACAAAACAAAACAAAACACAAAAACCTGGGGAACTATTTTAGTCAGCTTTTTGACTGATGTGACCCAAAGACCTGACAAAAGCAATTAGAGGAAAAAGTTAATTTGGGGGCTTACGGTTTCAGAGGTCTCATTCCATAGGTATCCAACTTCATAAGTCTAAGATGAGGCACACCATTATGGTGCAAGGATGTGGTGGAGGACAGTGGCTCAGGACAGGGCACCAGGAAGCAGAAAGAGAGACTCCATTCACCATGGACAAAATATAAATCCCAAAGGCATACCCCCACAACCCACCTCCTCCAGCCACACCCTACCAGCCTATAGTTACCACCCAGTTAATCCCTATCAGAGGATTAACACACTGATTAGGTGGTCATACCCAATCATGTCACCTCCAAACTTTTGTGCCTTGTCTCACACATGGGCTTTTGGAGGACACCTCATATCTAAAACATATCAGGGACTCAACAGATACTGGATTCTTTCTCCAAGCTCATTTCCAAAATCTGCTTGCTTTTATTCACTCTCCAGATCCTGTAGGTTGTTGTTTATGTATTTTTTCTAGAATTTGTCATTGTTATTGGAGATGGGGTTGGTGGTTTTGGAATTTACTATTTCTTACTGGAAGAGGAACCTAGTTTCATTTATAGTAAATATAATTAGCAATATATTTGCATTTAATGCTTTTTTCCAACTATTTGCTTTCTATTTTCCCTACATATTCTAGGTTTAGAGTTTCTTTTCTTATCTTGGTTTCTATCAGTTTAAATTTTTTTTTTAGTTGTGGTTGAACACAAATACCTTCCTTCCATTCATTTATTTTAATATGGTGCTGAGGAATGAACCCAGGGCCCCACACATGGTAGGCGAGCGTTCTATAGCTGAGCCACAATCCAAGCTCCCTCAGTTTAAATTTTTAACTTCATTTCTCTCTCTATTAACTTGCTAGTTTTACTGTTTTATTCTTTTTGTAATCAGTAAAAATTACAACATTACTATTAATCTATTAGCCGAATGGTTTTTTAAAATTTATTTGTTCTAATCAGTTATATATGACAACAGAATGTTCTTCTATTCATTGTACACAAATGGAGCACAATTTTTGACTTTTCTGGCTGTACCCAAAGTAGGGTCACACCATTTGTGCAATCATATACGTGCCTCAGGTAATGATGTCCATCTCATTCCACCATCTTTTCTACCCCCATGCCCCTTTGCCCCTCCCCTTTGCCCTATCCTAAGTTCCTCCACTCATCTCATGGCCCATGGCCTCTGCCCCTGACCTTATGGATTAGCATCCACTTATCATTTAAAACATTTAGCCTTTGTTTTTTTGGGATTGGCTTATTTTCTTGGCATGATATTCTCTAATTCCATTAATTTATCTGCAAATGCCAAAATTTTATTCTCTTTTATTGCTGAGGATATTCCATTGTGTATACATACCACATTTTCTTTATCCATTCATCTACTGAAGGGCATCTAGGTTGGTTCCACAGTTTGGCTATTGTGAATTATGCTGCTATAATAATGATTTTAGTATTTCTTGCACTGTAGGTCAAGTGTGTCTGTGTCACTATAGTATGCTGTTTTTAAGTCCTTTGGGTATAGATCGAGGAGAGGGATGGCTGGGTCAAAAGGTGGTTACATTCCAGGTTTTCTAAGGAATCTCAATACTGCTTTCCATATTGGCTGCACCAATATGTAGTGCTACCAGCAATTTATGAGTGTGCCTTTTTCCCCACATCCTCTCCAACACTGATTGTTTTTTGTATTCTTCATAAACTACCATTCTGACTGGAGTGAGATGAAATCTTAGTTTTGATTGGCATTTCTCTATTCACTAGAGATGTTGAAAATTTTTGCATGTATTTGTTGATTGATTGTTTATCATCTTTGAGAAGTGTTTGTTCAGCTCCTTAGCCCATTTATTGATCCTTAGTCCACTCTTCTTGCTAAGGATTGCTTTGGCTATTCTGGGTCTCTATGCATTTGGAAAAATAAGAGACCCAGATTAGCCAAAGCAATCCTTAGAAAAAAGAGTGGACTAAGGATCAATAAATGGGCTATTTCTATTTCTATAAAGGAATGACATTAGGCTTTTAATTGAATCTGTATAATGCTTTCAGTAGTCTGGCCATTTTGACAATATTAACCCTATCTATCCAGGAGCATGGGAGATCTTTCAATCTTCTAAGGTCTTCTTCAGTTTCTTTTTTTAGTATTGTGTAGTTTTCACTGTAGGGGTCTTTCATCTCTTTTGTTACAATGATTCCCATGTATTTTATTGTCTTCTTCCAGACAATAGATGGGCTTTAGGACACTTAAATTTCAGTTATTTTCCTCTTGATTTTATGTTCTTATTGTCATGCATTTTAATTCTATATATTTTCAGATTTCAGAAGATATTATTATTTTTCCTAGACCCAATGTTTATTTGGATTTACTCAAAAATTGCCTTTTTACAGGAGCATTCATGGTATTTTTCACCTCTGAGCCTCCAGCTGAGATCATTTGCCTTCTGACTAAAGATCTCCCTTTAGTATTTTCTTTAGTGCCAGTCTCCTAGTGATAATTCTCAGTTTTTGTTTGGAAATTTTATCCTACTATTAGTTTTGAAGTATATTTTTATTAAGTATAGAATTCCAGGTTGACATGTTATTTTATTTTCATATTTCAGAGTTATTGTATTTTGCCTCCCATTATTTCTGTTAAGAAATTAGCTGTTAGTCTTATTGTTATTGCTCCTTTAAGCTAATTTTGTTATTGTCCTTTGCCATTTTAAAATATTTTTTACTTTGTATTTTGCGCTCAATGGTTCGTCTATCATGCACTTAGGTATTATTTTCTTTTTATTCCTTCTTAGGGTTAATTGTGCTTCCTGGCTTGATTTATTTCTTTAGCTTTGGAATATTGTGACTTGATTTATTTCTTTAACTTTGGAATATTCTTAGGCATTTTCTCTTCAAATGTTGTTTCTGGCCTCATAGTCTCTTTGTGATCCTCCTGGGACTGCATTTACATGTATATGACATCTTTTCTGTCCCAGATATTTCTGACACTCTTTATATTTGCCATCCTTTTGTTTCTCCATATCTTTTTCTGGCATATATTCTAGTTCCCAAGTTCTCTGTTCACTATGCTGAATATCCTTATAAACCCAACTATTTAGTGACAAACTTTATTGTGTTTTTAAGTACTAAAATTTTCACTTAATTTTTAATAGTAGCCTTAGTTTTTCCAAACATTTTATATTGTCTCTTTTAACTATTTGGACATGTTAACAAACCATTTTTTTTTTTAAAGTCTGCCTATGATAACTCAAGTATCTAAATCTTCTATGTGTCTATTTTATTTTTTTCTTTTGGCTCTTGATCAATTTTTTCCTCTTGTAATCCTAGATGTTTTTTGCTGAGTGTTGAACATTAAATTATAGCAATTTTAGAAAAAAATTGATGTTCAAGATGACATATTTCTCCAGACAGATTTTACTTTTGCTTCTAGTTGGCTGCTAGGCAAGGAGCAGGTGATGATAATTCAACAAGTAAGAAGACTTGAAGAAGGGTTTCATCCATATGAAGGTTGTCAATTTCTAGGTCAGTCCTGTACCTAGATTATAGCTCTTTGGAGTCCCATTGAAAATCTTTCATGTTTCCAAGAGCCCTCTTTCCTGATGAGCCCCAAATACCAGTTTTGTCCTTCCATATTTGTGAAGTAGATGAAAGCTCTGTTCAACTTCTCAACTGCTGCTTTCAGAATTGTCAATGGCCTTGAAGAGCTTGGGCACCCAAAGTCACATTTTTTTCCCTGTGCCTAAAAATGTGCTATTTTATGCTTCTCTTTTTGGAAGGAAGGCACTTTGGTGGTTACCAGGAATAAAGTGTGGAACAGGTGGAAGAATCCCTGGGCCAGCAGCCCGAAGACCTCAGTGTTGTCCCAGTATGATGTCCCATTGTGTGTTGCCTTGGGCATGCCATCTACCCTCGTAGGCATTATTGGACAACCTACAAAACAAAAGGTTGGACAAGATGACCTCTTGGAAGCCTTGCCGTTCCCAGATCCTTGGAAGCCATCCTTCACCATGAGGACAACATCTAGAGGGTATTTTGTAAATAATAAAAGTGAGGGCATAAAGCAACTCTTCTCTGTGATATTGGGATGTGAGTGGCTAAAGTTAACTAATTTAAAAGCTGATATCTGCTTTTTTTTAAAATCAGCAGGTCAAATGTTCTAAGATTTTATTTTGCTGTGTACTAAAGAAAGAGCTTATGCTATGATAACCTAGCTAATTTATTAAGTGAGATAACAAATGTAAGGCACCTATTTCATTTCTGGCTCACTCTGGGGATCAGTAAAAATTTTCCAAAAGAATGAATGAGAAATCATCATCATAATATCTATCATTTATCACCTGCCTGCTGTGCCAAGATACATCCATGAGTAATACAGATTCAACATCTGTCCTCTCCAAGGGGCAAGTATTATTATCCCTTAGCTACACTTGGGAGAAAGGAATTCCAGTCTGGTTTTATATTAAAAACCTTTTACCAAGTAGCAACATTGGCAGCTTTAGTTCTCCAGCAGCCCGCATTTTATGCCAAGGAGCAAAGTAATCTTCCATTTACCAAGGGCTTTTTCAGCTTTTTAATGATGTATTAAATTAAACACCCACTCACCAAATATCTGTGAGCGTTGGTTGTAGCAGATGGATCTGGGCGTTGGGTGCTGATATGCATCCTGTCACAGCTGATCATTTATTGGTTCCCTGACTGTGGTTGGATAGAACTGGCATCTTTCTCCTAGGGTCCTCCTGCGCCCAACAGTTTGTGGTTATGGTGCCCAAATTATTGCGTGATAAATATAACGGCAGATGTATAAACAGAGGAAAGGAGACAAAGATTGAAAGAGTCTCAGACATAGTTTAGGATTCTAGCTGTTTATTACCAAGGCCCAGAGGCCCAGAAAGGCATGTGGTGTGTGTGTGTGTGTGTGTGTGTGTGTGTGTGTGTGTGTGAGTGAAGGTATCCAGAATCTCTAGGAAAGTTTTCTTCTCCCTCAGGCAAGGTGTGAAAACACTGGTCATCTCAGACTTTCATCAGCACCAACAATCATCATTGTATAATCTTTAGAATTTGATGAGCAAAAAGTGGAATTTAGTTGTTTTAATTTGCATTTTTGGATTGGCAGAAAGGCTGAGCATTGTTGCATAATTTTTACAGCCTGTTTGTATGTTTGTTTTGTGAATTGCTTGTTCTTTTCTTGACCTATTTTTAATTGGGGTGCTTGCCTTTTTTTAATTAAAATCTTATTAGAACCTGAAAAAATTCTAATAAGGATGTCAAGGCCTTTATATTTACATTACTAATATTTTTTCTTGGTTTGTTTTGTATTTTAATATTTATTATGCTTTTAAATGTTTTTATTAGTAAAAATCTAATAATATCTTCTTGCATAGTTTATGTCTTTGATTTTATTTTTAGCAAAAGTATGTCTTTAATTATTTTTAAATATATGTTTTTTGTCTCTCCAAAGATAATGCAAAAAATTTACTTTTTTAAAAAAAATTATTTGTTCTAATCAGTTAAACATGACAACAGAATTGTTTTTTCAATTTTTTTTGAGTTTTTTCCATCTGAAATTTTACACCTATCTGGAAGTAATTTGGTATATTCCTGACACGTGGAGTTGACTTCATTTTTTAAAACATAGTTAACTAGTTATCCCAATATTATTATTGAATTGTCTACTTCTTCCTCACTGATAGGAAATGACACTTTTATAGTATACTAAAATCTTATTTGTCAATATATAGAGAGGTTATATATACATACATGTATTGGGTCAGTTATAGGTTCTGTTATCTTTCATTGATATCTCTGCCAGAATCACATCGTTTTGATCATTGTATCTTTGCAGTATATTTTTACATCTGGCAGAGCAAAAGAAACATAATTCTTCTTTGCAGTTGCTAGCATTTATTCTTCTACAAGCATTTCAGAATCATTTCAGAAGTTGAAAATGTTGTGCTGGAATATGGATGGAACTAGAGGACATTATGTTAAGTGAAGTAAGTCAGGCACAGAAAGACAAATACTACATGTTCTCCTAGACGAATGATAAAAAGAAGTTGATCTTACAGAAGTAGAGAATAGAATGGTGGTGACCAGAGACCAGGAAGGGTATGAGGGAAAATGGGATGGTGATAAGATGATGAATGGGCACAGCAGTGCAGTTGGAGAGGAGGAGTATCTTCCAGTGTTCTATAGCACAGTAGGTTACTAAGGTTGACAACAATTGAATATGTTCAAAATAGCTAACAGAGAGGATTTTGAGTGTTCCTAGGACAAAAAAGGATAAATGTTCAAGGTGATGGATATGACAGTTACCCTAAGTTGATGGATCATTATGTACAATTATGTGTCCGTTAAAATTTTTTAAATAGAAAAATAATTGTTCCGGGATATTTATAGTAATTACTATGTGGATTAATTTAGGAGATACTTGACATCTTTTCAATACTGATTCCCCCTTCCCCCAGAAAGACAATGGATCATTTCACTTACTTCCCTGGTAATATGCAGCTTACCTGGGGGCTAATGTAGCAGGTACAAGCACAGGGATTGGAGGCAGAGACTCCGAGTTCAAGTTCAAATCAATTCATTAATTAGCTTGTGCAGCAGGGAGCAAATGTTAATATCCCCAGTGACTGCAATCTAGTGGATGCTTAGTAAACATTTGTTAAAGAAATGTTTGGATGAAACAATTGTTTCTTAAGGTTTTTGTTTTTGCTGTTGAGAATGAGTGCAGTCCACATCCTCAATTAACTTATCTAAAAAGTGGGCATTGCCATAAGCTTTCTTCGTATCTACTTTGGTGAGTTGTCTCTTCAGATCTTTTGCCTATTTTAAATTCTGGTTGTTTGTTTTCTTCATGTTGAGTTTCAAGGGTTCTTTGTGTCTTTTGTGTGTAAGATGTCTTTTATCAAATATGTTTTGAAAACATTCCCCACCCCATCAGTGGTTTGTTTTTTCATTCTATTCATAGTTTCTTTTGAAAGCAGTTTTTAATTTTAATAAAATCTAATTAGCCATTTTTTTATGACATGGATACTACTTTTATGGTCTAATTAAAAAATCTTCTTATATCTCCTCATAAAAACAGAAAAATAATGTAAATGAAGCATACAATACACAAGTAACATCTTTTATAAAACTAATTATCTAAGTATGTCCTTGAACACAGAAGTATAAGCAACTGGAGTCAAAACACCAGTTACCACAAGCTACCCTGCAGGAAGAAATGACTGAAAGACAATGACTTCCAGTAACCCTGAAGGGTGGGCACCCCAGATATTGCCCCTAACACTTATCTCAGGAAGTGGAGCAGTCACCCTGGGAGTGGAGGGCTTGGTATTGACTTAAAAGCAATAGCTGAGAGTGGAAGTGACTTTACAAGCCCAACTGGCAGGTGGTGAAGGTCCATGAGAAAAATATGCCTATAAAACAGAGGAAAAACAGCAACCTATGTCTCAAAATGATCTAGAGGAAATTAAGAAAATGATTAAAGGTTTTGAAAGAACAGGATGAATACAAATTAAAAAAAAACAGATCAGAGAGTAGAAAGATATGAAAGAATTGGTGGCTAAGAAAAGAAGTAGAAATAAAAGCAAAAGAAATCTAAGAAATTCAGATCCAACTGGAAATAATATAAGGATAAACATACTCTTCTGAAACGCTGTAAGGGGAATAGAAACGAGAACAGAAGAAGAAGAAACAAAATGAAAAAGCAGATAAAAATATTTGAGAGAAAGCAATAAATGTGGAGCACAGGCAAGGGAAATCCATATAGTCTACATAATGACCCATTATATAATGTAATCACAAATGGAATATCTACATACACACATAGATGTATGTAATATATACTACATACATTTTTATTATATAGAGGTCACCAAAAACCAAAACCAAATCACATTGCATACTGGCAAGATTGATCCAGAATGGAAAACATTAATACATATTCTAATAAAATAATTTTGCTATAAAATAAATAAATCTTTTGGGGGTCAGGCCAAAAGACCGATTATTTTACAAGGAAAAGAAAGTCAGACTGGCACCAGACCTTGACAGCAATGCTTTAAGCCAGAAGACAATGGAGAAACATAAAGATAATCTAGAAAAGAAAAATTATTCTATCTCTAGCCGAAGTGACCTTCAAGTATAAGATCCACAGCAAGCCATTTGAACATGCCAGGCCTTAGGGAATGAGTTTCTGCAAATCCTTCTGGAGGAATTTTCTGGCAGCCACTGTGACTGGAGAAACTTGGCATGGGGACTGCTGATTGGCACATGAGACATTGGGGTGCATTAGAACCCTGGCTTCTGTGCAGACCCCTGACTTTCCTGGATTCCCTTAAGTGTTCCTGATCCAAAGACAGCTGTGAATGTGGACTGTTATCCCTCAGTGGGAATGCCATTTCCCCTTTGCTCGGCTCTTGGCCTTGTCCCCAGTCCTGTGGGTTATGATTGTTTCATATCCTTCCTTTTGGGAAGCCACACACCAATTCAGCTCTAGTTTGTGTGGCCTGTTCTCCACTCAGAGGATACATATTATCAGATCTCTTTCAAATATCAACAAGGGGAAGTAATTTGTTTTCATTGGCTGCTTCCTGTTTTAAGCACAGAAAGGCTCATTTGACCTTGTTTAATAGGAATAAAGGGGCAATTTATTGGCTCACAAAACTGTAGACACAGCTTCAAGCAAGGCTGGTAATTTGGGGGTATTCCAAAGGATCTGGGTTTTTTTCCATCTCCATTCTGCATGGTGTTGCTTTCATTTTTACATGGTGTCAAGATGTTATATATATATATATATACACACACACACACGTTATAAGCAACAACTTGTGTGTGTGTGTGTGTGTGTGTGTGTGTGTGTGTATTTTCTCTTAGCATCAAAAAAATCCTGAGGCAAATTTATATTTGGCCATCTTCAGTCACATGACAAGTCCTCACCAGTGGCGGAGGCCAGGGAAATAAATGCTCACCTGTGTTCACATATATTCATGTGTCCTCTTTAGAACCACACAGATCCCAAACAGAAATCAGGGACCCCTGAAGAGAAAAGAAGGGATGGATGTTAGAGACATTATCATTAAAGGAATTTAAAAATGAGAATGCTCTCTTGCCATCTCTGAAGATGATCATGTATTGACTTATTGATTGTGGTACAGATTGTGGTGCATTATATAAAATGATATAATATATGATATAATCTATAAATAGATACTCTCAGGGGACACAACCTACCTAACCATGTCCTGAGGAAGTAACTGAGGTTCTGGGAGAATCAGCCTGATTTTCTTTTCTTTCTTCGCCTGTCCTCAGCCCTCTGATAATGGCATTCCCCAGAACGGTCTGGGAAACAGAGCTCTGCCTGCTCTGAGTGTTGGTAGAGTTTTATCTGCCTCTTCTGTATACTTCTGTCTCTCTCTGACCCTCATACTCATTTCCTTGTGGGTGGCCCAGAGGCATTTCAAACTCAGCGTGTCCAGCATGTCCAGCACTTAGCTCATTATCCCCTACAAGTGTACTTTACCTCCTATGTTCTCTCTTTTCTTTTCCCCTCCCTCCCTCCCTCCTTTCCTTCCTTTCTCTCTTTCAATAGGGATTGAATCCAGGGAATTAGGGGTACTTATCCCCAGCTCTTTTTAATTTTTTTTTTATTTTGAGACAGGGTCTCACTAAGTTGCTTAGGGGTTCGCTAAGTCACTGAGGCTGGCTTTGAACTCACGATGCTCCTGCCTCAGCCTTCGGGATTACAGGCATGCACCACTGCACCAGCTTACCTCCTGTATTCTTGATCACCCACCCAGTCACTCAAGCCAAAGTTCTTAACTTCACTTTCTTTCTTCTCCTCTGCCCATGCCAGTCTCAATTGGTTTTCTGAGCCCGATCTGCCTCTAATTCGTCCCCCTTTTTCCATTCCTCCACTACTATACCTAGGGTAGACACTCAACATCTTCTGTCTACACTGGTGGTGGTTCTCAAACTTTAGTAAGTGTCACGACTTACTAAAGGCCAGTCAGGAAATGAATGCATCATTGGGCTTTATGTCCAGAGATGCGAATTCAGTCCATCTGGGACTGAGAGTATCCACTTCTATAATCTCAGGTGATGCTGATGCTGTGGGTTCAGGAACCAGCTCAAGAAGCACCAGATTGGCCACTGAAGCAGCTCCTTTCTGATCTCTGGCCGTCCAGTCCTGACTCTCAGTTTATCTCTACATTTACCAGATCTCTGCAGCTAACCACTGATCCAACAGTGCTACAACTCAGTCCACCTGGGAAAGTCCAAGATTCTTACCACAGTAACTTTCCATGACCTGCTTATTGTGTTGCAGAGATTGGGGGTGCAAAGCCTTGGAGTGCATGGCTTGAGAGGTAGTCTTCTTTAATCAGGGGTTCTTATATGCTGGACAGCATGGGCCAGAATGTTCTCTGTGTCTGACTGAAGTATGTGATGCCTTGTTCCTGAATTCTGCAGTGTTAGAGTTTGTAAACAAGTCTGGATGGCGCCTGGCAAAATTCCAGGGGGAGTGGTTTGTGAAGTAACTCCAGCGAGCCATTAAGTGTGGAGATTCCTTATTGGTTGACTGCTGTATCTATTTTATGCTAATTAAGATAAGCTGTGTGGAATGTATATATACCCCTCCTGTCCTACAATAAACGGCTTCCACTTCTGCTGTATCAATCTACACAAGTTGTTTGTCACCCCCCGGTTATTTTGCTGCAGCCAGACTGCGGCACTGCAGTGTGATCAGAGCCTGGTCAGGGCACAGAACTCATATTCTCTCTGATGAAGGCATTTTAAAAAAAATTCCTTAAATACAGAAAGCTGAGAACCCGAGGCCTCTCAGAACAAGCTCGTGAGCAGGACTATACAGCAGGAACAAAAGGGAGTCCCTGGCCCTCTTTCTCTTAGGCAGAGGCATGGTAAGCCAGCCTGTTCTCAGCCAAGAGAGGTCAGTGGATCCAAGCATGGTAGGCTATGAATCTGGTCCATTTTTAAAAAAAGAAATGTACTTTGGTTGAACATGGAATGGTCTTTTGAGACTTATTTAACCCTTTTCTATGCTGTGGAAGTTTTCTGCTCCCTACCATGAACATGCTCATTCTGTACCCCTTTCCAACTAAGCCGTTTCTAGGAGGAAGAGGGGTACTACCGGGGAGCCCTTCCTCAGATCAGCTGCCTGTTCATATGCTGCTCCCCTGCCCACCTCTCTACATCTTAAAAATACTGTAAGGAAGAAGCAAGATCCTGGGTGCTGTCTTACTGGTCTCGGAGGATCAAAGTGCAGGGGGGGCCTATCTTCCACATGCCTTAGTTAAAGTAGAGGGGCTGTGGATGGGTCTGAGTCCTTGGGGACCTGACCAGGGGCAGCTCTGCTGATCTGGGGGTATCTATCATCTTTGCTAAATGTCTAAAAATGTTGAGGTTTTAATTGTGAAGCATTTTTACTCAGGTTTTATTCCTTTGGATGTGAAGGGTACTTATTATGAGTAACTACTTGAAATCATGATCATTTTTACCAAGTAAATAAAATTCCTTTCCAAAAAAGTGGGCATCTGCAGTTTGCATGTGACCTCACATGGACTTCTGTTAAATGGGATTCGTTTTGGTGAGATTACGTTTTTAATGGGAGTCGGTGCCCAGAGTACATTCATGACCCTGAGGACCATGTGACCTGTGGGACTCAGTGCCTGAAGGTCGAGGTTCATCCTAGTGTGAGTGGCCCTGACGCACCAGAGGCAGGAAAGCTAGTGTTGGTTGAATTCTTGGTGGGGTACCTGATATGACTGGAGAATTCAGAGTTGCTTCAGGGTCACGGAAGACCTCGTGTGAGGTTCGAGTGGAGCCAAGCGAGGAAAACATTTCCCTCTTGGTTCTCTGAGGCAGCTCTGGTTTGTCAATGGTAAAATTGAGGGCAGAGGCAAAATGGGTAATTGAAATCCACAGGAAATCTCTAAAACTCATTTTTAGCAGATGGTTTGTTTCCTTGGCCATCAAATGTGTTTACCAGAACTGCTCACCATGGAGCAAAATTGACTGATTTGAATATCTTCCCTCTCTACTTTCTCCCTTCTTCATTTAATGCTCAGGAGAAGAGGAGGCATCTGTTATGGTGGGTCGCAGGAGGACCAGAAATGAAAGCTTGGGTTTTTCCAGTCTGCGTAATTGCCTGCCCAGTAGTCAGAGGTCAGCTGTTCTTGCTTATTCTCTGTTACACAGTGCAGTTTTACATGCTTGAAGTCATCAACAGTGTCCATTACCAGCAGTGTCCCTAATCAAAGGAAGGAAGTCAGAGATGTCACATTTTTGCCGTTGCCTTTAAATTCCTCTGCTCCCCTTGTTGGACCCTGGGTTTGATCTTTGCAACCTGGGAATGGAGCTGTGTTCACACACTCAGCCTAGTGCAATTGTGATGAGAAACCTTTTGTTACTGGGGTCTTTTGGCCTCCTCTGTGGTTAACTCTCTGAGCCTTCCTCGTGCTGTCATTTCACGGGGTATTGTCTAGACCATTTTTTTCCTTTCCATTTTAATACACAATCGATATCAGGCTGAGCTCCTTTTTCACGGCTGTAGATGACATGACTGTATTGTATAAATTATTTCTCTCTTTCATCTGATATTTATAGGGGAAGTGACTTCTTCACTAGAGGATGCCAGCCAAGTTTTTCTGTTTGGATCTGATGACATCTGCATGACTTCTGTGTTTGTTTATTTTTTTAAGTTACTGCTTCAGAGCGACATGAGTATGGCCTTTTTTTATCTTTTCTCACTCACATATTTTCCAGGCAGGATGAGAAGCAGCACTCTCTCCTCCTCTCAACTAGTAAGGCTCACAGAGTGAGAGCAGTGAGAGCAGCTGTTCTCCTCCTCCTCCTCCACCTCCTTCCCCCTCTCTCTCTTCTCCCTCTCTACCTCATTTTCCTCCTCCTTCATACT